>NW_028256845.1:1200000-1530000 GCF_048593485.1 Apis florea | reverse complement strand
ATGTTTAATATTATTACGCAATCTCGCGAACGATGTCTAAAGTGGTATCGCAAAGGAAACTGGGGTTAATCAAATCAAAAGTTGTGGAGAATTTTAAAAATCTAACGAGTATCCTCTAACTTCGTAGATAGGGACACTTCATACGCAACTTCAACTTAATACTTTTCTATTTAACACCCAGTTTCGAAAAGTTTCGTCGTAGCGACTAAGTGACTAAGTACTTCTATCATTACGGCTTTAGTAAGTCGTTTAGTAAGTCGAAAGAATTTTTTTCTTTTTTAAATCATCGCTCGAAGCACTTTCTCCGACCGATCGTTGTAGAATATCGCGAGAAACTTTTCAACTTATCAAAATTCTCGTTACGTGTGTCGTTCGCGAAAAGAATTATAGAAACACCTCAAAAACGAAAAGAAAGGAACAGTTTTAATCCTTGCACGCGACACGAATAAGAAAATCGTCGAGGAAAAAAGGCGACGAGAAACAAAGAATTGCGCGATCGAGTTTACAGTGTAAACTCGCGATAATATAATCTCGTCCGCGTAAATACACGCATACATACAGCAGTTATTACGTCTGAGAAGTGGAACGTTTGATGGGTCTGATGAACAACAAAGGAGCTGCTTTGTTTGCAAGCAGAAACTTAACCCCCCCGGGGCAACTTAAGAAGATTCAGCTGCGGGTTAGATTTATTCAAAGGATGCCAGCATGAGCGGATCCTGCGCCTTTTCATCCAGTGATGAATCATCACGTTGGATACGTGTCCGTGTAAATATCGAGGGAAATTAACCCTTAATTAGCGATGTGAAATTTCAAACTCTGCTCGCAAGTCTTTCCCGTCTCACGATATTGATCCATCCTAACACCTGTGATACGGGATATATCCGAGTGTATAATATTGTTTTCATGTATATTTACGTACGTATTTTGAATGTTATTACATCGTTTCTCTTTTAAGTGAAATTAAAGCGAAAGGCTTTGTTTTAGGAAGAATTAACGCGATAAAATAATGGAAATAATTATGCACGGTTAAAACTTTTTTGCACGCAGAGGAAATCTTTGTGAGAGAATTTCTTCTTTTTCTTTTTCCTGTTAATCTTTTTTTTATCTCTCACTCAATGGAATTACATTAACTAATATTGTTTCTCGAGATAATTTAAGGAAAATCGTAAATAGAGGATTTTTTTTTCCAAGCTAGCTTTAATGAAAAATTCATTGTTCTCTTGGTGAAATTTAGTATAATTTTAAAAACAGCTTGAAATTACTTCTCAGAATCTCTCTTCTGAAAAATATAAATCATCGATCTAGATGAATACTGTACAATCAGTGTATCGATATAAATTCGAAATAATTTTGAAATAAATCATTCGTATATATATCCATAACATTACTACATCCATTCTTGCCGAGGTGAGAAGGAATTTCTTTTCAAAGAATTTCGAAGAAAGGACGAGGGAACGATTTTATTCGAATGATCGATCGTTTGAAAACGCAATTACCATTCAATTTCATACGAATCTTAAAAACGGAGCCAAGAAAGAAACGGGGCAAAGGAAACAAAGAATTTTTCAATCGAAAGACGAAACACCGTTCCAAGAAACGAAGAATTAAACTCGCGACAGAGAAAGAGAGAGAGAGAGAGAGAGAGAGAGAGAGAGAGAGAGAGAGAGAGAGAGAGAGAGAGAGAGAGAGAGAGTAATCAAACTCATTTCGCGATGTAAAATCGAATAACGTAAGGGTCGGGCAAGGCACCGGTCCAGGAAAATCAAAATTTTGTCATCCGGTTGTAATTCGAGGGGGCGCGGCCCCATCCATCCACGCTCGTCTCCCCCTCACGAGTATATACCAGGGCCAGACTATTAGATTTTAACCTCATCTTCGGTGGTGGCTTCGATTTCGCTCAACGAGCATTACGTTCACAACGTCATATTCCCCCGAGGAAACGATTTTTCGACGGGGGAGGTAGGCTTGCAACTAAATCGAGCATGAGCATTGCCAGAAGAAAATTCCCCCTTTTTTTTCTTAGCGTTGGATCGACCGAATAACTCAACATCGTCCCGAGACTATGGTCGTGGAAGAAGAAATTTGATTTTCTATCTATTTAGCCATTTTTCCTCCTGATCGAAACTCGTATCAAATTTTCCAGATTGTTGGTATCGGGATGACAATTTCCGTAGAAAAGTGAAATACTTCGAATTTTAGAATTATCACTAAGAGGATACTTTTCGTTTAAATGAAACATGCGTTAAGACAGAATTTCAAAATTTATCCGAAATGGAAGATGGTGGAAAATGATGGAAAAAGTTCGTAGTAGGAAAATGAAATCCTTCTAAATTCCTGATCCAATATTCATTCCCAGAAACGTAGTGCAAACTTGCTATCCCTTCGTTTTCACGTTCGGCCACGTTTTCTGACCGGCCTAAGCTCGAAGACAGTTATCCCGCGGATGATAGAGAGATCTCTTCCTGCCTTTATCCCGGGGACACAATTTTCCCTGTCGTGAAACCATAAACATCCCCTCCCCTCCCAGCCCAGAGGCATACCTTAGCCGGCTCACTCCATAATCTGGCCGCCACTCTAAACGCCGCTCCCGCGTTTCTAGCGCCATTTAGATAAACTCGTAATCTAGACGCCGTTTCCTACGGTGAAATATTCCCCCGAGGGTGTTGCAAGCTAACCCGGATCCCTATGCATCTATGGAGCGCCACCCGAGCTCGCCGGGGGTGCGAACCCCTTTGCGCCGGGAATTTAAAATCGATGAAAACGAGCCACGAATATATTGGCCGGTCGATTGGATCGACGAGACGCGGGAAACGCAGTACACCTTTTTCCACGCGTGTTGTATATTACGTGAAAAAATAAATATATATTCACTTACAAGTAAGTAAATTTGTGTCTTTACGTGTAAATCGCTTGCGTGTAAATCTTCGTTCAGATTTGATGAAACGTTTCGAACAAATGGATATGGCAAAGTTGGGGGAGGAGAATAAACGGAGGAAGGTGTGCAAGTATTTCACGATTGGATCGAGGTTACGAAAAAAAGAAGCGAAAAATTCGATCGATTCGATTCGCCGCGATTCATCACGTTTCATACTCCGAAGCAAGGTGCATACCTCGATTTTCATCGCGGGTACAAAGAGAAATTCAACATTGGAGGGTTCGCAAAGGTTTCGACGACTGAAAGGGATCTCGAACGACGATGGATCGAGGGGCGAGGCGATGCATCAACCGCGCGCCCGTGGTTTAATTCAAGCCTGGAAAATATATTTCACGGTGTAATGTGATTCACGGCAAGTGTAAATCTGTCGGTTTCGGAGACGGGGAAACGCGTAGCCTTAATGTCGACGTGTTTCATTTGTTGCCCGACACCGCGCGCGTATGCACGTTTTCTTCGCGAATAAATCCAACGGAAGAAATTCCAACGAAAACCGGCGTCTTTCCCCTCCGCTCCTTCTCCTTCCAACATATAAATTTCCACTATATCCCTTTCTTACCCTTTCTTCCTTATTTATGTTTTTTCTCTTCGCGTTTTTCTCCTCTCTCTCTCTCTCTCTCTTTTCTTCTTTTAATTTTTAATTTGTCGGTTGAAACATTGAAATACGAGGGGAATGTCGCGTCATTTTCGTGGGTGGGGGAGAAGACACGAAAGACGGACGAGTCGAAGAATATGACCGCGGCCCGTCCCATTTGAAATACAAATGGACGGTGGGAACGCGAAAAGAGAAAACAGGAGATACACCTTCGCCGACTTTGTCGTCGTTGCGAATTATTTGCATAAACAAATTTCGACGGAAGCGAATTCAACGCGGCCGGGAGTGTTTCGCCATTTCCAACTATGCAGAGCAGTCCCCTCCCCGTCCCTTTTCACCCCGCTGCGTCCTCGCATGCCGCCCCGCCACATAATGATTTCTGGCTTGTTACGTTAACTTATGCGCGATATTTTGAACAAACACCGGCATTTTATTTCTACATCCGCCGAAATACAAGTTTCGCGACACGGCGAACGCGGCACGCGTTAATTCTAGCAGATCGTGACGTAGAGTCGCGAGAAAAAATCTATTGTAACTGTAATAGAATCTCGAGAATCGTTTCAACTATTTTTTGTATTCGATGCGAATAGAAAATACGATTCGCGAAAATTTTCTGCAACGAAAAGAAATAAGAGGAGCGAGGCAAATTATTAACGAATGCAGATTTCTATTATTCGAAGAATCAAAAATGACCGAAATATTTCGGGAAGAATAGTTTCAAAGATCATTTAAAATTATAATTCAAATTATATACGAAGTATTCATCCGCGCAAAAAAAATCCAAATTTTGTCCGCTTCGAACGTATATATATATATATATATATATATATTAGAAGAGGAACTGATTGATGATTTCATCAAATCATCGTTACGTAGAGCGGCGAAACGAGCCGAAACGATCAACGGGGAATTATTCTATCGAATTATCACAGTCGAGGAAGCACTATCTTGTACCGTAAAATTGCTCGTTTAGTATCGAGACTTCGGTTTAATCGGCCGATGGATTCCATGGTTGTAACTCTTTTTTGAGGGGGGGGGGGAGAGAGAGAGGAGGCAAGGGGATGCGGGGCACGGGGTGGAAAAAGCGTCGTCGAAGCGGTCAAACGCAACGAGCGTCCGGAGCAGACGGTCGAATGGGCAATCAACGATCGAATGCCTCATGCGGACGGGCCATTATTCGCGTCCAATCGGCATTGCAACATGAAACACCGACAATTGCCCGATAAAATCATTATACGCCTCATTACTTGTCAGCTGCAAACGCTCGTTGTCTGCCTTTTAATTTACAGCCGGCCACGGTGATCGCAATTTCAACGTAGGACATTGTTCTCCCCTCCTTGTCAACAGGCGTGGTGGGGGTCTTCTTAACAATTTTCAAAGGTGACGATTGAATCGAGCCGTGCTCGTTTTCCTTACTTTTTTTGTAAAAAGGATAAAACCTGTTCGACCAGATTGTATCCGATTCGATCGAAATCATCGAGAAGATATAAACTGTTTATTTTTACACATTGAAAAGAATAAGATCGATCATCTTCCTATCTTGATGATAAAAATGGAAGGATGATTTTAAAAGAAGCGATATGTTTCTTTACTTTTAAAAAATATATGTATATTATTAAATATTCACGGAAAAGATTATATTTCATATTTCATAGCTCAATTTTAACTCCGACTGTAATTCCAGATAAGATATTCGTGTACGACACGAATTCCACGCGAATTAATTCAACCATTTTATTTCGGAGTGTAGCAAAACAAAAAAAAAAAAAAAGTTGACGTTTTATTAACGAAATATCTACGAAAAAAATCATAAGGCAAACAAGGAACGGAAAATACTAGCGCGTGTAATACCACGAATAAATCATCTCTGCTAATAAATTCTTTTATCAGCGGGAACCGGTTATAAATCACACCTGTTTTTACACCAATTAAAATAAGTTCGTTCCATTCGAAACGACCTTAAACACCGTGTCGGTGGAAACCGCGATTAATTCTCCGCAAACCTAATATTTATTTATACCGGTCGATCGTTTGCGATAAATCAGCGTGCTCGTCACGAGGAATCCAACCGCGTGAAACGAGCGACATCGATAACGGTAAACCGTTACGCTTATTTCGACTCGTTTTGTTCGCATTTCGATCGAAGTGTCCCCCGCCCTTTCCGTGGCGGGCAACATTTCAACGGTTTTCGCGGGTGTCTCTTAACCACGTAACTCGTAAACCGCAAGACACAATGGCGTTCATTAATCGCATTAATGGATTCCATGCCCGGCACGTAATGTCGTCATTGAAATGCCGCGCGATCAACGCGAGCGGCCCGCGTTTCCCTATTGTCGTTTTCGATTTGCACGCGGTGACACAACGTTGATGAAAGCTGTGGGACGCGCGTGGGCGGTTGCTCGAATAAAACACCCGCCTAGACGATCGCTCGAGGTGTTTTGGGCCCCGATAAAGCGCCGGTTAATTGCCGAATGAAATTAAACAGCAGTTAAACCCTCGAGTCTTGAGTAATTATAAGAAGTTATAAGATGCCTGCCTCTCCTATAGTCTCGCTCTCTCCATCGTTTCCCCTCCTCTCTCTCTCTCTCTCTCTGTCTCTTCCTCTGTCTATAACGCTCACGGCCTACCCACCTTCATCAACCTGCCTCGCCGCCACCCTCCCCCTTCCGCCCTGTTTTAAAGGCACTATCCCTAGGGGCCGTTAACTGCAATCAAAGTTAACCCGAACTTATAGGGGAAAACTGCAGAGCGGCAGTTAATGTTTAACGGGACTGTTAAATGCAGGTTTTCTCTCTCTCCCCTCCCCCCTCTCTCTCTTCCTTCTTCCCTCACGCTCTCTTTCTCCATTCTCGAGGCCGACGCGCTTCGGCTATTTCCGCCCGTGTGGTCGATTCACAGAGAGATCTATATTCGACTTTAGTGCTCGGACCATCCTGTCCTCCGCTAAGTGAACGGCCATTTGGAAGATTGCAGAGTCCTTACTTTGGCTTGACCTACTTCGTGATCCGATTCTATTTGACACAATGCCACCACGATTCAGGCGGCGCGCGCTTCAGGTGAACGAGCTTCTCGTGTCCTCGTGTCGATTAGCTCGTTTCCAACCTCTTCTTCGAATCGAATATTTCGTTATATAACCGGATGATTGCCGCCGACTCGAGAACGAGTTGTTCGCCGACGAACGTTGTCGAAGAAATATTTAAGAAAGGAAATCATCTTCTTGCGCACGTGGTGGTGTATTTTCCACGGTGACCAAGCGTGGTTGATGACCCCGCGTCATACCTTTGATAGATAGCATACATTTTATACGCGTTTCTCCGCGTGTATTCTGGATCTCCCACTTTTTCCTCCAACCAGGGATACAGTGGTTGATGAATTGATCGTACACGAATTGGGTCCGGCAAAATTTATGGAAGCTTGGTCAGATTTATTGCCAGGAATGGTCGAACGGTATAAACAAGGTTTATAATTCTTGATACTTCTTCTCACGGAGGTTGTGAAAAAGAGAGAAGAGATTCGGCGAATAGAAATAAAAAAGAAAAGAAAAGAAAGAAGCAAAACACGTATTTCACGATCTTATTTCTCTATCTTTCCGCGAATAAATGTGATGTTATATCAAACAATCGCTACACCATACTGCATTCCAATAACACTCAACTTCAGTTTAAACTTCTTGATCTTTAACTTAACATCCACTTCCACTTTGAAGCCCCCCCCCTCCCCTCCTCGTATCAGACGAAGCTCTACAAGGGACCTGCCTTTATAACCCTGGAAACGTACACCGTTTACATCGATCCAATATCAAGACACCGAGCACGATATTCAAAGACCTAAGGAGAAGATTGTCCGAGATAATTGCTAGATAACTAGGAAAACATTTTCTCGCCATTATACTCGTTTCGAGGGGAATTCGGGGAGGAAAGACAGAGAGAGAGAGAGAGAGAGAGAGAGAGAGAGACTTTTCGCGCGTGAAATGCCAGGAATGTTGGCTAAGTAACGATATTTACGGGGGGAGGTTCTCGAATATGCAGGCGACGATTTCGCGATGCAAAATTAACGAGGGAATAAGAGACGAGGGCCAAGAGAGGTTGCTTTAAAATGGCGCGTGTTTCTGCACCGAAACACTGGCACTCTGCGAGAAATGGCTTGCGCACCCCTAAAACGACCGTGCAAAATACCCATCGCGATAAACCGTTTCCCTGGAATGCAAATGACCATCGTTTACTCTACCTATCTTCGAAATCCGAATCGTATATATATATATATACATATGTATCAATTTTCAGGCAGATTTTTTTTCTCCATTTACGAATCGATATTAACGCATTTATTTTTTGGAACTGATACTCGAATAACAAAGTATATTGGAAAATAGAATTTATGCGGTTAAATTATATATTAAATTAAATTATAGAGTATCTCTCGATGAATTGAAAATGAAATTAATAATGAGAGGAAAAATTTAATATCTCGCTGCGATGTTCCAGTATTAAATGATAAGTTTATATCGTTGTGTTCAGAATCAAATTGTACGGATGAAATAATCGGTTTGCTAATCTAAAGAGAAGAAAATTACAAGGAAAGTATGTATATACTTGTGAAAATTGCACGATACGACAATTGAGTCGAATGAAAAATGAAAAATCCTTTGTAATCTTGGTTAAACGTAAATAACAACAAGTAGATAATTTGAAACGCAGAAAAAGGCGATGAAACTGTATTATAACATAGCGCATACAAATTATAATTAATTAAATTGACGTCGGGTAAAGGATGAAACGTGTCCTTGGCAATATTATAGTCAACACGGCGCAATTATGAATCGCCGTAACAGATAATTATGGTAATACGTGATTACGAATTTGCGGTAACGTTACGTGAATTTATGTAATTATTACAGTAATGAATCTCCTGGCCAACATGACTAATGCAACGGATTTCCCACAACGGACATGACAAATACGTAAATCTATATCACGATAATTACTGTAATCAAGCAAGCCTGCACCCCCCCTGTATCGACGGCAGGCCGGTGTGCAAGACCGCGAGAAGTCCTTCCCCCAAAATTTCATCCTCTCGCGAAACACATGCGACCGCGTAACAGACCGGTGTATTTTCCACGTTGGCTTGTTAAATTTTACGCGGCAAAGTGCAACGAAAATTAGAGAGACACGGGTATTTTCAGGTTGCTCTTTGAACGACAGGCTAACAAAGAGAATTTTGATAGATTAAATTTCATTCTTCGCTCTGCAACTCTAAATCGATTAAATTAAATTTTCCACCAAATCAAATTCCAGATTCGTCGCCGTTTTCTCCTTGAATTTTCTATTTATTTCATCACGTTCAATCTATTGTTAGAATCGTTCGGATAATTCGAAGTTGCAAATCGGCGATCAATGGTCGATTTTCACCCTCTAATCGACATCTAACCATAGCAATTGAATTAGAATTATCTACGATTTCGTAGATATTATATTTTTAACTTCACATCCTGAAGATTGATCCGCGCGTAATCCGAAAAATTAAACGCGACATTTTAGAAACAACATCGATCCTTCTCTCTCGCAAAAAACAATTAAACTCCATTCGAGTAGAGAGATTCTTCTCGATCCCAAAATTTAGGCATCGTCGACCACTCCGTCGCGCACTCCGAACAATCAACCGATTTTCGCGCGACAATAGCCACCCACCCCCCGGCCGGTCCACCCTTTATCCCCGGCGTTTCCTGCGGAGGAGGGGAGAAACCACTCTTCCCCCGTGAATTTCTCCTCTTACGTACATCTCCCTTCGCAACCCCTATCGCGCGCACTTCTGCCACTTGCCCTCTCCGTGTTTTTCCCTCTTGCCATCGCCGTCTCGGCGAGGCGCTATGCTTTTTTCTCTCTCTCTCTCTCTCCTTTTCTTTCTTTTTTTTTTCTTTTTCCTTCGGCTTCTGGGGGTGCTTCAGCCACGGCGCAACGCAGTCTGTTGGTGATTAGTGTGCTCATTACGCCCGACGCTAATGATGCTTGCATCGCCAGACAAAAGCTGCGACAACCGAGCATACGAGTTGCGAGAGCCGCCGCGACGTCTCTCATCTTTCTCCCTCCCCCGCTTTTCCTTTCCTGTCCCCCTTCTTCGTTGAAGAAACGCGCGCGGATGAAGCCTTCGAACGAAGCCTTTTTTCTTTTTTTTTCCTTTTTTTTTTTTCTCATACGACGTTAGGTAGCTAGCTCGCTGGTATCCAGCGTCACGGCGGCGGCGTCGTGACGCACGAGGACGCCGGAATCCTCGAGTACGTCACGCGAGTGACGCCCACGCGACCCCACGCGTGTGTGGGCGGAAGGGAATTTTACTCGAATTTTACCCGTGGCTCTGCTGGCAATCTTTCAACGCGATGAGATATTGAAGATGGAGAAATTGGCGAACTTTTGGAAAGATCGATAATTTATCGACTTTAATGACATTGGGACGTGTAATTTCGGGACATCATTTTTGGCAGCTCTTTTTTATAAAAATGCTAACGATCGCTTTTAATTTTCTCTCAATTACAGGCGAAAATGATCTAAAGCTTGGTTAAAAAGAAAATCCTGTCTTAACGAAGTTAAATAACAACTTATTGAAAGAGAATTCAGGAATTCAGTTGGAGAGATAGTTATTATTTGACTTTGTTAATTAATCCAGGTAAGAATACAGTTTATCTTTATCGTGATAAAAAATATTTTTCAACTCAAAACTAAGATCGATTATTTGTTACATGTATAAAGAAAAATTACTGAAAGTCTTTGTAAATATATTTTAAGATTGAAGATCGACGAAGAGAATTGATCAAGAATGAACGAAGGGAAAGCGCGTTCGATTAGGAAGAAAAATAAATAAATAAATTAATTAAACGTGTTCTCGGGTGAAGCTGGTAACAAAGGAGTAAACGGCAAAGTTAATTGCGTTCCGCGGTAAGCGACGATTTCAAATTATTCTACGTGGTATAATAATTCTGGTGTGAATACAAACGGAAAGAAAACGGATGAATGACGAACGACCGCGTGTTTTAAATGTTTAAATGGTAGGGACTACTACTGTTCGAAGAAATTAATAAAACGCTGGTTCGATTATACGAACTAATTAGAGAGGATATGAATGGAGGCAGGACGAAACGCGGGCGACGCTTTAGACCGTGACACATTTTCATTTTGAACGGGGCAACATTTTAATTGCGACGCTCTGAGGCGCAATTAGGATAATGTTTTTAATTTTTCGGCTGGAAATTTTCTTGCGCCGCGCACGCCACCGTAAGCATTTTTAATGAAAAGACTCTTTGATAATAGGATTTTAATCGTTATCGAATACATCACACTCCGCCCCGTTTTTTGTGTTAATTTTTAAATTATTCTTTCATAGAAATTTCCCGTGGAAATTGCAGTTAACGTGACAATTATGTGACGATTTCGCGTCACGCATTTTCACGGAATTATTGTCGCGAAATATTTTCCCTCTCCGAGCGTAAGGTTCGCTGGATGAAAAAAAAAAAAAAAAAAGAAAAAAGAAAAAAAGAAAATAAAAATGTTCGAATCGCTTATTCAAACGAAATTAAAATCCATTTTCGAATATAGTCGAATGATAAAATAAATTCCTTTCAAACAAATTCAATTCAATCTCCCCTATCAAGAATTCAAGAATTAAGTAGAATAAATAAAAAGAAAAAAGAAGTAATAATTTCAAACAAAATTATTCATCTCTGCCCTTTTTTTTTTTCGCGCGGAATAAAAATCCCTTTATTGCTCACATAAAGAGGGAGGGGAGGGGAGGGGGGGGAGGGGATCCAATCTTTCACCTCGCATAAAATATATCCCCACATAATTTCCACGAAGCGATCCTACGAGAGATCCGAGACGACACGCGAATCTCCACGTCTCAAAGAGGGACGAGTTATAACCAGTTTTAGAAGAAAGCCAGCCGCGAAGGGGGAGGCTGATCTCTTTCTCGAGGGGTGGGTCCAAGTCTTGTCGCTTTGGCGGTACCGAAACACGAGGAAATTAATAAATTGCTTAAACTTAAGTCGACCCTCTAAGTGCTGGAATAAAGGACCTTCATAAATTTCATTCCACGCGCCCCAACGCCTACGCTCGGCCGGTTCCCTTCATCCCCGAACAAGGAATGTCTTCGCCTCCTTCGCGTCCCTTGGAACGCGCGATCCTTTCCGCCTGTTACACTCTTGCGCGAGGGATATTTTTGCAAAGAAGGAATAAGATAATACTTGGACAAGAGAACGTCTTAGACGAGGAAAAAACGCCAAACAAATAGTCCGATCCTAGAAAAAAGGGGGAGGAGGAGGGTGGGTAATCACTTTACACGAGTTTACTGGAGTTAAATCCACGCTTTCTTTCCAGTCTGGCAATTAAATAAATTCTCTCCTCGAGTAGACAATCGTGTAAAAACGACGGATAATAAGAAGCGAGTGGAAGCGTCTTCCTCCTCCCACTTCCCTTTTCCGGGCGATAAAACATTTTTCGAACGAACCGATGAAAAAAAAAAAAAGAAAGAAAGGAACGGTGAAAGGAAGTAGTAATAGTAGCAGTAGCGAAGGGACGCGAGAGATACGGGATGTCCAAAAATGTTAATGGTAAAATCGATGCTGGGGGTGTAGCAATTAAACCGAGAGCCGGCCACGATAATAGCGGATTTATTGCGAGCCATTGGCAACCGACAGATTTCCCTCGTTACACCCGCACGTCTCACCAAAAGGTGGCAATTTTTCCGCGAATAACAGCCCACCGATTGTCCCAACCGTCGCGCCGCCCCAACCCAATATCTGGCCGTGTTAAGGTCGTCGGAGGATGGAAGCCCGACAATGGTACAAGCGCCCCGGTAATTCTCGCCTTATCGAACCGCCTTAATTGCATTTTTATCGCGATAAAAAATGAATCGTGAATCGGACAGAGCGTGCACGGCGCCGCTATCGAGGGTAACAGCCAGCCAGCGGCGGCTGTTGGTTGGCTGGTTGGTTGGTCGGTCGACCGGTCGGTTCGGTCGGACGATGCTTGGTGTCGGCGGATATAGAATGCGGGAGTGGAGGAGGCAGGAGGCGAGAGTGGGATAGGAAGGATGGCGTGGAGGGTGGTGGTTGAGGGGGCGCACGAATGAATAGCAACGTGAAACAAAAGCACCGGGTTACAAATGGCGTGTATTCGCGACGGCATTGTTTTAAATGGCTGTCAGACGCCCGGAATTTATCCCGTTTTGCTACGTGACAAGCGCCATTAAATTTATTTATTCATCCACGCAGGCGCGGCCACATTTTGAGAAATCCTGCATCTATCCTGTAAACTGTGCCGGATCGTGTTCTACAGGTGAGATGGAACGATTATCATCGATGCTTATTTTTCCTGATGTATGGTTTCAGAAACTAAAATTCTATTAAAAAATTGCTTTGAAGATACGAAGAATTTAATAATCAGCAATTACAAGAGTTTATAGTGAAGATATAATTATATATATATATATATATCGATGAATAAATTTTCAATATTCTCTGGTGCGGCACAAAATGAATTAAAAATGTGTTCACTTTATGAAAAATATTTCACGTTTACATGATTCATCGTGATTTCTCTATAAAGCGTGATCTATCCTCGTGTTCTTGTTATTAAAGCAAAGGAGATCTTCCCTCGAGAAACGTGATTCGATTTTGAGAATGTTTCTCGGGTTTCGCATCCCATCGTTCGTAGACGAAAAACGTTGCGAGTAGAATGGAAGCGACGGTTTCTGCTACATTTGTTTCACGAGATACTAAATAACTGTTTACTGAGATTAGACTGTCATGTGGTTAATTGCTCCATAAATTTCGAGTGGAAGCGTTACCCTTGGTAATAATTAAGTGGAAGCGAATGTTGGCGAATATTAAAGCGAATAGGAAACTTCGGTTGGAAGAATAATTCAGCGAAAGATTAAAACCTATCTATCCTACGAACAACATATCCTACAAACTTCGAAAGAAAATGCGAAACTAAAAAACTAAGACTAAGAAACAAAAAAAACAATCTAAAATCCGATAACAGAATTATTCTCTCTGCTTCTGTCTTCTCATCGATAAAAGTCTCTGCTGTTTTCCAAAAAAAACAATTAAGAGTATTAAAAAATACCCATTCCATAAATATCTTCTTTGCAATTCGCCTTCATAAACTCGACACTTTTCGACTAAACGCGATGCACCACGGTGAAAGTTTCTCTCGAGTCCCGATAAAACGAAGTAATCTTCGTGCCTCCAATCGACCAATCTCGATGACGTAATTGTCTTTTCAGCGAGCTTAGAGAAGCGAAGGGTAAACTTCTCGAAGGCTCTGCAAGACCTGGCAGAGCCCTTCATCGATAAACGATCGCACGGAAGCGAAGTTCGCTTTGCGGCCTGGAATTAAACGAGCTCGCCGAGGCGATAGTTTCCAGGAAGAAGGAGGAATGGGAGGGGTAGGAAGGGAAGAAGGAAAAAATAGGAGAAGCGGTGAAACGAAAGAGGAATAAAACGAAAGGGGGGGGGGAGAAAAAAGAAAAGAAAGAAAAGGAAAAAAAAAAGAGAGGACTGGCCGACCAATCCCCACGACGCGTTAATTCTTAATTTCTTAATTTCAAGTCGACCGTTAAACACCGCGTCAAAGAGGTCTTGGCTCTGGTGCACCACCTGCACCAACCTTTCGCCCTCTCTCTCTGTTCGTCTTTCAGACCTTCTCGTCCGTGGCCACCCACTCTCCCTCCCTCCCCCGCCGTGGCTGTCGAACGAAGGATGTCGGAAGTTGAAAGCGAGCGCAATTAAGCCGTGCCCTCTTCGGGGATCCCCATTCATTTTTCAAGTAACGTCGCCGAATACCCTCATCTAAGTTTTAAATCGCGTGGCTTTCGACGTGCAACGGAGCGCCCCAAGTCCACCACCGGAAAGGTTACGATTCAACAAGGAAGATTCCGAGATTCGCGTCGATGGCGTGAATTACACGCGGGCTAATTACCGAAGTACCAATGGTTCCTAGGTCGCATAAAAATTCATGAAACTAGTTCTTGAACGAAACAGAGAACTTTCCTTTTGATCTTTTTTTCATCCCTCCCCAGCTCGAATCGTTGGTCTCATCGGTTCACGGCCCTGTGTTCCGTTTAATTTCGAGTATCCGATTGTTCTAAGCGCAATTACCATTATCGATCGAGCGAAGGGCGAGGTTGAAAAGAATTGCAGAAGGAGGTATTCGAGCGTGGAGGGGAAAATCTCGGATATATCGGTCGTGAAAGAAGTTTCCCCGCATCCACGAGGGAGATAGAGCCGTAACCGTTTTCTTTCTTCCCGACGAATGAAACGTGCAATCGTGTCGAATAAATTCCCATTTAAACGCGAAAAACGCATTACGCCCGATATAAGACGGCATTAATCCGTGAAAAACGCGATTGTTTCTTTTCTACCGATCGAATCAGGGTAGAATTTATGGGGCAAATCCTTGATAAGCTTTATGTCCTCGATCGTATCGGTGTTCGCCATCGGCCCTCGGTCCAATACTACAACTTGCCCCTTTCGCGTGAAGGAACCCCCTCGATACAAATAAATATAATGCAGTTACTGGAAATATCATCGGCTCACTCGAGGAACTCATAGCTCCGCTATTTCGAGGATAAAGATTTATTTCCTCTCCATTCTCCACTTCTCCGGCTTCTTCTCGTCCTCCTTTATTTCTACATTTCCGACCGCTTTATCCGATGGTTAGAAACGAGGTTAAAGAATATAAAGGTAGCACGGATGACGTACGAAATTTGATAGAAAGTTTGATAGAACTTGGTACGGAATTCGCTATGAAGCGAAATTCGCGACAATATCGAAACTTGGATGTCGATTCATTCCTCGATATATTTATTTTTATTTATTTCTGCTCAATGATTTTCGAATCGATATAACCGCAGATTGTAAAGTTTCTATACGATGTTTATAATATTTTAGAGTCGATACAGAAATATTGAAATTTAAAGAATAAAAATATAACTTTAAGAAACTTCTCGACGATCACGACACGCGAATGTTGTATAATTCATGAATATTCGATCGAATGATATTTTCATACGAAGACAATCTTTAAATTTGTGGTACTAAACAAAAATATCTTATCGAAATTTCTTCAAAGCCTCGATACATTTCATATTTGAAAATGTAATAAAAATTTATCAAATGAAACGAGATGCAAAATATCCAAGGATTCCAATTTTAATCAGAACGTACTCCAATTTATTTCGCGTAATTTTCATATTTCCATAATTCCCGTGCTGCTCCTCAATACCGAGATTAGCTTCTACATCGCCTTTTAATTAAAATCAGTCCCCGATTCGAGATCAAAAACAGGGATTTTTTCCTCGTTTTTTTTTTTTTTTTTTTTTTTTTTTGTCAAACTCGAGGACAAACAGCGGGAAGAGATAACTTCGCAGAGGATCGATGAAATTGGTAGCAATTCTTTCACGTTCCATCCCGAAGTCTCGAGAAGGAACTAAATATAACGAATTTATCAGCAATACCATTAGTTTTATCAGCCGGCTCGTGCCGGAGCTATTTCATCGAGCCAAGATCTCGGTTTCACCCTTCTTCATCCCCGCACAGGATATCGAGGGTTGCCGAGAACCGAACTGACCTGAAATGGCCAGCAAACGATATAAGGATACGAATGGATTCGATCTACGTGTATTTGCGATTCGTGCATGGATGCAATTCGTGTGTTTATACAGCCCGTCCTGGCGAATTTACGTCACTCGTATGTTAATTGGAACAAGAACTCGAGAGAATTCGAGAGACTTTTGATCGATGCAAGTCTTCCGTTCAAATTACTCTGCTTGGTCGAAGTTTTAAGACGATCGAAAAGTTTCGATAAATATATTATTCAACGAGAACAAGTTCGAAGATTTTTTTTTTTTTTTTTTGGTTCAAAAGTTACTCGAGAAAACGATACCGACCTAACTCGAACCCAATTTCACTCGATGTTGCGATGTTCATTTTCCACGAAATTTATGTAATATAATTTTATCAAACGTGAGAGAAGATTTTTACGAGCATACACTATTATTAGATTAGTGGAAGAATTTTTTTGAAAAATTCCCACGAGAACAAGGTGGAAATTTAGAGAAAAACGTGGCAAGAAGAGAGAATTCACTATGATCTTTAACAAATAATAGTATTCCGCAATTTCAGAATGGATTAAAAGAGAACACGATCCCTGATCGCACAACTTAAATATTTTGCAAAGCTCAATTTATCCATTTCACCACAGCACACGTTTTCGATATTGTCTATTTGCAATCCCAGGATCGTATACACGGGCATACTCGGCGCTCGTGCAGTTTCTACGTGTATCTGGTCGCGATGTGTGCCCGATCGTATCGCCGTATGTGGGTCAGGCACACAAGGGAGGCGAACTCGAAGCAGTGCGAGGCAGGAAACTCTACATTCGGAACCGGACGAGACTTTCAACGAAAGAGAAGGTTGAAAAAGAGAGAGACCGGTTGGGATGAATCAAGGGAAGGCCGGAGATAGTGGCTCGACTCTGATATCTCAAATCCATTTCTGGCTCGTGCCATGAACCGTGGACACAACCGTCGACGATCTTCCATATTTTTTTTACCGCTCTCCACCGTGTTTCTATTTTAACCATCTAGCTCCCATCTCGCGCGCGCAAAACCAGACGACACTTTCCAGAAATGTCAACCGAGAAACTAAAACCTTCATCCTATTTCAACCTAGTTTTCCCGTGGAATTTACGCGTAAATCGCGAAACGAGATCAGAGAAAAGTTAGATATTTTTACGGAATTACGATTTTGAACGCGTTCATATCGAAACGAATACATTTCTGTCAAAAAAATATCAGAGTTTATTTATACACGTATATTTAAATCGGTAGATAATTGTGAGACTTGGAACGTCGACGTTTTTACGCGAATCGTAAATTTGAAATTAAATTTTCGAAATAAAATTTTTAACAACATTTTAAGATCCTGTTTTATTAAAGAAAGACAATCATAATGTTTTATTAGTTCCTCCTTAGTTTTATTGTCGCTGAAATAACCTATTTAATTTTTACGACGATCCAGATACGTCTTTCTCTTCCCTCTCCTTAATCCAGCTAATGTTACAGCGTCCTATCTTCCGCTTGATTAAATCCTGACAACATTTCTACGCCATGAAAATTAGCTTCTAGATAGTAGTAAACTTCGATAATAATAATAATAATCGGCGAATAGAAAAAAAAGAATAACGAAATAATTTCTATTCCCTAACGAAACGCGTGGGTGATCAAAACGTGACGGATTCACAGCGAGAGGCGAGCACGCGAAATATATAACTCCGCGCCACTTTGAACCACGCGAACACTCGAAAATAAAACGGCTATAAACTGCGCGAGTGCCGGACAAACTATTCTCTCCCCTTGCATAATAACTTGGAAACCAGCTGCACGCGTCGATTTTATACCCGTGCTGCCCGGAATGGGTACGTATATCCGTTCGTTGGATGGGTAAGGGAGGCAAAAAAGGCAAATCGTAGCCGTTATTACCAATTACCGAATCGTTAATTCTATTTACGTTATCGCTAGAACGTGGAACGATTTCGACTGGCACCGGATCATAAATCAAACCCAAGTGCCATTATCTGTCTCATACACCGTGGCCCGATGAATCGCGACGGCTATTATCGGGTGGCGATAGAAGCCCGGAGAAGTTCGCACAATAACGCGTAATGGTCCGCGCAGTCTCGCCAACGGTCGATAAAGGCTAATTAGCAGAAATCCTCGTCTCAGGTGGTCCTCCTGTACCGATTCGTAATCACTTAACAGGCGCGACGAGAGGGGCGTACTCTCGAGAGTATTGCGGAAGTGCAGCGGGGATTTAACGCGGCCACCACCACGGTTTAACTGCCAAAATTCTGATTGGACCCCGACAGCCGGCCACGATTCAATCGTGAGACGAATATCGAGAGTTAGCAGGGAGAATCGCGATAAAACGAGAAGCGATTTCGTAGATTACGATTGCGGCGCTGATGGAAGTGGCTTCTTATCGCGTTTGCCGGATTTATTTAATATTTTTTGTGTCGGGAATATATTAAATTTACTTGATAAATCTACGGCTTAATCTTTAATTCTTTTTTGCACTTCTAAGGCTGGTTGTATGTGTGTGTGTATATATATAGAGTTTATAAGAGAAGAATACTTTGGAATCGATTAATTAATAATAATAATAATATATAATAATAATAATAATAAGCTTGGAATGCAAAGAATTAATTCATTAATTCAGAAATTAAAGATTTTCATCTTTGAGAGATATCTAAACTAATCTAAATATCTAAGTATATCTTATTTATTATTTCTAATAAATTCAATTCCTTAATAATTTCTATTTTTCATCTCTTGTTTCATCGATGAAATGCACGAGTGAAACGAGACATCATTATAGTATCGAAGCAATAAAACCGGATACGAACGCATCGAAACGCTGAAACGATAAAATGTCGCGAATCGAACGCGAAATGCAAGCTTTTCACCCATTCCCCACCATAACCCCGTCAAATTTTGCGTTTAGGTCGGATTAGAGAAACGCGCGTGAAATAAGCAAAACGCTGAATCGTATCGATCGAGTGTCGTTCGGTCCGACACGCATACAGAAAATAATAATGATTCGTACAGTCTCGCGACAATGATTACTGGCAGGTTGTCCACCTGTACTGTGACGAGAAAACCGAGCAAGCAACACGCTCGATGATTTCGACTGCGAGCAAGTTCTGACACGCGACAAACCGTCGGTGATATACGATTTCGATGTCGAATGTTTGTCACCGTGAGCCTCGCGGTTGTGTACGTGGTCGTGATTTACGCATCATCATTAATCAGAATCATTTGGTATGTGTACTCACCGGGCCGAACTGCTCGAAGTAGTTTTTCACGTCCTCCAGCGTCGTCGGTGCCGATAGTCCACCGACGAATATCTTCTTTGTCCTTGTCACCATCTGTAACGAGAAAAAAGGTATCGCGTATTACTCATCGATTCGTGAAATTGCGACGAACATATGCTGTCGTTATAATACCACGTAAATATAAACAATCGTGTGGCGTGTGAACGTATGTTAATGATACATCCGAAATATACCGAAAAAATTCGACGATATTCGCAGAAACGTGCGTTTTGGTTAATATATTGCGTAAATTATAACGATTTTTATGTTCTAATGAAAATAATACGCAGTTGCTTACCATTATGAAAATTGTTCGAAACGCGAACACGATTCTACAATCATCACTATTCGAATAATATTACGCGCACTGTTCAAAATTCACGCATTTATTTCATTCACACTACTTAATTTATGCACTTTTAACTTTAAAAACTAAGGATGCGAGCAGATTATTAACGAGTGTCTTGACGAACGACGCGAACTACTTTTAATGGCGGTTGCGCGGGAGTCTGCGCGCGCAGCAAAATTGTTAATTAATACTATTTTTACACACGAGGTGGCGCATGAGTATCAATTTCAAATCTAGCATTATATAATATATAAAAGAATCGTATATACTAATGTAAAAAAATCACAAAACGTATGACGAATAAAATAAAATTGAATTTTTACGCGTATTTATAAAGTATTATATCGCACGATACATAACAACGTTCCGAACGCGTCGAAAGTTAAAGCCGTACTGAAAGTTATTTCTCCCCTTCCAATAACGCCGCTATTGTTTTGAATTTAGTCGAAGCTATCATGAGTATATATATTACATATTCTTTTCTTTATAATTTGTTTCTTCCATTTCAATTATATTATTTAATATTATTAAGAATTATTATTAAATAATTAATAATTAATAAGTTTTAAATATAATAATATAATAATATATAATAATAATACAATAAAAATATATAATAATAATATAATAATAATATAAAATAAATAAATTCTTTTAAATAAATTTTTAAATATATTATTAAAAATAATTGATAATAGTACAATGTATGATATAATTATTGTAATCGATATATGGTTATAACTTGAAAAAAATTCTAATAAAACATGGTCATATAAACTTTTTTCAATATTTTCGTATCATCCATTCATCATTAAAGTTTGATTTTCACATGTTACAGAACATATTGCATGAAAATACGCTTCCATTCCCCATGGTTTTTGAAAAACTGTGTTCTAATTCAATTATTTATTTAAAAGTTTAAGAAGTTGCAAACTTATTTCGATAATATGACTACGTCGAAGTGTGTTTTTCCTGAATTTTGAACAATCGGTGTAAAATATTACATCAAAATATGATTTGAATCATAAATTTTTAATTTTGAACAACGGAATTAGAATATTTTTTTGTATTTCGAACACTATATCTTCTTTTAAACGAGAAATCTGAATTTCTATATATATATATATATAGAAAGTTTTTACAAACAGCTATTGATCGATACACATATATTTACGTCAACATGGTTGCATACAACACCGTTAAATCGTACGTGTTCATATTTGGCATGAAAAATGGAACGTACAGGAAACAGGAACGATATTTATTTCCTTTGCGAAAACGCATTGAACCTCGTTATCATATTTTCAATAAATTTTGTTAACAGACCGGCAAAATAAATTTTGCTAAAAGACCTTAACACCAAAGCAACCGTGCAAAATGACGAACATGTTCAGAAAGATAAAACGGCGCATCAATTGCCGATCAAACAATTTTCCTTAAAAAACAAATTGTTAATATTATCGATACATCCTAAAATTCTTTAAAAAAGAAAATCCAAATATAAAATAATAAAAATGACATTTACGCATTACTTATTAACTCCGTTTAAATCCGCAGAATTTTTTCTCTACTTTTAATCTTCTTTGTGACATTAATGGTTAATAAATTTTAGCTTTGTAGGAGCTTGAAAGCATACGTCTCAAAATATGTTTACTTTGTAGATTCACGAGCACAAAAATGCGCCGGGAATAATGCTCTTTTCAAACTGTGTTTTGGGAAGGAAAGAACTGGAGGAGAGATGGAATATATACATGAGAAAGACGGCTGAAAAATGGCACATTCGTGGTTAAGAAATTGATAAGGAGGCTGATAAAATATGAATGGTCCGTGTCGGGCACACCACGTCGTTTCCACGGAAAAGATCTTTTCATCGGCGACATTTTTCATATTTGTTCAAATCGGTAATGTCAATTCCAATCGATCCAATTCCTCGCTCTATCAGATCGTTCTTTTGTACGATCCAAAGCGGAAAGAAACATCGTTATGCAGACGTGTTTGACGAAGTTATTAACACGCCGCGTTATTCTAATATTCCAGTGAAATAATTCGCTGGAAAATCTATTGTACGCATATGTAAATTAAATCGGAGTCCTTCGGTAACTTGGAATTCATTAACGAACACGTAATATTTCGACATAATTATTCGTTAAATATAGATCGAGTAAAGCCCGCGGGCATTTAAGAGTGATTATAATTTTATTATAATGTTATAAAACAGAATTTATGGAAAAAAGATTATCCAGACATCGAGTGATAATACGAATCAACTTTTCTTTTCCATTTCACGCGTAATTTATTATAAATTCGGACGAGCGAATAATATCAATTACGAGTTAAAAAAAAAAAAATAAGATATCTAAAACTTTATCATTTTAACAACACGAAATAAGGAAATAAGGAAAGATTTGTACAAAATGTTCACGTCGGAATCCAAATATCAACTCGGTTACAATTCGCAGATTCAAAGGAGATGTGTATTCGGATCGATTCACCGTTATCATCGAGGGGAGCGAAAATCGAGAGACTGATATAAGTATAAAGAGTCTTGCACGTGGCTTCCATATTGAAAAGTTTTCTCGAAGAGGACAGAAACGTCTCAAGCGTAACGTGGTTGTTCGCTCGCGACGAACGATCTATGCCGAGAAACTATGCCGTCTTCCATATTTCTTCCCCTCGAAACGATGATTGACAGATTTTCCTAGCTCGAAAGCAGATCGTGATCTTTCCACGTGATCGTTTTCGAAAACCGAAACAAAGATCCCATCCTTCAAACGAAGGGAAAAACGAAAAGCGATTTTCGTACTTCGAATGAAAACGACGATTCCGTTGGAATCGCGGAAACGAGAACGATTTTCGTGGCGAAACTAATTATACCAGGGGTCGTTTCAACCGCGTAGATCGAGATGAGTGAAAAAGAAAAACAAGGGAAAATGGGAACATCTTCATAACGCGATGGCGATGTAATAAAGCCCGCCCCACACGGAGGAAATTTCGCCGAGGAGAAGCGTCGCGGGTGACGTCGTTGGAGAAAAGAGACGGGGAAAAAAAGAAAAGACGAATGAAGGGAATAAGTGGAAGAGGCGGAATGATAGAAAAGAGGGGAAAGACGGGAGAGCTGAATACAGCGAAAGAGGTAAACTCTGGTAATTTCAGTGATGGCTCGGCTTAGACCTCTCTATATCCGGTGAGTAACGCAAACCCCTTGGCGCAAGTCCTTCCACCTCGTGCTGCCTGAAACTCAACCCGCTTCTCTTCCCTCTTTCTAATCCCATCCCCCGGTTCGCGCTCATCCCTCCCCCTCTCATCTCATGGGAGGCGGGAGGAAGCTCGCGAACCTCGGTGCCTGGCTGGCTAATCAGCGAAGTGTATAAAGTGCCGGGGATGAAAATAAAACGGCTGGATCTCGAAAATTAAATAAATAACTCGCCTCGATTCCGTGGACGTGAAAGAGCCGTGGCTCCACGTGAAAGAACGCGAGAGAGTGACGGGAATGAAAGAATCGGGAGGAGTATAGAGGGAAGGTAATCTGAAACAGCGAGAGAGGCTCGAAGAGATGGTCAGATTCGGAGGAGTCAAAGGAAGGAGAAGGATAAATAAACGAGGACGAAAGGGGTTAGTATTCGAATGAAGTTGCAACACCTCCCCTTGCTGCAGTTCGGCCTGAAAAAGGGAATTGAAGCATCCTGATGTTCCTCGTGCCGCTTCCGTCGAACGGGTTCCTCGGCCTAAGAGTTGCTGAAATTTTATTACGCTCCGCCACGCTCGTTCCCGTTAATGAGCGCATTGTCGTGCAAACGAGACATTTCAGTTGGGGGACACCGTCTCTGCTCCCAGACCTACCAGTCACCTTCTCTTCTTTGTTCAATAACGTAGAGAAGAAGTCGGATTGGACACGATGTTGCACAAGAATATTACAGGCTATGCTTTTAATTGATGAAGTTTTGTGAATGAACCTGCTCGACCCTCAACCTAAGGCGAATATTAAGTTTCGTGGAAGATTATCAATAATTGGAAAGGACTACTTTTCGATTCGAAAAGTCTATCGATTCACAAGAATCGAACTTGATTATCATAGATGTTAAGAGATGAATGGAAACTCGCCCTTATTATGCCGTGACATTATGTAAATATTGAAAAATTATTACAATTTTATAACTTACTAGCAGCGACTTTATAGTTTCATCGTTTCTCTTCTCTTCATTCTCGATTGTAGCCGCAGGAATCTAAACTTCAACGACCAATGTCGAGTTACGCGTCTTCCTACTTTGCTTTCTCGCAGTTGAAAAAAATGAAATTGTCGCGCGAAGAAAACCGGATTAACTACCCTCGGGCTTTAGAAAATCCGCTATTACCGTGGGAAGGGTGTATCCTAGTTTGTGGCCATTTTCTGAATAAATATTTTACGAGCAAGAGTTTTATTGCGGAAGATTTCGAAGCAAATAAATGACTCGTGTGTCAAATAAAATGTTCAACGCGATAAATAAGTATTAATTTTAAAAATGACACATCAGAATTCCAAATTCCGACTTAAAAAGAAACTTAAGATATATATACGAGTAGAAGAACGACACACGTACATTTGAATACATATATATACCAGCATGTACGTCATAGTTCTTAATGTAAAATTCGATGAATTGAGAGTCAATTTCCTTCTGACAGTCAATTAATCTGCCCTTCCACCGACTGTACTGGAATAGTACGTGCTTACTCTTTTTATCATAGATCCTCGAAACATTTTCACGAGAGAAAGTATCGATCAAATACCCTTAAAATTTTGAAATAACTAGAACAGAAAACCGTAAATTGCGTCAAACAATTGTAACGTTTCGAATAATCGCGTCGTGATCTCAAATTTTCTTTATTCATTCTCTACCATATCTCATTAAAAAAAAAAAAAAAACAAAAACCAATTCATTTATTCGACAAGCTAGGAAACGAAAAGAAAAGAAAAGAAGAGCGAAAAAAAAAAACAAAAGGAAGGGAGGATAAAAATCATACGGGCCCCTGAATCAGCGAATTCACTTAAAATCCATTTAAAAGTCCCGAAGATGAACATTTCTCTAAACTTTAATCGCGCCAGGTATAAATTACCCGGTACAATGGTGCTCGAACGTTTTACACGGCGAGGATATATCCCTATTAATCTCATAATCATCCCCCGACGCGGAAAACGGGCGAAGGAGAGCGAGCGAAACAGGGGTGGACGGGCGTTGGAGGTGGAGGGAGAAATGGGTAAAATAAATATTGGAATAAATGTCGGTGAGTGGGCGTGCCAGTTTTAACGGGCCCAAACCGTTAAATCGTGAACAGCGCGAATATTGTCGCGTGGAATGGCAAGGAGAACGCTTTGCTCGTTCGCAATTATTGTGAAAGTTTAATCGGCCGCTATATGCCGTGTCGATGAGACTACAAAAGCATGAGGTGTGTATATATATATATATGTATATGTATATGCATACGTGTCTGGTGTATCGCGAAAAGTTTCGGTAACGTTCGGAAAATGTTTCGCAATTTTTGTTCCCTCTATCTCCGCGACAGTAACGGGCGAAAGAGAAACAGAGAAAGGAGGAGTTTAAAACGGCACGATGCCTTGAACGAAAATTGCATAAAATGATATCCAGCGATTTTATTTCATACCGCTTCTCAAGCGCGGTAATCTCTCTATTTTCCTTTTTCTTTTTCGATTCTCTATCTCTTCTACACCCACATTTCAAACACGCCCACATTTTTGTTTCGTATCGTTTAATGCGAAAGGAAAAAATTATATTAACGGAATTAACGGTACGTAATTTCAACGTTTCAACGTTTATTTTGAACATTAAATATTTTGTAACGATTAATAGAAATGGTTATCGTAGGATGTAATTATTAAATCTTCCTGTGATATCGTGGAAAGTAAAAACAAAAGTTGCTAACATAGAAAATTAAATTTGTATTTTAAAAGTTAAGAGGCAAGAGGGGGAAGGACGCAGTCGCGATGACAGAGCAAAATTATAGAAAGGAGCTACACGTCATTGTCGTAAGAAACGAACAGGAATGGTCGAGCAAGATTAATACTCCTCGATGGTTTAAAAAGCGGTGGTGAATCGTTCGAGAGAGCATAAAGGGTTGAAGAAGGAAGAGGAGAGTTGGTCCAGAAGGGGAAAGTACGATGGAAAAGTAGGGCAAAAGGGCGGGAAATGGACAGGGTGAAACCGGTTATCATTCAGAGGGTTACGAGCTTCGTCGTGGTACATGAATCCCTTTCCTTCCTTTTTCTTGCCTCCTCTCGCTACCCATTTTTTCTCCATCTCGAGGAATCCCTCGACCACGGCTCCACCCTCGTTCACATCATCGTTTCCACTTACACTGGCGTGGCAAAACAGAATTTTCTCGTACGCTATTTCAATTTACTCTCGCTTCTAAACTTGTTTTTATTTCCTTCGCGGAAATTAACAAGAGAACAAGAATTATTTTCTTCTTCTTTTTTTTTTTTTTTTGATCATCGGGATGAAGAAACAATTAGTCAGCGATGTTAATTGAAACTTTAACTCAAAGGAAATAATGAAATTCGCAGCAAAGAAACTGCACTAATTGTTACGATCGAAGCTTTAATTCGTTCTCAAGAATGAATTCTAACGAACGTTTGAACTGTTTACCGTTAAACTGTATTATTCTTTTACCATATAAAAAAAATAGACCACTTACACACATACAAACTATCGCTTCCACGATTACTTTGACCCATATACTCGATCAAACTCCCTTAGTCCTTTCATACTCTCGTACACCCCCATTATTTTCACCATTGCCTCTATTTTATTTCCTCGAACGAAATAGCACAAACTGTTCGCCAAAAAACAAAGAACCATTCGAAAAAAAAAAACGACGCGGTATCGTATTTGTATCAGGGATTAAAACAACCGAAAACGTCAAACGTAAAACGTTCACTGTATCCCCGTGTCTATCTTGCAGGTACAGGCACAGCTCCTGTGTGGCGCACAAGTGCTAATTTTCCCGAGTGTCCGACGTGTTTCAGAATTTAAGTCACCGGTCATAAATACAGAAAAGAGGTTATCAGCGAGAGGACGGTAAGGCGCTCAACATTCGTCTGTGGTTTGGGCCATCGCTATCGCACTGTCCACACATCCTGACCCTACCTCACTCAACCTGGCTTTTACACGGCCGCGTAAATACCGCGATCCTACAAATTCCTACGTGCTCTCTCGCGTAGATTGTATACGCACACGCGTATATCGACCAACAAAAAAGATCCCACCCCTCTTTTCTTTTCGGCCAACATTTTAGCCCTCTCCCCTCCCAATCAAGCTAATACGCGATTCAACGGAGAGAAGAGAATTTAAATCCGTGGCCGTTTGTCCGGCTTTCTGTGATTCTGTATTCTTTGTGTCGTAAAAAAGGATGCGATCGATGCATTGGCTTTAAACTTTATACGGTTTTATTGGAAAATGGAGATCTTTTTCGAATATTTCGCACGGAAGAGAGAGAGACAGATAAAGAGAGAGGGGGGAGGAGGGCATAAGCTTAACTCCGAGTACGTATCTTTTTCGTACAGTTTTTGAAACAGGTCATCGAAATATGAAAAATAAGATTTTTATCGCGTTTGAATTGTTGAAGTTCGATGAAAATGATATTAAGCAATGGCCACGTTTGAAATTATTAATTCACACTGTACAAGCAGCGCTTGTTTATATATATATATAAAAGAATTAAATACGAAATTTGATTTCGTACTAGTCGAAGCACACCGAAGTTTCCTTCTGCACGTCTAAAAAATATTTTCAATTACCAGAGGCTTCCCTTGTGCCTCTTTAATTCTGAAATTGTACGAGTAGTAGACATCTCTTCTTAAGAAAGAATTATTTCTCTTTTTGAGAAGAGTTTCAACGTTTTGTCAGCAGGATCTCTCCTCCTATTGTTAACGTCGACAAAGAGTGATTGCAGCAACCGGACCAACCGGCCGTCGTTGCTGTATCCCCTTCGATCATTTCGCGAATTCTCGGATTTACCGAGATATCTTCCTCCTCCCCCCGCCTATAAATGACGATGATATAATAATAGATGTCGTTGCCTTATATTAAATGGTCAGGGATCTCTTTTCCTCGTTAGCCTCGGTGCATCCTGAAAAACAATGAAAGTTTACCCGACCTAAATGGAGGACTCGGCCGTCCCCCATTGTGCTCCCTTTGAATTGTAATCATCATACATCTGCTCGCGCGGTAAAACGTGAATAGTTAAGAAAGAAAAGGAGCTACACGAGCTCGAAGAATAAGTATTTTGAATAGTAAGTATATAGCAGTTAGGTTCAAGGCTAACTAGATCGAATCTTCGTCATCGTCGAACTACTCTTGTATACAATTTCTTCTTTCCCCCCCTCCCCCCTTTTTACTCTTCTTTCTAAAGTCAGAAAAGAAGGTTCGACATTCATTCTTGATTCGATATTAATTCGAGAACTCGTGAAATCGAAATCATTTTTTCAATCGTTTCCAATTAATGGCTAAGAATGGAACGTTCGAACGGTAGAATCGTGATTAGCTGCCAATCGAACAAATGTTAATTAAACCGATTCGTATTCGTGGAACACGGGTGACCAATTATAATTCTCGACGCGTGGAAAGGAGGCTGGGACGAGAATCGAAATTGTTCTATTCCCGTTTATTCTAAATTTTTGTCTCCAACGTGAACCGCATGCGGCCCAATCCGGGTCTCGATTTAATAACCAAAAGTTCGATACACCTTTCGCTATCGCCCTAAATCCAACCCATTACATTCACCGAGGCGGCCGCGATTTACCTCCTTCCCTTCCTTAGAGCCACTCCACTGACTTAAACTGTTGGACTTGCGACTTTAGGGGATTACCAGAGAATTTACCGAACTCCCTTGCACGGCGAACTACCGCCGTTTAAACTCGCTCCGATTATTTCCGAATTATCTTTACGCGTCCCGCGTGTTACGACTCCCGAAGAAAATTGCGTTATTTAGATAACCTTCTTTAAACGCGTTCAATTAAATCAAAGGGGGACTTTTAAATCTTTTTCTCTTTTCTTTTTCTTTTTTTCCTCTTTTTTCCCCCTTTATCTTTATTCGTTCTGTCGTTCTTTTATACCTTCAATTACGCTTAACCGTGGACGAAAGATAAAGTAACAAACGAATAAGTAAAATAATCTAAGACGTTAACGTTTCTGTATGTAATATTTCGAATAATAAATAAAAAAAGATACCGTACAAGATAATTCTCTCTTTCAACCTCGAAACGGTGATTGTGCATCAACCGCAAAAACCTGTGACGAGTAAACATAAAAAAAAAAAAAAAGGAAAAAAAGAGGAGAAAAAAGAAGAGAGAGAAAAAAAATCATCTAATGGCGAACATTTCACAGATGGAAACGTTGTCTCGGAACGTTTGAGCCAAAAGGGGGAAACGGAGAAGAGAAAGGAAAGGAGATATAAAGGAAAATGCGAAAAAAAAATCTCTCCACGTAGGAATTCCGTTCTTTTGGCGGAAATTCGATGCTGATGTGTCGGCTTTCGGACGGAGGTACGATACATTTATTGATCCTGTGGCATCAAACGTTTACGAGTCGCTCTTTGAACGCGAAGATGAAAGCATCGACGCCCGACAAGTGCACGCGTGGCTTAAGCACGCTTCTCTATTTTTACTCTCTCTCCGCGCCTTTGATGCACATTATCAGGACTCGCCTTTTATTCAGAAGCCCGAAATGCTCGGCGCTCTTTTAAACCCGACGGCGCGCTACGCGGAAGTTGTGCCTCGATTGTACGTTTATATTTTTCCTTCGACCGTGCCCGCCTCGATAGTTCGTCGACTCTCGTTGAAAAAGTAAATCGTCGATATTGATTTTTTTCCCTCGTCATCGTTTCATCCTGTTTCACCCCTGTTTCGTCCCATTTCTTTTTTTTTCTTTTTTTTTTTTTGAGAGAGGGGAAACCGCAGGCCCTAATTCCGACAATAAGATTTTAAAAAATGAAGGAAACGTTATTACGTGGATTGAAAATTAACGTAATTTGCGATAATAAAAATCTTTTGCAAAATTGGCGAAATCTTTGTAAAAGCAAGCTTCGTTTAATAATTTTCTTTATTTCTCGTCAAACGAATATTCACGAGCGAATATTGACGTAAGAAGAATAAAGAGACGGTTTTATTCATTCGCGCGACGAAGAACGAAATGATGCACGTAGAGTCGTTTTTCGAACGAAGGATCGATCGATGGAATCTAAGACGACGAGATCGATCGTGAAAAAATCGGCCATCAATTCGCGGAATTCACCCTCGTTTGATCGATCTTCGAGCCCTCGATGATTGAATCGACGAAAATCGAGGGAAGAGAGGGGAAGAATCGAGATATCCCAATCGTGACCGAGTCTCACGAGTATTAGGTAATAAAAGAGGGCGCTGGAGAGCCGCTGGTGCCCAACACTTTTTTATCGAGCTGCACGAGCCGAGATTTCGGGTGTCGCTCGTAAAAATTCCACCCTAAAATCTTATCTCCCTCTCCAACTCCGCGAGATATATATCTCCAAGTACAACACATCCCTCGAAGTCACTCCTCGGGAGCCGGCCTCGTAAGTTCCTGTGTGCTGTCGGGTTCGACTAAAATTGGAACAAACTGCGGAATCTGTTTCCGGTTACGTGTCTCTCTGAACAGAGAGAGGGTGCATATGTACGTAAGGAAGGAATGTTAGAGCGTGTTTAATCAAGTAACGAGTACAATTTCGATTCGAGTTTGCATTCGCGGGGATATTATTCCGACTTGGAAATATGGGGATTTGATATTTGTCAGAATGGGAGGGGGAAATGCCTGTTTAATAATTTAAAGGGCGGTACAATTATTGGATTAAGCGAGAGAATGTAAATTTAATCATTCTACTTATTTTTTTCTTTGCACGAGAAACGAACATTTCCTTTTTTTTCTCACGCGATTTTTCATCTAACTCGTTGAAAATATGAGGACACGAAGATATTGCAATTTGAGATTCGTTCGTTAAAAATAATTTCAGCGTAATAAAATTAATCCCTTAGAAAGAATGGAATGAATGGAGAAAATGTAATACAATGTATTTATACGATATCAATATCGAAAGTGATCGATCCAAGGAAAAACGAAATTGCAAAAAACGAAGCAAGTCGCTCTAACTGGTTATCCCTTTCGATTCGATTCACGACGAAAGAAGGGCCTGCGCTACGTTTCTTTCTCGAGATGGATGTTATTCAATGGAGAGAAAAATAGCGCAAAGGGAGAGCTCTAATCACGCGTCTACGGTTGCGCGGCACGTAGAAATTCAATAACGACGTAAACTCGATCACGGCGGGCAGGAGCGCATTCAACAACCGTTTGCCGTGTCACGAAGCAGGGGTTGGAAGTGTGGGGAGGCGCGGGTGAATCGACGGTAAGGATACCATTGTGATGTCCCATTCAATCGTGTACAACAGAAACACCATTAAGACCAGTTTGCACCGTTTCAATTAAAACGTAAACCTGCGACCGAGAAGGCATTGATTTCGACGTAACGCCGTTGCAATTAGCCGCCTTTGATTGCCGCTGATTAGGGGATCCAAGCCGAATTGACCAAAAATAATCATGGCCATTGTACCTTGATACAATTTCGAGCAATCATCGATTTCCCATTGGATTATATCCGGAAACCGATTTTCCATCCGGATAATTTTCCATGATTTAACGGTGTTCCTCCGAGAATGAAGAATTCGTGATACACTTGTTACAGTGATAAGATCACGAAATTGTCACCGTTTTTTCAGAGAATTCTTATATTTTCGCTTCAATAAAAGTAAATTTTTCTTTAGTATTTGGTCAATGTATTCGTATCTATCGTTCTGATTTGTTTTTATATTATGAAACAGACGTACGAATTTTTCATCGATCGATCTTTACACAGATCGTGTATGAGATTTATATAATTTACTAGAATTAAACGTTTCGCGTTTAAAATTAACAATGACAGCCTATCAAGTGAATCAGAATGGAATGGATTATAACGAGAGAAGTTACCTAATCCAAACGATGATTTCTTCTAACGAATAGGCGCGAGAAATGGAAGAGAAATAACAATTTTTCGAAGCCGCAAACGTCAAATAAATTTCTATTCCCTGGAATGTAACGCAACCCGCGTCAAAGCAGGGGCGCATCGCGGAAATCTTTATGAAAAATATCTGTCTGATACGGCCGACACATTGTTGATGCGGCGATGCTATCGTTGTATTAACACGTCACACTGGAATCGTACGTGTCTACCTTAAATGAGACACGCTCTGCGGGGTCTGATGCAATGCGCATTTCCACACATTTTCCATCGATCGGCCGGGAACCAAACACAGAGAACTGGCGGGCGGCGATAACGCACGATACGAGCGTGCGAGGCTATAAATCATTGCACAATGCGTCGTGTCGCCGATCGTTGCGTTAATCATATTCGCCCGTTTTAATAGAAAGAAAAATATCGAAAGTAAATGTTTTCGCTGGACACGTGTCCACGTGTCATCCGTAACCAAAGGAAACCAATGGCTCGCGTGTACGTTTTTAAAATTCGATAGTCCAAAAGTTCTGTTGTTCATAATATTAAACAGAATTCGATTGCATTATGAAGAAAATGACAAATTTTAAATCCTCCATCCCAATTGTATTATTTTAACAATAACGATCCACGTTTATTGTTTCGATACGATGAGTGTCGATTTCAAGATGATGAACGATAAGATGAGATATCATTCGAAAATAAAGAAAATACAAGAGGTGTGGTGTATTCGTATATAATCGCTGGATTCGAAAATCAAGCGGAACGGTATCTCAAATTCAACCGAATTAGAACTTCATTTACAGAGTGAGGAAGCTTTGATGATTATTTCTGGATACGGTTGTGTAGCCTCACCAATGGGGAACCTGTTGAAATTGCGATGAAACGGCGGAGAACGCAATTGCTCTTGGGAAGTGCACACACAGCTTAAACAGCCACGAAAAGGACGCGTATTTAAACGCGATTTGACGGTCAAACCTCTGGTTACCTCTGTTAACGCAGATCTTGGGGGTGTAGCATACGCACGGTAACGAGGGATTAATTAACGACTCGTGTACAGCACGGAAACCCAATGCATGTCGACCGACATGTCTGTGTTCACCGAGATAGAAACCTCAATTCTCTGTCGACCATGTACCCGAGGCATTTGCGTAATCTTCGCCAAGGAACCAGATAAAATTTCATGAAAATCGCATTACTTTCAATTATACCATGTATCATTGTATTGTACAATACGGTGAAATACGATTACTTTTAAAAATGTCCTTCTGAAATTGACAAAATTAAGAGATCGATGAGAAATTTGGAAAAATACTTTATAAAAGATTTGTATTCGAAAATTGCGCGAATGTGCGACGAATATCTAAACGATAAACAGTTTTTGTATATGTTTGTTTGCATGAGAAGTTGTACGTGAAAGGAACATCGAGGGAGGAACTTCTTCTTTCGTAAAAGCGTTGTGTCGTAATTACGTCGTTATAACATTTCCATCTAAATTTTATTATTTAGCGAGATGCCTTTTGACTTTATCCTCTCTGGCGAGATTGAAAATAGAATCGCTTCAAAACTTTATCCGAGAGAGAGAGAGAGAGAGAGAGAGAGAGAGAGAATTTTCTACGTTAAATATCGGTTGTCGTTAAACCGAGCTAAAGTGTAGCTAAATGCGTAACAATTCATAAATGTTTACTTCCGATTTAATCCGCGGAAAGGCGGAAAGAAAAGAGGAATAATATCAATTTATAGAGAGAGAAAAGAAAGAATTCAACGGAATTTAACATCGTCAAAATTAATTCAACTCGATTGAAACAATTACCTGAAATCTTAAGTTAAGAAGATCGAGTAATAAATTAATATACGTATCAATGTTCTCTCTATTTTTATTATAATTGAAATTTCGATCGATGAAATTAATTTTCCTATAAATTTAATTCAAATTTCCAAGTATTAACCAAATAATCTACTATGGATCCTCCCCTGTATATTCCACGAAATTTCACCGATTTAAACACCCCCTCCATTCTTTGTCAGACGCATAGTTAATTTTCGCGAACAACGAGAGTCACTCCAGGCTTTGTAATAATCTACGTCAATTCCCGGAACTATTATACAAAATTTCACGGTGGCGTTAATTAATAATGTCGATACTTTAGATCGGCCGGCGTTTCGAAACGCGCGAAATTCACGCTGGAATTGCGTGTACGGGGCTCGCGATGAACACAGCCGATTAACCCGACGCTTCGCGGAAAAGAAAGAAAGAGAATAGGAAGCGATCGAGTGCGTGCACAATGGCGCGATCGCTTTGGGAAAATACGAGTATCGAGTATTGGGAAAATGTTTCGTCGTTTAAAACTCGATTTTTCCACGTTCTTTGTTTTCTTCTTTTTTTTTTTTTTTCGATCGTTTCTGAAAAATTATAATTGGCGTTGGCCATCGTTAATTCTCTGAATCATCGATCGAGGAACGGATGTTGTTTTGTTTTGTTTTTGTTCCTGAGTTTCGATTGCTTTTCCATAGTAATCGTTGTACAGGAAAATTCGATCGTGGAAAAATTATGGACGAGAGCGAACTTTCGAAAAATTAATCTTTAACGACGGGTCACACCGAACCAAGTCGCGTGAATAATTCAATGGATAATCGATTGGTTAATAATACAACGGGAATTTCGATGCTTTCTGCATTTAGGGGAAATTAGAGCTATTGGTGGTGTACTGACGCGGTATTATTCGGTATGAATAATAATTTTCTATGAAATCGGGAATTTGCCGATTAACGTGATAATTGTTGCGATCGTTACCGTGATATTACGTTACATTCTCCTATATCGATATTTGTAATTTTATTTCAACATTCACTTTTTCAACGCTTCTGAAAAAATGATGTAAAAATTTCACGGATAAAAGTATTTTCATACTTTCGCAAGATTAAAATATCCTGTCCAATGTTCAACGTGTTTTAGTATCGAACAATATCGTCTCTTAAAAATCTTCACTATTCCCGTGAACACAACTTTGCAATGATTAGAAAACAATCTCTTCGATCCTTCTCCACTGCATTCGCGATGGCGGAATTACATTTCGAGGCGAAAAGGTTATCAAAAAGAAAAAAAAAAAAACGAAAATGTCAATCTGGTGTGGGAGGACGCGGCAAATATCAAACAGTGGGATGTGGCGAGAAAACTCGAAGGCTTCTTCTCTCTCTTTCTCTCTTTCTCGGTTTTTCTGTATTTGCAGCGAAGCGAGAAGAACCGTGCACACACGGCTAGGTGAACGCAAGGGATGAAAGTGGTCGGTCCGAGTCACCTACTTTCGTATCTCGCTCGTTTGTCAACGGCATCAGAGGGTGTGACGGGTTGGTGGAATCCTCAGAACGGGGGCTGGATGGTCCGCCGGACTCGTCGGCCGGGATTTAAAAGCGTTTCGATGTAAACATCCCTTGTTACTCGCGAATTCGGCCACCTAATTCCTTCCGAACGGTGGGACGAGCGATCGTCCCTCCCTTTCTGTCCCACGAGTTACATCCACTTTTCATTGATCGCGTTCTAATCAAATCTCGTTGAACGTCATCGTGAGTGAGAAGAAGAATAATTGAGAGGAGGATGCAGTGCGATTTAAAAATAATAATCAATTCGATATTAATTCTATCGTTGATCATCGTCTTGTTTTCATTCGGGAATAAATGAAAAGTAATGGAAAAAATGCATCTTTTGATTTAAATAATATATTTGATATTAATTTTTGCAAAACATTAGGATGAAAAGTTAATTGGATATCGTTCGTTTACCTCGATGTTTCACATCTGTCAGTAAAAGTGGTTTCACGTGTATACGATGCGTTGAGAAATTTAACACCGAAAATTAATATTTCCACGAAGAAACTCTTTGATCTATACGATTCTAGTAGTTTTTATGAGAATTCTTCCTGTAAAAAGTTTTCTCCTTTTTTTCATCAAATACGAGAAAGCACGAGTATAACTGAAGTAAATAAATCAGTTTTCCTCAACATTTTATATTTTAAATTTATGAAACGAATAGAATAAAACGGGGAACGTTTAATATAAAACATTTCTTTTTCTTGAAGGGAAGGATAAAAACCGTGTATTATAGAAATAAGAACATCTTCGCCTATCTTCTCATCAATCTATTTATATATCTCTCTCCAATTAAATTATTCAAATTCGTTCCCCATTCGATCATAACAATATTTCACGAAAAATGTAACGAAATTTCCAACAAATGGACCAGTCTTACCCTCCTTCAGAAACTACAGAAACAGATCAACCAAGAACCGAGGAAAGAAACGCGAAAGTTGTCGTCGAACCACCCGTTTCTTTATCCGATTATCATCGATACCAAGCACCGAGAAGAGGGGGTTCACCCCTCGAAAGGACAGGGTCCCCATACCTTCCAAGAACGGTCACTCCGGAATAATTATTCGCAAAGAGGATTAACTTCTCTTCCGCCTGATCTGCTCGTGACGAATCCTAAGTAGCTTGAACTCGTGGGATCTCGATCCCCTCCTCCCTCCCTGAATCTCTTTTTCCACCCATCGACGGAGTCGTGGCTGCCGCGTCGCGCTGTTTTAATTCATCCCCCACCCCCACCTCGCGAGAATAACGAGCTCCACGGGTCGCGTTTCCAGTTTGCGAATAGCCGGCCGACCGCCGCGAAATCCGCTTACCTTCTCCTATCTTTTGCTCGCGCAAAGCGGCCACGGAACGAGCAAAGGACAGATCCCAACCCCAATGATGTGTATATACGCGCGTCCAGTTTATACACATGTATATATATATATATATACATACACACACACGAGTGTATATTCGTGTGCGCAACAGGAGAGAATGGAGTGTGTACTGCCACGTTGTAGCGGCGAACTTTCACATTTTCCGCCGAGTCGAGGCGAGGGAGGAGGAAGGTTTTCGAGGATTCCGTGCTCGAGGAGGGGAGAGAGAGAGAGAGAGAGAGAGAAAAAGCCGACAATCTGCGCCTCGTTGGAGAAAAAAAAAGTCGAGCGACCAGCCCCTCTGCGAGCGAGCAAGTTCAGAGGATTGCAGTTGAGAAGCGTCGTACTCTCCGAGTAATAATAATACGTTTCGCCGGCGCAACGTTTAATCAACAACCTGCCTGCCTTCCTGCCTGCCTCCCTTCGAACTGCCGCCGCCTTTGAGCAAACTTTTCGCGCGGTTCCCCGATGAAAAAAATATTTATTGCGTACCCGCCCCCCCCCTTCTATCCCATTCGCGGTTGACCGGTATCGACACACCCGTCTTCACGAGGGTTTCGCGATGGACGGATAGGTGGATGAATGAAAGTGTGGAGGAGGAGGGGGATGACAGTGAAAGTTAAACAACTGTCCAACTGTTGCTCGTGTATGCTCCGACCGATGGTACGTCCACTTAATTACGAACGAAAGTGAGATATTAATTCTCGAGAGAAATTTTGTTGCGACCAAGCTTTTCTTCGAATCGAGCATCACTTTTTTCAGGAATTGTTAATTTCGCGTATAAAATTTAATGATTCAAAATTTTCGTCCGATCAGTTCAACAAAAAGGAAAAATAAAAATATCACCCGAGGAAAAATTAGAAAAGGTCGTCGATAAATTCCATCTTTTCGCAACAATCTACCCACGTATCGCTTCTTGTTTACGACGTTGAAAGTACAGAGAAAACCCGTCGTTCGTGAAAATTCTGTCGTACGTGTCCAAGCTATCGACGAGAATTGAAACCAAGTTGGTTGCGCGATGGAATCGAACATCGAAGAGATGGGACGAAGGGAAAAAAATAGGGGAAGAAAGATTCGAAGCCGCGGATTATCCACGAGATCATTGGAGCTCGATACTCTCGACAGAGCGCGGCTCCTCTCCCGGTGTAATAAAGCGGAATGGAAAAAATCGCGACCTAAATCTCGGCCACGTAACACCACTCCTATCACTCGACGCATCACCGAGCTCGTTAATGATCGTTTTAATGTATGCGACACGATACGCGGCCGTGGAATCGTTACTTTTCTTTTTTTTTTTTCTCTCTCTTTCTTCTCTGTGGAGCGGCGGACGGGCGGGCAGGAATTAATTAAAAATCCCATCAGCCGGTGGATTGTGTACTTTAAATCGGGAAACGATTTTCATCGGGCGAATAAATTGAAATCGACTCGAGGAAACAGACTTGTCGTGCTTGTCGGACTACTTTGCGGGATGGGGAGGAGGAGTTTTGTTCGAGATCAAACGGCGGAATAGATACCTTTGCCGGAGTGAGGAAGTAGGTTAACGTATTTAAAATCTCGATACAAAGTGACTGCGGGATAGATGTGGCCTAGAAAGATAGGAGGGAGAGACGAGAGGCTCGTTTCAAAAAATTTACGATCGTTTGTTGGGCGGGTGGAGAGGGAGGAGGATATCGGCGAGAGAAGTTTTCTTCCTCGTAAGAAAAGAAGAAACTACACTCGGAAATACACTCGGGTGGCCGGCTCCCGTTGAAAGGAGAAAATAATTATCGAGCGCGGTGGTCGCGAGGCGGGAACTTCGAAAGTAACGATCTCGTTATCGTTTCGCTTGGAGAGCCGAAGGACTTAAGATAATAAGTTTGCTCGGGAGGGTGGAGAACGTAATAAGGAACTAGAATAATCTCTCTCTCTTTCTCTCTCCGGTGAAAAGGAAATAGTATTCTCCACCGTCTCCACTCCGGCTTACTCAACTTATTAATTCCGTTAATAATTCCTTCATCCGATTTGACGTATCTGTACCGCGTACAGAGTCTCAAAGAGCCGCCCGTGTCTGCTATATTAGGATTAAAGTGGTGGAACGTTTTTTATCCTTCGCTCGAGAATTTCATTCAAGACGTGGAAGAAACGTGGAGGAATCTTTCTAATTCGAATCTCGATCGACTCTATCGATCGTTTTAACTAACTAGCGAGCGCTAGAATCGTTGACGAACGAAAACCTGTTAAACCGTGTAACTACACGGGATAAAAATAGATAAGGGTAAGGGAGATAAAGGGAGACGAAAGAAAGAGCTGTGAAAGATCCGACGCATCGAAAACCATGGTCTGAGGCGAAAGATTTCGGAACTTCCGGGGAAACTTGGGGAGGGGGGGGGAGGGGGAAGCGGACGAAGCGAAGCTTTTCTCGAATGTCATCTACAAGGAAACTTTTCGGTCACTGCACATTGTTCGAAGAAATAAACGGTGCAAGAGATAAGGGAAGAAGAACGAGAGAAAGAGAGAGAGAGAGAGAGAGAGAGAGGAGGAAAGCTCGACGAGATATCCACCAAGCCGGATTACTCCGTCCTTGTCCGACGGATGACGTTCAGGATCAAGCTCCACCCACGCACACATGCTCGGGCACAACGTAATACCCACACATTCGCGCTCACTCGTGCAATATCCGTGTACGTAAATAGTTGCGCAAGCTATAAACATCGATACACCTACACCTGTTCACGATAGAGGAGAGGAACGCACAATTTCTTCGAGACGACCCCGTTCCACAATACTCGGATATGACATACTTGGATAGGATTTAATGGAGAAACATTTGAATGGAACGTTGACCGTTACCTTCTCTGGGGTGATGAGCGGCGTGATGTACGTGGTGACCGCCGTCGTGTACACTTTTCGATGACTGCCGGGTGCTGCAGGTCACTCAGTACCGCCGCGAGTACCGAGCGCCGTGCGATCAACGCTATGGCCTTCCTTCCCCGCGGGAGGAGAAAAAGACGAGCGAGAGACGGACGTACGTCTCGTATCGCACGCTTTCTCAGCACACGCGCCGCGTACAATGTCGCGAAAGGCTTCCGAAAGGACGCGAACGTCGCGATCGTTTCGTGACAGCAACTCTTCTGGCTCCGGCTGACGATCGCGCGTCGGTGTGCGCGAATCCCTGTTGCCACTGTTCTAACGGCGAGGAACGAACGGGCACGAACGGCGAACCGGGCTCGAGAACTCGATCGAACGATCGAACTCGCACAACTCGGGCTTCGATCGAAGCAACGGCGGGATCCTCTTGATCGAAACTTCTTAAACTCGTCGAACGGGTTACATTCGCGCGCGGTACTCGTCACACTTACTTGTCACGTTATAAATCGTGGTCGTACTACTACTATCTCTCTGCGGGCACTCTCGGTCGAGCTTCGGTGAACACGCGTGAAAGAACGCACGGCAGGCCGATGAACGACGACACACTGAGACAACAACGAATAACGAATCCACACAGCAGAGGCTGGGAGAGATTGAAATCTCGATCTCGAGATCGATCCTTCGTGTATTCGACAACGTATCGACGCGTGACGTCTTCCGGTGTTTCGTCACGGATCTTGATCGCAGGGGATCGAAGAGAATCCTTCGGGCTCGTTAATCCTCGTCACCCTGCCCTCTTCTCTTCGTGCACCGTTGAAGTGCACGGGGGAGCCGAAACGGTCGGTGAGCGAGAGGTTGAAAGGAGAGAGAGGCCGATGTATTAATCCGTGGAGCACAGAGAGGTGCAGGTGGTCGTTGTCGCGCTCCTTGTCGCCGTGCGTCGAGTTCAATGCTGCACGCTGTGATGCCGAGAACGGAATGGGGCGACCGTGGAGGCCCGGGCAGTGGAGCCGTAGCGAGGGGAGGTAGAGGAGCCGCGCGGCACCCGATGGTGGGGTGCGCGCTCGAGGAGCGAGGGATAGAACGGGGAGGGGCCCCTTCCCCCTCGCCCTCGAGTTTCGCCACTATCAGGCGACCGCTACCCCTCCGAGGCGCGCAGGCGCCCCCGGGGCGCTGCCGTCGCTCGAGGGGGATAGCGCCTCTCTCGATTCCGTGCCGGAGAAACCTCGCCTCGTGCGACGGAGAGGGAGGAGGGATGGAGAGAGAGAGCGAGAGAGAGAGAGAGGGAGGGAGAGACGGTGGAAGAGGGAGAGGAATCGTTTCTGTTCCTCCTTCTCGCCTGTTTCCTTCCTTCCCACGGCGAACACCCCAGCATCGACCGACACAGCGCTGCACGCCACGCCGCCACTCCGCGCCACTCCGTGCTCCTCCTCGCCACGCCGACCCAACGGGAATACTTAATGCCAGCAGAGAGCCTGACTGCCTGACTGCTCCTCCTCGCCACGCCACGCTCGCTTGACGGCGGGATAGAAACGGTGGGGAAGGAGGGACGGAGCGAACACGTCAGGAGGGAGGAAGAAGGAGGATGACGCCGGATTGTGCTCGCGAGCATCGTGTTGCACCGAAGCGGAGCGTTTTCGGTGCATGACTACTTGTTACGCGTCCGTGAGCCGAACCCGCCTCGTGCCATCCGAGTCGAATCGAATCCAAGTGTTTCTTTGCCGCATCCTCCTGCTGACCGACCCCTCCCTCCTTTCGATGCCGATTCAACGAGAGATTCTCGTCGAGGACGCGCGAGAAATCCGATTCAACGATAATAATTTCGTGATTCGTTGCGTGGACGGAGATTGCAAATCACGAGAGCGGCCGGTTAATTCTCTTTCGGTAACTGGGCCACTGACGTAACGTCTCATTGACGCGCGAGCAACACACAACAAGAAGGATTACGGGCGAGTCGAGTCCGTACGAAGTGGTACGAGCTCGCGCTTAAGGAGCCCCCCTCCGGCCTGACTAATATTGACCACTACCACTTCCGCCCGGAGAGCCGAAAACCTGCCACTTCGCCGGGTTCCCGGTGCGGCTGGCCGAGGGCCAGCCTCCGCTCTCGCGCGTCCACCGCCTCGGTGTAAACGTATCCTACGCTTAACGCGGAAGGAAGGGGCTAACCTAACCTAGAAAGATTTCATTGAGTCGCAACGTGACTTGGCCCGTTGCCAATACTATGAACGCTACGCACACCCGCGCCCTCGGCGCCCCGCTCGTTTCGCTTAAGCACGCGGTGGGATTTCCTACAAAAAAGAAAAAAAAAAATAGAAAAGAAGAAAAAACAAGGTTGGTGGAAGTCTCGTAGTCGCACAATTCTCGTCGCGCTTCGCCGCTTTCTTCTCCGTTTCTCGCGGAGAGAGAGAGAGAGAGAGAGATAGAGATAGAGAGAGAGAGAGAGAGAGAGAGAGAGAGAGAGAAGCGAGAAAGATTTCCATGTCGATGTTTTAATATAAAAAAAAGGAAAAAGAAAAAGGAGGAGAAGAAGAAAAAGAAGAAGAAGTTTACTTTTCTAATTTTTTGCTAACTTGCTCCTTCTATCTCCCTCCCTCTCTCTCTCTCTCTCTTAATTCCGCAATTTTTATCAACTACATAATCTATCAACGGGAAAATTTATTTCGAGCTATTAAAGCTCAGTTTGCAGGAAGTCTGTGAGAAGCTGATAACTTGTTGCAGAGAGAGCCAGGGGCGGTAAGTATTAAATCGTTTAAAAAACTTGCGAGCCTCGCTCGTTTCGCCTTTCGCTTTCACTATCGCTCGACGACAGCCAATCCTTGTTGTTTTCTCTCTCTCTCTCTCTCTCTCTCTCTCTCTCTCTCCTCTTTTTTTCAAGCGTAATCTCATCATCTCAGCCCTTTATATACAAAGTCCTTCACGGAGGAGAAGCACTCTCTGAGGAGAGGAATAACACGACCAATAACTTCTACAGGATTTAACTGTCGCATTTATTCCCTGTAACGTCGGGCACAATTGGTCGGGCGAAATATTGCGGAATAGGGCCGTGACCCGACCTTATTAGGGGCCGGTGTTGCTTGTTCTATAAACGGGCGACGCCAGAGGTGTTAGGAGCACGGGCAACATCAACTTGCCATTCCGGAATGATAACGGTCGGGGGGCGAGGCGAGGAGGAGGAACAAGGAGGCGGAAAACGGTGGTGTATTCAGTATTTGGCTTACATCCAGAGCAAGATGCTCAATGAACTTGGCGGGAAAACCACACTGGCGTGTGCTTCCTTCTGCCGTGCGGGCGATGCAACTACAACCGATGTTCAATATCCTCGCCTGAAAACGCAATACGATCTGTAGACCAGAGATCTCTATGGACGACTGCACTGTGATTTTGATCACGCGTCGATTACGTTCGTGGTTTAACAATAAATAACGAAGATGAATTAATCAACTCTTGCAAGCGATTTCTTTTGTCTTTGGTTTTATTCTTTGAAAGAGCATAATATCGATAGATCTTACGTAGCACGTAAGAAGTTGAGCGTGTCAGTTTCGATGATCGTAATATAAGAATCCCAACAATTTTTTTCATGGATATAAATAGATCGTGTCCTTGTCTCGATCACCTGTCAGCTGATGCATGAATCATTCTAAATCCATTTAGCTTTAATAGGATATAGATATTCACGATGAATATTCACTGCTTCCCCCGAAGTAATATGAATATCGCATATTATTTTCTATATTTTCTTCAATCTTCAGCAATCGCATATTGCTCTTTGTTTAATAATTTGATTCATAGTCTCCCTTTTTATTCAAACAGAGAATTTGTAGAAATTGTGAGGGGAGAATTTTTGTACGCGTAATTGAACGAATTTATATAATATTTTTCATCGTACCCTTTCAGTTTATGAAGTAAATATTTTGCTGGAAATAAAGTTTAATTTATTATGTTTTTATCCATCCTCGTGTATATACAAATATCCGTTTCTTTTTTCCTATCTTTAAAAATTCTTCCAACAATAGTTTATACTCTGAGAAGCTGCTTAAGAGAACGAGACGCGTAAATATACGACTAAATAGTAAAATTCACAAACGTGTTCAAAACGTATCCTCATCGTCTTTGTCGCTAATTACGAATGCAACCTCGAGAGTTGGAATTTCTTTTTCCGAATAATTCGCGTGCAACGATGGAAGAAAAAGCGATAAAATTTCGGAAAAGCGAATTTGAAATTTCGGGTCGGGTGGAAAATTATTATCAAGACCGAGTGCGCGAAACGAGGAAAGTTTTAACGCGCGGCACAAGCGTGGAAAAACACGAATTCTTTCACGAGCAGCCACGTCACGAAAATTAAAAAAGGAGGGAAACGCTCGCGCCCCTCCGGTATATTTTCATAAACCGTGAAGATTAGCGTAACTCGTACGTGGTGCAGGCACACACTCGCCACGTTGAAGAATTTAAACGATCGACGTGAGCCATTTCGACCGTCCCGCAATAGTCATTACTCCGGGGATTGTCAACTGGCAAGGATGACGTGTAATCATGATATTGGAACGTAACCGAGTTATCAGGGCGCAGGATGGGTCAGCCCTTTCCTCCAGGGTCCCCGATCGGCCTCTGTACACGGTGCACAAGCTCCACGGACATGTCAACACACTGTTTGCGCACCAGCAACACGAGCCACGTTCTATTGGAATTATGGCGAGTAGCGTAAAACGATAAGCCGAACTGCAGCCATCCTAATTGCCGCTCCGTGTTCACGATCGATGCGTGAATTGATATTTCTATTCACGAATTGATTTTTAATTGCACGAACAATAATTCGATAGATTTCGAGCGAGATATATGCGAGTTCGAAAGGTGAGATAAATCAGGTTGGAGATAAAAAGGAAATACGTACGTCGATGATGATAATTTAATCGCCAATAACGAGCGTTCCCTTTAAAGGGATAATATTGCAACGTCGTGAAAACCTCGAACAAATTATTAATTGCACGCGAAAGAGGTGCATCGTCAATGGACGAACCGTGGTTTCCTGCAACGAGAGGAGAGAAAGGAAGGGTTCCCTTTCAACCGCGATTCCGCGATCGAACAAAAGCCGGCCAGTTTAAACAGCTAAGTGCATCACAAAGCGGGCGGCAAAAACCGTGCTCCGGCTGTTTACGTAACCGAATCGATGAAACGGTGTTTCAGGCCGTCCGCTCTCCGGGAAACATAAATTATAAACGAAAAGAACAGTGGAAAAGTTTCCATCCCCGGCTCCCCTCGAGCCCCGTCGCCGCCGCTGCCTCCGGTGCACTCCGATATTTGTCTCGACGACGGTACAAGGGCAGCGTGTTTTCGACGGCGATGAAGAAAACAGTCAGACGGGAGTCTCGTGCCTCTCCGCATACAGGATGAAAGAGGAGAAGGAGAAGGAGGAGGAATGGACGGAGTTTGGGAAAGATGGAAGAGAGGACGGATGCTCTCGATCGACGAGGCAGCCAACTGTAACCGAAACTGTTCGACGTCGACCCAGTTTGTTTTGTTTTCGCGCTACGTTACACGTGCCAGCCGAGTTTTAAATCGCGATTATTACTTTCGACAATTATCCTTCGAGATATCTACTACGACAACTCGTCCAAGACCCGCTTCTTCTTACCTACTCTCTTATATTCTTGTATTTTCTTATGTATTCTCTCTCGTTTTCTCTTATTTGCCATCGTGCGAGAACAAAATTCCCACGAGTCTCTCTCTCTCTCTCTCTCTCCACCCCCTTCTCCGATCCGCGTCGCGCAACCTCGAACGAAACGAGCGGTTTTCGAAACTTTTCTAAAATATCAGAACCTCTTCCTTTGCATTCGAGAGTTCAAGAATGCGTATCCGCCCTCCTCGCTTCCCCCGGATACCATCATCGTGTTCCACCGCTCCGCTTCATCCCCTTTCATCCCCTTCGAATCTCTCGCTCGCTGCCCTTTCAAACGCCTCGAGGAGGTCGATCGGGGAGAAAAGGAAGATCGAACCCGATCGAGGCAAGGAAAGGAACGGATAAGAGATGGATAAATAGTTCGAATCACGCGATCCCAGTAATTAATAGAGCGCACGAGAACGCGACTCTCGTCGACATCCTTGCCCCCTTTGTACTTTCATGAAACTTTCCATTACGATTCACAATAAGTCGCCCCTTATCGTATCGCGTTCATCAAAATTGTTGCCATTTTTAAATGATACGTTGCGCAGGAGCAACGTAAAAAAAAAAAAAAAAAAGGAAGAAAAGAAAAACAGGAAAGAAAAAAAATAGTAAGGAGTAAAACACGACGGTGGTCACTAAGATCTTAAATCTAACGTGGAAAGCACGGTACGTTGTAAGTGGTTGGCTACGTATGTCCGTGAGTAGAATAAAGATAAGAGGTATTCGTAGACGTAATACTAATGTAAAGACCCCCGGCGAGCAATTTTTCATCGAAGATTTCGACGAAAGGGGATTTAAAGTGGTAACGGGAGTGCGATTCGGCGCGATCCTTTTCAAGAAAGATTCATTAAGCGAGGAAGCCATTACCGATAAAGGTAAACGGTCCGGTGCACGATTTGTCACAGGCGTCTTTGGTCACCGGGATTTTTCAGGTTACGCTTCAGATGGTGCGAAGGAATTTATATCTGGCCACGAGCGAGGTGGACCAGAAGCGAGGAGGGTTTTTCTTCTCGAGCCGTTTCTTCCAGTCGTTTCAACTCGTCCTCGGCAAAGACCGAAGAGGGCGGAGAAAGAGAGAGAGAGAGAGAGAGGAGGGGGAGGGGGAAAGAAGCGCGGAGAACGAGTTGGCTCGGTGCTTGAAGTAAATCAAAGGAAGGAAATGAATTTTTATTGAAGAAAAGGGGGCACGGCTCGGCGGAACTCGGAGCCAGAAGGCTCTCTCTTGCATCGCGGCTTAAATGAAATCTGTGAAAAGTTGCGTGAGAAACAATACGCTTCCAGTCGGTCCCTTTTCCCCCGCTTACGCCCTTAAAAAACTATCCCCCGAGGAACCGAGCCCGGTTCGGTGGATTTCTTCAATCTTTCCTTCGCCCGTTTTTATCAACCTCTTGTTTTTCCTCTTTCCCGTATTTCCTCCCCCTTCCTTTTCCCTCCCAGTTCCTTTTCGTTGAATCTTTATGAGGTGATTAATGGTATTAATAAGAGGGTAACCTTCTTTTGCCCCAACGAGCCCCGGGGAAACGTCTCTCGTTCTTTTCCTACCGCCTCGATTTGAATGCTCAATGGATTAATGGCCCCTTCGGTGGTGGGTTCCGCGAGACACAACGGAGAAACCTCGTCCTTCGATCCCTGTCTATACCGGTTCCGTACATCGCTATGTGCAAAACTGTCCTGCGTTTACTATTGTTTTACTACGTTTCAATGATGAACGTACGAATCTCTCCAACATCTCTCCTGCTTTGGTTTCTTTCGAAAATATGAAACGAACCGCGTATATTTACCGCGTAAAATCCAAACTTTCGTTTCAAGTTTCTTCTCGAATTTCCTCCCGTTTTACGATTCCGTTAGATTTTCAAAAAATTGATATCCACCGTTAAAACTCCTTCAATTTTCGATCAGTTCTCGATGTTCTGGTAAAATGCACGCAATCAGTCTACAGCGTTCTACACAAATGTTTATACAAATCTCCGTGGTCGGGTTATGGCCGCGAGAGCGAGAGATTAATGAAAGCTGGGACGAAGAGCAAGGTAGTAACGCAGCCGTGGGTAGAGCATCGCAACTGCGCGCCATTTGTGTTTGCACAGGCGAAGGAAGGAAGAGGAAGAGGACTGGTAACCGTGCGCGAAATGTACACGCAGGTGTATGTCCGCGGCATCCTATATCCTATCCCCCTCCCTGCTGCTGAAACTCCGTAATGACTGTCGCTCGTTTAGATTGGTTTACACCGTAATGCGTTTGAGGATGTAATGGCGCGTACCCGATTAGTACGCGGTACTCTCTATATTACTTCTGGAATTATGACCGGTTTTCCGCAGCCGAGATTTACTCGGCCGGCCGATTTTCTCGACGTTTATGAATGAACGCTCGCTAGGAGGAGGAATCTCGTAATCTTGTTTCCCCGATTTATCGACCGAGTCGCGTTGTGCGAGCAACGTTCGGAAGAAGGATATTTCGGGGGGATTCATCTGACGATTCGTTTCATTGATTCGATGCGAACACGGCGAGATGATGATGATGTAATATGAAATTTACAAATATAGAATATTTTCAATATATTGTTAAAAATTCATAAATGAAAATACAAGATAGATTGTTTTATACATCGTTATTTTTCTCGGTTGGCAATTTGTTTGACTTGTTATTTATACCCGCATTTCTTTCACATTCTATCGAGAATGCAATAATTGCTCGATTTCACTGGGAAATCATAATAGATTATTTTAGGACTTTTTTTGAACGTTGTTGACAAGAGATTTTGCATTGGGCAGAAAGCAAGTATTTTTGTACGTATTGTACGTGATATTCAAGATTCAACGCATAATAACACCAACAATGAAAAAATTTTTGATAAATATCAACTCTGCGACACGAGGAAGCAATTTAATTATCACGCAAATATATCGATATAAATATAATATCTCTCTCTCTCTCCCTCCCTCTCTCTCTCTTTGTTTCCTTTCAAATTCTTTCATCAACGTACAACGTAAAACGTTCGATATCTCGAAATCCAACTCGCGCGCATTAATTTCTATCGATCCATCCTTTAATTCGAACGTCAATTACGCAAAAAGCACGTATTCAACTCCTTCGAAAGTGTACTATACTTTTTCAATCTTTTATCCCCCCTCCTTCCTGCCCTCCCTCCCCCTCCTCCCCCCTCCCCCACGCCCCGCGATCATCGATACGCGTTTCGCGTTAATCAACGGGGATTACACGAATCGTGAAAGTAATTAGCGAAACGTAATTAAAAGGTCGGATCGTTTGAAAATGTGCTCGAGGAATTTCCACTTGTGTAACGTAGTATCTCGCGCCTGTAATTAACCGTGGGCCGAGTAGACAACGTCGAAAATCGCGAGACTTTCGATTACTAGAAATCAAGTCGAGTCGAATGAATTCTTCCTTTTTTTTTTTTTTTTTTTTCCCCTCCGCGGCCAACTTCGTTTTCCCCCGTCTGAGACGAGGGGGCGTCTTGTAACGGGCCGAGTGTAAATACGAAAATTCGAGCCACGCTCGACTATGGTTCCCTGAATAGACAAATATACGCATCTATAGCGTAATAAAGTAACGCGTTTAACGAATTCGCGAAATCGTTATTAACCGAAAACCGGGAGCATTAACGAGAGAAATTAGTGACTGCAGCTCGAAATATTCGGTGGATAAAGGAGATATTTAGAGGAACGTTTCGAGGTATAATAAAATTATATTCCGGTGTAACCGCGTGAACCGCGTTTGATTGAATTTTCCAAGTGTGATGATTTAAGAGGGTTTAAAGAAAAAAAAAATATATATATATATATAGAACGAGAGAGGCGAGAGATTGTGGAAGGCGGAATTCGCTCATCATCTATCCCTGAACTTTACCGCCCTCTGTAATAAAATACTGAAACTCATTCCCTAGTTCCACTTGACCTATTGAATACTTTATCCACGAATTACCATCTCCTTTCGACCAATTTCGAATTTGAACGATAAAATCGACGATAATAACACCGACGAATGAATATTCGAAGGAATATCATATATATTTTTCGAGCAGAAAAATTTCTTTATCTAAAAGTATTCTCTATTGTAAAAACCTAATACACTTCGTTATTACATTTCATTAAATATCGTAACCATCATGAAATTTAACGATCGTTACGAAAAACGGCTATAATGGAAAAATCAATTACAAATTCTCCCGGGAAACCTAATCGAAAAAAAAAAAAAAGAGAACGAAAAGAAGAGACATCACACGGAATACTAATAATCGTCTGTGAAGCGAAAACAAAGAAATCGCCTCTATCATCCTTCCACACATTCTCAAAACCGATACCCCCCCTATCGTGGATACGAAGGAACGAAAGGATAATGCCTATTTAATATCAGAGTATCAGTTTTATTTTACAGCCACTTTCCATAAAACTTAAGAAGCGGAGAGGAAGAGGAAATCTCGTCTCGGTTCCTCGCGGGTGCTCTCGTCGTGTCTCCGGTTTTCACACGGCCAACCAACCACCTCTCGAAAACCTTTCTAACAGCGACACAAAGGGAAGCGGCAGAAACGGGACAAAGATGTTTGGAGGAGAGAAAGATGGATCTTTTCGTAACCGTAATGAAACTGCCTAAGTAATCTTAGAACCTGTGCGTACATCCTATCTCGCTCACCTCGCCGCGGATCTCGGCCCCGGGTTAAATGTCTTGAAATGGATATTCCTGCTGGTAGCGGCGCAGAACGGCGACGTGCACAACTTACCGTTTCGGATATTACCGCGTATGCGACGGGGTGGAGGAGGGGGAGAGGGAGAATTTCGTGCCGCCTCTGAAATTGGGAATCCGTGGAATTTCGGATCGCGTCGTTAACGCTTCTGCGCCGGGGAATTTTGGTCCTCGAGTGTCGATTTTCCACTTGATAATCATTGTTTATTATCGGTAGGGAGGGAGAGAGAGGGGGGCACAGAAATTTCTCTAAGATACGACGATGATAATTATTCGCGTGAAATTGGGATTGTTCGAATTTTCGGAATTTTTCGAAAGAGAGATTTGTCTTTACAGAATAAATATTGCATTTTGTTCGATGTTTTTTTTCTTCTTTTTGCAGATAGGAAGTGTTAGGTTGGAAAAATTGATGTTGTTAGAACGTGGCGGAACTTTGCTCTTCGTATCGTAGAAAAACGTTATCGAGACTCGTTAGCTGAAAAACTGCAACTCATAATAATGGCTAATACGCATTTATAGGGGGGAAAGAATCGATTAATAGGATATCGATCAATAAGCACTATCGATGAAAAGTTGATTTATAAGCCGTCAGTAGGTTTAAGTAACGGTATAAAATGATTTGTTGCGGTAAGATAAAATCTTAATCGTCTCTCTTTATCATCGATGATGCATAATTCAATAAACATTATCTCTCTCTCTCCCCCTCCCTCTCACCGCCACGAATTTCATGCAAATTCTCGAATGATAATTATCGTATTCGTACGCGATTTCAAGCAAACGGGAAAATTTTTCTCACTTTCGGCACAAGTAAACTAGATCTAATTTGGTAAATAGACGAGGTTCTCTCCCGTAATTCGAAAACTTCGATATTACCACCAAACTATCGAAACCAAAACCTACATCGATAGATCTCGGATGCTTTCTTCGCCGAGAAAGGTGGTGGAGGAGAGGGCGTGGACGACATCCCGTCCGGTTGCACCACTTACGTCAACCCCGATAAGCGCCTCTATTTCCAGGATTAAGGATTTGACTGACGTGGTATTTTCGTCGCGGCATCAGCCTCGGTTGGAGAAAACGAGAGAGCCGAGGAAGAGGTGGGTGGCGCGCGATAGGTAAGGAGGGGAGGGGAAAGAAGAAAGAGGGGGCGAGAAACCACCCCGACGGAGACTCACGAAACATTATTTCTAGCCTGAACGTCACGCGGCAGTTAGATCGATAGATAGAGACGTCGGTCCTCCCGCCGTTTCTCTACGTCGAACCGCCGTCATGCGAAAACTCGAATTCAAATATAGAAATGTCTGGCCCAGTGACATTTGGCAGCTCGTATCAACCCCCATCGGAGGAGGGCTCCCCCGTCGAGGAGAGGCCGCCACGCGGTGTTACACCGCTCCACTCGTCACCGATGGCGTCGGAGATCGCCCCGGTGAATCGGTTTTCCACGCTCCTCTCCTCTCCTCTCCTCCCTTCCTCCTCGCCGATCCGAGTTTTACAGGGCGGATCCGCAGTAGGCGGCGCGACACCGTCCAAGGAATTCGTAATTAAGAACTTGTCGCCCCCTTGAGGAGCTTCTCGATAGTTTCTCGGGCGGCGAGGAAGGGGAAGAGGTGAAATGGCTGTTCGATTTCGAATCTCGTTGAATCACTCACCGAATCGAGGAACGATAAGGCTATCGGCCGACGAGGAATCGGGCACTCGATTCTTACCTGCAACAAGCAACGTAACGGACATTTTAATTAAACCGGCGGGAAAAGAAATAAAGGGGGCGGGGATGATTTACGAGGCGATGTTTGCCCCGTGGAAAGTATCTTTGCCGAGCTCTCCAACGTTTTCTACCAATTGTTCCGAGCGGCGTTCAGTGGCGCACTCGAATTCCCAGTTTTACGGCTCCCTGTTTCAATAACGCGTCTTCCCAACTTTCCAACCGAACGAAGGAATCTTTCCTCGCGCTTTCAAGACTTTCTTGATTGCATTAACGGACTTGGCCGGGCATGCGAGCTGCGAACGGTGCAGCTGTTCGTTTCGATCGAACATCTTGTTATTACGGGATGAAAAGTGGGGGGGGAAAAGTGTCTTCGTCGAAATCAACTCCATCTTATAACTGTATAACAATTACTAGCAAGCAATCTGTTTGCATTTATGGAAAATTTGAATTGTTAAAAATTGGTTAAAAAAATCCTTTTCGAGAAATTATTTTAATACGGATTTCATCAACGTATGGAGGAAAAATGATGCGCCAAATATTATTTCGAGAGCTGCGTAATTTTCAGAAAAATTAATTCCTCGGAATGTTGTTACGTAAGACAATAGAAGTCGGTTCAAAAATATCCATCCGCGGGGAACGACTCGAACCCGTTCCAAAGCCGGTGCTCGTTAATAGCCACGAATCCTGGTCCATCGTGGCAAATCTCAACCTTGCCACGAATGGGAAGGAACGTCGCGCATGACTCAAGAGCGCATCTATATCGGGTGCGACGGGTGCAAAAGTTGCATCGGGCCAGCCTCGCCAAACTGTGCTGTATCCAATCAATCCGCTAAACGCACGTATTTATCCGTGGCCGTCGTCCAGACTACGGTGGACGTAGGACACGTTACAGGTTGGAGATAAATTCGACGGTTAATCCGGGGGATCCGCTGTGTTCGAAACCTATTGCGACCGTGGCACGGGTCAACGCGACCCCTGTCCCGCTATTATTTCTTTGCTTCGCACCTGCCTTCTTGACAGTGAGGGACTGGCGGGTGTTTCGCTTCCTTCGAATTTTATTTGCCATCGAATTGGGAAGCGTAACGAAATTGGGAATGGAAAATTATGGGGCGTCGTTTCGAAAAAGGAATTCCTTTTGTATTATATCCTCGTATTTTATGATGAATTCCCGAGGATTTGATTTGATCATCGAGGAAGCGAGAGAATTTATATATTTGCATGTCCTGTTCTTTAATCTCAATTTCTTGGAACTCATAATAGCGAAGTTAAATTTTCTCCCGTGAAAAATTGGGTCAGAGAATTAGGTAAGTATTTTTCTTAATTTTCTCGCGGATACATTTTAATTTTTTAATTCGCGTGTTTATTTGTTTTCAGAACAGAATTCAATTTGATTATATAAAGGAGCACGTTGATTTTATAAATTTGGTAGATTGAAGTACATATTTCTTGCATTTTCCTCTCCTTTATTCTCGCTTGACTAAAGTAGTAGTACAATGGAATCTTTTCTACTGTACTGTATTCTTCTCGAGGTGATATACTCTCTCGCAAGAGGAAATCAGAATTCTTCCTTCATCGGTTAAAATTTAACATTCTCCTTTATCCAGGTCTCAGGAGAAATTTTTTACACAAATGTCTTATTATTCTTAACGTAGAATACCTTCCTACACACACACACACACACACATATATATATATATATAGCAATCAGATAGTAATTTTAAGCTTGTCCAGAAATAATAGATGTACGAAATCTTTTAAATTTTTTTAATTTCCTCGCTCGTGATCCAAATTAAAAATTATATATCGTATAAAAATTTCATCAAATTATCAATCTTTCCTCTCACGATCAAATAAAATTCTGCCTACACACATATATTCAACAAATCTCTCCCGATTATAAGTTTTCGATAATTCCATACCCTTCTCCAAATTATAATCGAAAAAATCGAAAAAACTGAAATATTTACCCGTTGACTCTCTGTGTCTCTACAGAGAGTGTCAAATTATTTCGACGAATTAACGAGCCATTGTCGCTCGAGGACACCACGCACAAAGACACGGGTCTATGTCAGAAGTGTCTAGCAGTCTCTGTAGGTTTTCGATCAAACGATCAACTAATAATCTACCAAGTCTCTTCCACCTTTCCCAAGAGCCGTGCCACCACTCTCTCTCTCTCTCTCTCTCGGCATTGGGAACGTGCTCGGTTCCAGGATAATCCCAGCTGCATTACCTTGATGAGCTCCGGACTCCATCTTCCTGCCCGACCAAGATTCGCCTATCCTTAGTGCAGTCGGCCATTGCCATGGTTTTTCGAAACACGTATTTACGCGTGCACGACGGATCGCATTGTTCGCGTTCACGAGCCATGCGAGTCATCGGCGAGAAGATACGTACCGAATTTTTTCTTTTTTTTTTTTTCAATTCTACTGAAGAAAAGAGAAGGAATCGAATGGAAATTGGAAATACGACCGAGAATCGTGATACTCGAAGCGAAAATTGTAGAAATACGCGAGATGATATATATTTAATGGCTGAAATCTGTTTAAGGAAAATGAAGAGATGGAAAAATGGCGAAGAGCCATCGTCATTTATTTTTTTTTTTTTTTTTTATAATTTCATCGTGTATTCTATCGTGGACGAAGAATAAATTCGTTCGATCAAAATGGAAGAAGACAAGATCACAAAGAAGTAAGAATCGAATTCGATTATTATCCATGGTACAAAAAGAAATCGCAAGATTAAGAAAGATTTCACTTCTGATTAAATTCGAAAGAAACTAGCCGCGGAAATATTTTACTCGGATAGAATTAAGAAGCGTGCCGGATTTATTCACGTTGCGTTCGCGTCCGGACGCGCGTATACATCAACCGGCGACGTGACGGCGATCCCCTCCTGAAGGGTGGGGGGGGAGGGAGGTAACGTTGCATCGCGAGACAGGTACAATATCTCGAGGGAGACGGCCTCTGTTCGGATGAGGGACGACGGAGAAAGAGAAACGGAGAGGGAGAGAAACAAGCCGACCTCGGCTCACAGAGCTTCTGACAGAGCTAATTTATCCCTATATTACTACTTAGCGAATCTACAGAGATTTCGATATATACCGAAAATGGTGATTGTGGGGGAGGCGAATCAACTTCCGGTCAGGCGACGCCTCCTGGGGGATGGAATTTCACGGAAATTGCTCTCGGCCCAAACAACAACGGTTAATCGACTCGCGGGACGCACAGAGATGTAACGAGCCAGCCAGCCAGCCAGCCAGCCAGCCATCGGTCGGCTTTTATTTTCTTTTCTTTTTTTTTTTTTTTTTCCCCAGAATTAATCGCGCGAAACGGTGCACATTCGCGTCAACATATTCGTCCACCATCGTCGTTCGAAGCGACGATCTCGAGGAGAGGAAGATTACATTCGAAAACGATCCTCCCTTCCGTCTGAGAGAGTGGAAAGTTTTCGGTGAAACTTTGTCGGAAGATCGTCGAGCCTTCCCCAATTTTGGCTGAGCGGCAGCCTCGTTAGAGGAGGATAGGATAGGATTGCGGGAAGAAGTGGGAGGGGGAGGAGAAGAATGGAGGTAGCAACAGGGAGCGAAGGGGGAGGAACCGTTAGCGGTGGGCTCATCTTAGTTGCTCGACTAAATCTCTCTGTAAGCGGGCTAAGCAAGCTCCAGTGGCAATTCGTAACAACTATTAGCGAACCGACATTCATCTCGTTTAACTCGAGTTAGCGGCCGACCCGCGTAAACCAGGTCCGGAGCCCGTGTTAGCCGACCACGTTGCTTAATGCGCGTGCTGGCAACGAGAATCGCCCCCACTAATTTATACGATGCCGGCCTATTCACACCGGGCGACACCATTAATCAATATCGTTCATTAGATCGATACGACCGGCTACTCAATCCGTGCCGCTGTTCTGGCCCTGGACCCTGACCCTTATAGATGTCTGCGTCCCCACAGAGTCAGAAATAATTAAACCGTTCCAACCGGATTCGATGATGTTTAGCTCCGTTGATTCATTGCCGGTAAATCCAAGTCAATCGAGCACGACGCTATACCGATACGAGAACCTTGTTCGATCAACGAACGTGGTTATTAACGATTGTTAAAACTTCATGTTTTCCATGAATTATTTTTATCGCGAAGCGGACAATTAAGAGTGATGATGCCAGACGGCGTCGAAGGAGGGTGAAATGTTTGGATACGAGTTTCTTCCCCCTGGATTATAGATCTTGTGAAAAAGTATTGTATATAAGTTGAAAGAGAGGAGAAAAATAAATTTTCTTTGAGCAATATTTTTTTTTAGATATTTTCTAAAAATATCGGGAAAAAATGCTCGAGATTACTTAACCAAATACGGGTTATTAAATTTTAAAGAGATCGTGCTTTCGGTTAATATTCCTTTCTTCCACAAAGCGAAAGTCATTTTACGGGTTTTATCCTTTTTAATCGGGATTTCCTTCGGCGCACGCAATTTTTTTCCCTCGTGGGGAAAAAATGAAAACACGTGAGAACAAAACAAAGGCGAAAATTTCGTTTCGAGCGAACTATCGCCATTGATACGACAAGCATTCCTCAGATACGGATTGTGCACGACACGACGTGTGCTTGCGGCATATTATATTATATCATCCAAGTGAACGAGCATAAAGCGAACACCTGGAGAATCCTGTTCTCGAATCTCGACTCCTACCGACTCCGCCTGTTCGAGTTAGGGGGAAGATAAGCTCGTTAGCGAATAAGCGGGATGATGCCGGGCCGGATAAACTGGGTAAAGTAAACGAACGAACGTCGAAACGACTTTTCGCAAGTTGGAACACCTCGTGATGGAACCGGAGGACGCGGCAGGTGGTCCAGAAAGGTGGAGAAAATTATTCTACCACGCTCGTCACCCGAAAGCATTATCCGCGAGGAGTCAGGCAAATAAACGAGAGGCTCGTTCCTTCCAAATACGCTCGCCTCGATGCCCCCCAATCGAATCAACGACTCCGAATTACCGTCACCCCCCCCTCGTATTTGCTTCCTCTTCCTTCCACCTTCCACCTCGCTCTTCGATTTTCAATTTATCGAACAGACGCGTCTCCCTCCTTCTTCGGTAGATAAAGCGTAATCCGTTCTATCGTGCTTTTGTTGCGACTTCGACCCTTTCTCTTTTCCCTTTCACTCTCGCCCTCGTGTTTTCTTATATAACCGTGGATTTCCTTTCTCCTTTTAGAAGCCTCTATCTCGTCACTTTGGCCTTTTCAAAATCCACGATACACGAACGAGAGTATTTGGCTTGTTGGATAAATATTTTGAGTATAGGTTGAATATAGCGGACGAGCTGCATTATCTTGTACACTCGGCCGCGTGTGTGTAAAGATAAAGTGGGTGTATTTAAAAGGATCGCTGGGTACGGTGTTGTTGAAATTAGCCGAAGAATATATATCTGGCGAATAAAGCACAAGAGATAGAGGGAAATGTAACAAGCAAGGGTTGTTGCATGGTATAAATTCGTAAAAAATCTTGGCGAATGTTTTCGGTGCGATAATACCGGTGACGTAATTTTTGCGCCCGGTTTAATCAGCGAATACCTAACAACTGCGTGATAACAAGCCACTTAGAGCCTTCTTGTATCGCGCTTTAGCGCGGCAACACCGTTTCGCAAATCTTTATTAGTAGGTCGTTTCGTCGGTGCGAACAATCTGTTGCGACACGTATTATATAAAATGTATTTCGCTGGAACTTTCCACCGGCGTTTTCTTCTCCCCCCTTCCCCCCTCCCCCCTTTTTTTCTTCAACTTTCCTACGATTTATGCTGTACTCGTTGGTTGACGCTAATTGGATCGCATGTTCCCTTGGCATCGACCCTTCACTGCTGATTACATTAGAGGGGAAGATAACAGAAGGAGGGAAACGTAAGATAGTGGTTGTTAAAAGATACGTGAAAAAACAGGAAATTAAGATTCGACTCGTGGGGAGAATTAATGTTAAGTGTTGCGCAGCATGAGTTGGAGAATGTACAAAAAAATACTGATATAAAGAAAGAAAGAAAGAAAGGAAGAAAGAGAAAAAAATACGAAGCGACTATAGTCCAGTCTGGAAAACTTTTACACGAGGTCTTATTTGACCCAGAAACCGTGTACCGCGCGCTCGAAAGCCTGCGGTTTGCATCACCGTGAAGCGCTTTTTATTCCTGCGCTTGAATCCTCTCTTGATTTTTTGATACTTCGCGGTAAGGCATAGAATAGGATACGTCTGGTTCAAGTTACCGTGAGCATCAAACCAAAAAGAAGTTTCGCGTTACCACATTGATTCGATATAATATCGTTACATGTACGTGAGATAAATTTGAAAAAAAAAAGAAAAAAATTCTATTCATCGCAAAATAAATAAAAACTTATCCTATGATATTTCCCACGATAACAACATCCCAGTACCAAATACTCGACACAGAAGCTTTACATAATCTACGCAAAAGAAATAATGTTACGATAATTTAATCTAAAAAAAATATATATATATATATGTCACGTTTTGAATCGAAGAATTCTTTCCGAATTTGATTGGCCCTCGGCCAATTTTCTCGTAAAAATTTCGCTCGAGCAATATTATTCTCGAGAATCGAAAATCCCGATCAAAAACATTCGGATAGTGGAGATATACCGATACCATATGGCTCGTATATCCTTGAATCGTTCCAGAACTCCGCCTTAGTCGAAGAAGCCGAACTCCATCCAAGTGGTTGTAATTGGTAGGGATTTTCCATCCTCGCACGGTACCATGCACCCGGTGGCCCAATTTAATATAACTTATGCATATTCAATAGTTTCTCGACGGCGTCGCCGGAACCGGAAGGGGTTATGCACTCCGGCTCGGTTGGCTCGAGACGCACAGGAAGGACAAAAGCTGGTCCTGCACAGCAATTTCCTCCCCGACTCCTGTGAAAGTTGCCTCGCGCAACCAAGTTTCCACCAAGTCGCGTTGCTTGACGATTACGCCGCGATTTACCGTGATCTGTCGCGACACGGACTTCCGGCCGAACTTGCGACACTTGTGCCTCGCGCGGAACGCATCGGTAGATCGTGTCGCAGGATATACAACTCTTACCATCGCGCGATCCAATTGCTCGACTTTATTCGAGTATCGGGTGTGAATTTCCAAAGTGTTGGAACGCTTTTCATTTATTCCGTATATCGAACAGAATATTCTTTCTCTCTTTCTCTTCGTTCGTGAATTTATATCGTTCATCCGGATGGAATTGGAGCGTTAAAAATCTAACCGCGTCTCGTAACGATATCGTGGAATATCGATCATGTCGAAACGAGATATCGGCGTAAACAAATTCCAAGTGGACGAAAAAACACGTTCGAGGCGTTCTTTCCTTTGTTCGTTCGTTCGCCACTTTCACGGCGGAGAGCAGCGAAAGGAAAGAAGAAACATTGTTGCTTGAAGGACGATATCGACTTTTTCGGCGAAGGAAGGAGAGAAAGGAACATCGGGGCGGAGGAATAATATTCTTGGCGGTACACGTGGAATCGAGGAGAAGTTTTGGCGAGAGAGGACGAGGCGTTCAGTAACTTTTCTCTTTATCCGTTCATCCCGACGTCGTCTGCCGGGACCCGACAATGAATGGATGTCAAAAACGCAGCAATTAATTCAGCCCCGTGGGGAACAAAGGCGTAAGAATACCGTCGTGGTTGTCGTGGTACTCGAGAGAAGTTCTTCCTCAACTAGGGACCCGACGAAGGAGGGAGTATGCAAGTGAGGAGAACCAGCATCGGGGAAAGAAGAAAGGAGATAACTGGCAGTGAGGTAGCAACGGACGGGAGGGCACAATGGTTGGATCATCCAACTTTACTTTGCTTATTGTAATTCAATTTCACGGGGCGTCTGGTTCCCTCTGTCTGCTTGCGTCTCTCTCTCTCTCTCTCTCTCTCTCTCGTCGATGTCGCACTCCACGATCCCATTCTTGTCCAACTCGTGGACCGTTATTCTCTTTCTATCCCGATTCCGTATAATTTTCGTCAGACCGTGCTGGAAACCCCTTATCGACCGAAAATCCAAAGGGGTGGACTTGACAACTGTTTAACATCTTCGCTTACAATTCTGATTTCGCGGCAGACGTTGCTCGATCCTTCCAGCCTCCTCGTGAAATTATTCGAAGGATCGCGTATCCGAAAATCCGCTTTCCGTAAGTGTCCCTCTCGCTACGCTAAACTAACTTTTCAATATCTTATACCATTCGCGCGACGAGCGGAAGAAAGAAACTTTTCTTTCCTACAGTTGCGCTAAGAGGATAAGCATTCATCGAAGCGCGAACCGTATGTATTATTTCCTTTGTACAAGTTCGGGACGTGGAATTATATGGAGATGTTATGGAGATGTTCGTCGGCATTTTATTTTACACGAGATTCGTCGAATAAATACGAAATGAAACGCGTCCCTTTTTACGATATCGAAACTTTGAAAGAAGTAATAATCATTAATCGAAAGTTTTCGAAGTTAATATAAGCATATTCCGAATGTATAAATCGAAGATGAGGAAACGAAGATTTGCAACAATGTTTTTCTTAATTTAACAAGATCTATATCGCTCCCCTCCCCCCTCAATGTCCATGTAAATTGAATCATTTTGGAACAAATCCACCCCCCCTTATCCCCAAACCGTTCTTTACGACTATCGGCGAAGGTAAAACGAGGAAAATTTGGCGAGGAAGCACGCTCGAATATTCCTTCTTACGCAGATAGAAATCTTTTCGAAAGTTACCGTACGAGAAAAATAAAAATCTTAACTCAAAGATTCCCCATCCTCCCCCTTTTTTCTGGACGAACTATGCTAAAGAAAAATCCACGCATCGATTCTTTCCGAAAGTTTCAGTCAAGAAAACAAGTTTGAAAAGCAACTTTCAAACTACTTTTTTCGCTACCGTCAACTCTTTCCGCTAAAAATTCTCGATATATATATAACCATTTTCCATCCAAACGAAAAACTTAAGTGATCGAAATAAGGCTCGATGCGAAAACGTGCAGGTGTGTCTCTCGTGTCGTGTCGTGCGTGTGTCATCATCAAGCAGCAAGTAGGGTAAACAACATCGGTAACAGTTAGGGCGGTAAAGGGTAAGGTGGTTGCATTCCAAAGCAATATCTTGGGCCAAATTGTGCGCGGCACGAGGCATCCCTTCCTTTCACCCCTTGGTTCGCCAACTGGGCTTCGCAGTCTGGATGACTTCGCAGCGATGCCACGGCAAATACATGAATGTTGACTCAGTCAGCTATCAGACTCGCTACAGGGCGCGCCTTATTCGAGCTGACTAAACATGCCAACTTAGATTGCCATAACACTGCGCGAATGTATATATATATCGTCGGAATCTTCTACTTGCACTTACCGTCTGCGACCCGTTTCATCTCGTCATATCGTTTCGACTCGAAACCCCAGCTGCCTTTAATTATTAAAATTTTTTACGTCCAATTATTGTTGGATAGACTTTCGACTATGAACAGCAAAGAATAAAGTATTATTATTATTGTTATTTTTTTTTTTTTTGCAAAAACAAAAATGGCTACAAATCGTACGTATCGTACGATTATTATTACGCTTGCTCCACGATTAATTCGCGCGATTAAAATAGGTAATAGTTAGCAGTAGTCGAGGAACGTCTATAAATAATCTAAGGCCGGCCGTAAAGAGTTCTCGGTTCACCTTGACACGTAAAGAAATAACGAAACAAGGAATCCGTTAATCGTGACCAAGTTTTAAGATATATCCGATGAATTCTCGAATCGCGGATTGGATTTCGAGAGGACAAGAGCGACGTTCCACTTCCGAGCTTGACGTTGATTCATCTTCCCGTTCTTATCAAACAACGCCGTTTTGACTAAATTCAGTGTGACGATTATCGTGGACGGGCACAGTTGGCTGGACTCCAGGAATGGACTCCGCATTATGTAAACAAAGACGGGAGCATCCCTCCCCCCCCCTCCTCCTCCTCCTCGATATGAATCACGTACGACGTTTGGTATCAGGAATTACACGAGCACGTGGCCAGTTGGAAGCACGGACTAACTAGTGACGGATGCTTCAACGAAGCGTGATCGTTTTTGAGTTTCCGGAACTCCATTACGCCCTTTGCTAATCTCTCTATCCGTGCAAGTGCATTCCCCGCTCCAATGGCCACGATTCGAGTTATCTGCGTTACACTTCAATCAACATCGCGACCAATCTGCGCATTTCTGCCGGGGGATTCTGCCTTTTGCATCGATACATCGACAATGCTATCCTTATACACCGCGTTTCCCTTTTTGTTTTTAATCCTGCTCGCATCGTGCAGTATTATTCGTGGTAAACGATAAACGTGTGTGTGTTATATATATGTACATAGATTCGCGTCTTTTGGCAGAAATTTACTTTTACTTTCATTCGGTTTTCGTGGTGAGAAATTGGAAATTTAATAGCAGGGGATAACTTAATATCACGAAACTCTCGCTTTCAATTCCACGCATAATTCTCAAATATTATATCTTTCTCTGTTTCTCTTTCAACTGGGACAAATTATGCAAATATTCCAAGGGCAGGTTCAGTTCTATCCAACCGAAATCTTATATGTCCATGCGCTCTTCGTACGCACCTATATAAGTATTCTACTCTCCCCCATATTTGTTCGAAACAAATATTTATTTCATAAATTAGCAGAAAGTGGAAAATTGAATTTTCGATATAGCTTTCCATCGAGATTTCAAATTAATTTTTTAAATATACATCGAAGACCATTTCGCCTTTCATTCCATTATCTCTCTGAACTTATCGAGGAAACGAGCTCGAATTTTCACGATCTCGAGATCGTGCTACTTCGTTCTAGCCACGAAGGAAAAAAACTTCATCGACATACGTGCGATAGGCAAAGGGTAACTGTAAGCGCGCGATATAAAGATGGTCGTAGAGGGTAGTCGTAAAAACAGGGCGACGAACGTAGAGAAGAACGTGGCTCGCTTTATTATCCGGTTTACTACTTTAATATAATATAAGCCAGCAGGATGACAGAAGTCGTCTGCACAAGTCTTTCGTCTTTCACGACGAATTGGTTATCCCTTTTGTCGTGGAAAACATTCCAGCCAAGCCTTCGAACTTTGACCCCGTCTTTGGCTTCGTCTTTGATTTATATCTTCCTTTCTTTTTCTTTTCTTTTTCTTTTTTTTTTTTTGTGCCAGGGATCAGGCAGTGATCTTTGTCTTTCGGAGATTTTGACTGTGACACGACGACAGAGGTGTCCGAACGGCGCAGCTGACGTTTCACACGTGGACGTCGTGCGAGCACACGCGAAATCCCAGACAGTTAATTGCGGTGTCCCGCAGACAAAATGTGCCCGAGCTTCTGTAACCGACACCGTGGAGCAAACGGATTTGAACGTTGCTCAGCATTATTCGGTCAAACGTTACCGATTCAATTAGACGGGGGCTCTTGTCGAGTGCTCGGCACTGTTGTAATTCGTCTTGTCGTAGCCAGATAATATTTTCGTTCGATTTGAGGAACGAAATGGAATTGTGGAGTAATTTTGCGGGAAAACGTTTAAATTTGGAACAAAGAGGATATAGAATTTCAAACGAGCCTGTATGGAAATCCGTTAATCCGGACGATTAAAGTAAATTTCGTCCGAGATCGTCTAAGAATAAGCGGACGAAGCAAAGGAAAAAATAAACGTATATCGCGTTTCGTGGAACGAATGTTCTGTTATATCCGTAGATAGATAAAAAAAACTGCGCGAAAACTCGAATACAAGAAACAAGAAACATTCGATGCTTATAAATCCGTCAGGGAACAGTGTTCAATATCTTCAACAAGTTTTCGAAACTTTCGAGCTATTTCGGAGACGCAACGGTCTCGCGCCAACTAACGCGCACGTTTCTCTCGTGGCACAAAGAATCTTGTTACGATTCGTCAGCCCGTGTATCTAGCCCGAAATAAAGCAAAGGTAAACGTATTCCGACAAACAAACCCTCGAAAATCCTCACGAGCAAACGTTCTCGCCTGTGGTGGAGAAAGGAAGGGCGAAACTTATTGGAACTCGTGAGGAAAGAAAAGAAAAATTTCCTCCTCGCCTTCGTTCCCTTATTCCCTCCTCCTTCCTTCCTCCGAACGGTGCGCATTTCTTCCTTTGGTTATTACATGCACATTCTATTACCCTCCATTCGTTCCCTCCCCACCCTCCTCAAACTTTTCCACCTCGTGCCTACGCCATATTAAACCGTGCATGCAACCCTCCCTTCCACCCACCGTGTTATCCGCTCGGAAGCCACATTCGCGCCGCCCCTCTTCTCTCTTTCCTATTTCTATCGGTCTGAAACCGAAACTGCTCGAGATTGGTAGCGGAAGGCGCCTCTTGTCTACGTGGCCCACAGGGAAATACACGGCTCAATTAATGCCTCGAGATCGGAATCTTACTTTGTGCATTTGTGCCACGACTTCCTGCCGCCCTACAGTCCCAAGGAAATCACGAATGAATACGTAATGTGGATATCCAGCGACAGCGGGATGGCCCTCTTGTTTTCGACGATACGCGCCCACAAACGTGCCGTATTTCTAATGTATAAAGAGATAATAACATTGAGAATTGCGAAACGCCTACGTGAAACGATTTCTTTTTTTTTTTTTTTCGAGAATCATCCTGGAAGCGATATCATCCTCGCAATCGAATTATAAACTGTTGCTTAGAATCCTTGTTCATTTAAGTGGAAAGAATATCGGACGACCGTTATACGTAATTTGATGAACGAATTCTTATAATCGCATTTGTCGAGAGGATTAGAATCACGTGCAAACATTTTTCACTAATTTTTACTATGATTTTGATCTCCACGTAAAAATTTGTTTAACGAAATAATTCATGATATATAAATTACATCATTGTGCAATCCTTAATATTCACAAGACCATATACTTCCAATTACGAAATAAAATCGTAAAGACATTTGTAATCATCCTATTGCGCGTCCAATATAGACAAATATATCGCGATTAAGTATTCCATATCGAAAGTTTCGCGAGATACACCTTTCGTTTCGAGATCCCGAAGAATATCTCGATCCTCTCGCGAAAACGTTCCTCCACCAACTTCTTCCTTCACCGACTTTAAGCCACCCCCCTCTCCCTCCCACCTCGCACAGTCTCGCCCGTTTCTTTCCTTCCCTTAGAAACAATGAAGCTCCCAATCGCATTTACGATTCCCCGGGTTCGCGGGATACTCCACTCCGAGACTCCGTTTCCCATCTCCTTTTCCTACGGTTATTCCTCCTCCCCCTTTGCCCCGCCTCGTCTCCACCCGCGCCTACCCGTCGAAAACGGCTCGCTTCTGAATCCTTTTACATTTTTATAAAGCAGCTTAATTCGCCGCCAGGCGAGATGGCGGGGAGGGAGGAGGAGGAGGAGAAGGGGGAGGAAGGGAGGGAGGGGGGAGAGGGGCCACGGCGTGAAACTGAAACGAAATAGAACGGGATGGGAATTCGTGCCCGCGACGGGGTGTCCCGGGATCCGTGTACCCGACGTGCAGAAATTTTGACGAGCCATCGATCATTTTTTCATATTCGAACGCTCGTGTTTCATCGATACCCGTTCCACGTTGTTTTATTCATGCATTTGACTTGCAAATTATAGATTGGCTGCCCATAAATCAACGATTCCTTCTTATCTGACGAAACTCTATATTTTTTCTTTTTCCTTTGCTTCTTCTTCTTCTTCTTTTTTTTTTTTATTTTCTTGTTTTCGATCCGGTAACGCGATTTCTTTCGTCTCGGCGTTACGATTGTGGAGGTCTTGAGGGGGGTTATAGGGCGAGTTGCGATTCGTGTATCGTGAACTGTGATCGTGGCAGGGTAAAGTTAGTTTGGTTTGCAGTTTTCGTAAAGTAGAATTCTTTATAGGAAAATATTTATTATAACGAGTATTTTCCTCTTACATTTTATTAATCAAAATTAAAATTAAATTACGAGGAAAAATATTTTTCTGCGTGTTTATGAGTTTATGTATTGTTTATATCTTTTTTTTTTTTTGGTTGAAGCACAGTCACAAACTCACAAATCAATGAGAGGAAGGGAACATTTTCAGTTAAATCGCACAAGTAATCGAAGCACATCGGTCGACAAAGGGAAAGCGGAAGATGGAAGACGCAAAGGGGTGGCATTCGAAGCGCGAATGTGGAAATGATAAATCGCGGCCAGTTAGGTACGTTAACTACATACGGTGGCGCAAGGAGAGAATTATTATTGGAGAATTTATTTCTCTACCGAGGAATTATTGCCACCATTATGCCGGCGAGCGAACACGTGTTTTAACGTGGCCTCCGGGTTAGACGATACCACCTCGGACATAATGGTCCGTCCTTAAAAGTTTCGCGATTTTGACCAATCGCCCTCTATTGATCTCTTAAAAAAAATATATTTGAAGTCTAATTAACAACGCGTAATAATTTTTCGTTCTATATGATAAATTCGTAAATTAATTTTTTAATTTCATTTTCATCAATCTACACCAATTTATCGATCAAAAATACATTATAAGTTTTTATACCGTTAACATGGACGATCCATAACGATTCTTATTTAAAAGAAACAAAGTTCTAATCTGTGAAAAACCTGTTAACATACTTCACAGGCGTAATTCATTACGCGGTAAAGCGTATCATTACGTAATCACGGTAGACACGATCGTGACTGTTGTATCTCGTTCCACTAATAATTGCGAGTGAAATTACAAGGGCCATAGTAAATCGGAATTGCAGTGTGTGTGTGCGTGAAGCGGGCACACGTGCATTCAAGACGATACGGAAACGTGCCCCTTGCGTAACGACTATACACGCGCGCCGACTGCATGTACAATTTCGAATTAATTATTCACTTAGATAACGTCGATCGATACGTCATATTAATCACAACAGCGCGACTAACGTGGTTAATATTAATCAGCAGTCTAGAAGAGGGTCTACGGGGAGGCGTGGCGGGTGCACACGCGGTGCGGAAGGACTGCCACGGAGGGATAGACGCACGTATATCCACACAGATTCTAATTACTGATTAGACAACCAGCGAAAAGGGATTGCCGGCGAAGGCGGCACGAATATACGCGCTTCCTGATAATCAAATTCATTGCCTATCGCGCCTGATCCAATATTTCCGCACAGTTGGAAATCACACCCCACCAAGCCCCTTTCCAAGGCGAGCGATATCGAATCGAACTCGTTAGAGGAATCGTAATATAAGAAATTCATCAAGGGATCAAGGGTTTCCCAGTCTCCTTAATTTAATTTCGTTCAACTGGGATCGATAATTCCATCCCTCTTCCATCTTTCTTAACAACTCCTCGCTTCGAAATCGATCCTTGGATCATCGGGATCATTACGAAATAATGACTTTCGACGATCGAAATATATCTTATACAACTGTCATTTCCATCGCGGGACAAAATTCTTCCCTTCTTACCTAAAATTCTATGATATCGAACGCGCGAATTACGGTTTAAAATTTTGCCAAACGTGGAATCGGGGGCGAAGATTAGCGGGGGAGGGTAGACGGGGTGGAAGAGTAGATTTCAAGCTTAATCGAAAGCGTGCTCCCGTCAAAGTGTATTCGACGGTGCTTTAGAGAGAGGGGCTTCTGGCATGTCGTACCGGTGGCGTCTGTTCTTGGGGGAGCCGGTACGTACGGTTCGGCAGTCGCGGTTTTTGAAAGCCCTTTGCACAAAACAGACGCGAGGTTGCACACGAGGCCGAGGTATCCGCAACCGACAGCGCAGTAGAGACTGCGGTTACCAGACCGCAAGCTACTACCACCACCTACGCGAGAAATACAGGGTGGGGTGGGTGCTCGGCCGAGGCACCCGGTGATGCTGCAAACCCTCTAACGAGCTTACTTCCCCGTAATATCTGAGCGTTTTAGTTTAACCCGGAGCGTCAAAGATAAATTCGTTTGCGATTAATTCGCCCGTCCCAACCGGACAGGAATTTCAATTCTCGCCGGGTGAACAACGACCCCCATCGCCTCGCCACGAGGACACACCTTCGCCGCTTGTAGTAATTTCATTACGATTCCCCCTTGCTTTTCTGATAAATCGCCCTGCGATTGTTCCTTACGAAACTATTCGTAACTCGCTTTCTTCTTCTTCTTCTTCTTTTAGATTTGAACAATTTTTGATTACAATCGTTCGATTCACCATTGGCTCGGGACAAGTACTCCATGTGTGATTACGATGGAATTTGTTCTTCTGGATTTATTTAATAACGTTTTTTTTTTTTCAGGTTTCAGCTACCTAATTTTTGAGATTTTATAAGAAATCGTTCTTATCACGTGAAACTATTCTATTATTGCTATTAGTTTATTTTCCTTTCTTTGAGTCGATCAGCTTAATGTAGATTGGTAATAAAAATTGCAATACAAGGGGAACGCATCCTAGAGACCGTTTCGATGCAGAAATTTTAGAATTAAACGGGTAACAAACGAAAAGTTGGCAGCGGAACAAACGCGTTGGAATATCAAACAAGCTCGGGAAGGCACGTGAAGGTTTTTAATTGAGCCGAGTCGGCCGATCGATCGTTCGGGGAGGGGTGTCCTTCTTCGTATCCGAATCAGACCGCATGCATATTTTAACTAAATTATATAGTGGCAACATGTGCGGGAAACTAGGTTTAACGTGGAGCCATTAAAAGGGCATGCAGCAGCTAGGAACGGGCCGCCGCCGCGTCGTGCGAAGCGTCAAGAAATTCTCTGCAACTGCTCGGAAAATTATTATTCACCGGCGAAACGGAGCCCTCCCACTCTCCTTCCACCGGTATATAACTTCTCACGCGATTCCGTTTTACCCTCGTAATTTCTTTTCGGCCGTTTTCCTTCCCACCCCTGCGAATTCGATTTCTCCAACGATCGAGAATAAAGGTGATAAGAGATGAAAGAGACGAAACGAAGGGAAGGCGCGGCGCGGCGCGGAACTCTTCGTCTTCGACTCATAGATAGAGAGAAATCCCCGAGTTGGGTGGTCGAGGTGAAAAATATCGAGGGACGGTGTCTCGACTTTTCAGGTGGGCCCCTTGTCGCGATTCGTTCGGCCGGGGAACCCGTCGTACAACGGGAAATTGGCCGTAGAATATTTACGAGGCAGTGGTCTCGCCCCCTCCTGGTTCAGCGCTCCAACATCACCACCAATACATCGATGTATCCAGGGCTATCCACGGACTTAGATCCGTGATAGCTTTTGTGATCGTCGCGAGTGGAGGGTGGCGATCACAGGTGTGTGTGTGTGTGTGTATGTGTGTGGCTTGCACTCAGATTCAAGATTCTATACGGCCACTGTGGGAATGCACCAAGATAGCGGCGAACAAAAGGAGGACTTTCTTTCTCTTCCTTTTCTTTTACCCGTCTCGCTCTTCTCGAGCTTGTATGTGCAACGCACACGTATAAGCTGCCTGTGGAAAGCGTATATGTGTACAGACACGCGTACAAACGTTCGACGGTGGTCGTTTGCTGTAGCAAAAGGGAAAAGTGGTTCGCTGAAGGCGAAGGGGATGAAACGTGAGGGTGAAGAGGGCGAAGAACTGAAGTTGCCGGGCAAGGAACGCAATCGAGTGGGATTAAACCTTCTCGATTGCTTCCAACTTCACGCGAGCTCCTACTCTCTCTTTCTTTATTCCTTCCTTTCTTTATTCTCCTTCCTCCTCTCTGGTAGACGCTCCTCGACCGTCCCCCTCTGTTCTTCCCTGCCTCATCTTCTTGGGATCCCTCGTTGCGGTGAAAAGACGTTCGATGGGAGAGCCGAGTCAATTCGAGTCGATCCCATCCACCTCGGCTCTCTCCTCGGGTTAATTGGACATTTTTTATTGTCAATTTGTGATTGAGATCGCGGCCGGCCTTTGTCGCGCGATCCGACCGAACGAGAGAAGAGAACGGAGTGGCGGTTTATCGGGGGAGGATGCCCTCGCATTAGGGCCACCCTTTGTCCCTTATCGGGGCGAAGGAAACGCCACACGGTTTCTAATTCGGATCCTCCTTCCCCTTCGATCGTTGATACCACGCGATGGTGGTACTTTCCAGTCATCTCGTGCCGCCGATTAATTTTCGAGGAAATGGGACGTGAACGATTGAACGACATTGATTGTTTCAGATGTGGCGAAGGTGGTAGGTTATATAGTGTCGATACTTGGAGTGTGGGCAAGGAAGATATGATACGATCGAAAGAAGTAGCAAATCTCTCTAACTTATCATTTAACTTTTATGTTTCTTAATTTTAACACATCGTTAAGATTTCTTCTTGAACCACAAGATACCATTTTTTTCTTTATCACAAACGAGAGTAATATCATCTTCAATCTCTCGAATCAATTTCGACAAAATCAACAACCCAAATCGTTCCCTGGATTCCGTATCTATCTATCTAAAAATTTATCTCTCCGGGAGAAAAGTTTGCTCGCCGTTCTTCCATTTCAAATTCCATCCCACCCTGGACGGTCCTTTTATCTTCTTTCACGATGTGGCTACGAGTATCCGGCGAAAAATTGTCCGGCAGCCGAAGTTTAGCTTTTCGAAGAGGGTGGAGAAGAACGCAGGGCGAGGGGAAAGTAAAACCGGAGGAGAGGGAGAAGGATAAAGGCGGCGACGGTGGCACCCGCTCGCTTCACTCGCCTCGCGAGAGGGACGAGTTTCCGCTTTGCTACTTTCGTCAGTGCATCGCAAACACCGGCGAAGAAAGAAAGATATCGCGGTGAAAAGAAGGAACAGGAAGCGGGGCGGGGCGCGGCGGCGGCGGCGACGACTGGCTCGCTTCACAGGGCTAAATCGCGGACTTTTTCACGTGCTTACACGGAGAAAGCCCTGAAATATTAAGCGCGCAATTACCAGACCCATTCACCGTGATGCAACGTTGAGACACGCGTCGGTAACGCACGGAGCGACAGAGAGACGACGATGGGTGACGGATAAAGAAAGGAGGAGAGAGAGAGAGAGAGGGAGGGAGGGAGAGAGAAGAAAGAGGCTCGTGCAAGGGAAAAGGAGTGGTGGAAGGGAGAGAAACCCTGGCTCGGGTGGAAGTCGACGAAAGGACAGAGAGGTACGTACATACTGCGCACATACCCCTGTTCCGTTTCGCTTTCTCCATCCCCTTTTTCTCTACACGTCGATTCAATGCGATGATAAAAAGCGCGCTAGGCAAAAAATGAAAAGCTTTTTGAGTCCGTCGGATGAAGCGCGCGGGCGAACCTGTGTGCGCCTCGTCACATTGTTTCGAGCTTCGTTCACGATGCACGTCCATCCCCGCGTCACGTCGCCATCTTGTCGCGTGCGTCGTCGTCGCTCGAGGAAAGGAAGAAGAAGAAGAAAAAAGAAGAAATAATATCAATCTCCGGCTAATATAAATATTATTGGAGTGTTTTTGAATTTCGAAAGAAAGAAATTTTTGCACTTACTTTTCACACGCGTCGTTTCTAATCGGGAGAGGAGAGACGGGAAGAGAGAGGTAAGGGATGATATAATCGAGACAAAGGGAAGCACGAGTGGAGAGAATTGAAAGAATAAGGGAATAAATAAGTGCGAACGTTGGGGACGTTCAACAGGTACAGCGGCGAACTTTTTGAATATTCATGAAATGTCCATTAAACGGGGGTGTAATTTGTTTTCTTTGTGGAACGCCCTTATGCACGGGGGCGTGATCTATTTCAGACGCTTGGTTTTAAAATCTGGAAGGAAAATAGGTCGGCAGCGTCCTCCCCGTACTGCGCGATCCAGGGAATTTGCATTCTGCTCGATGGAACTCTCCGGGAAGATTTTGTACGTTGTTACGGGGTTGGGAATGCCTTGAAAAATTTGCCGCGCCCTCGATCGTAAATCATCGGTGTCGAAGCGTCGAGTAAGTTACGACTGCTGAGTCGAAAATCCCGATAAACTTGCAATTACGCCCTGTGAGAAACGATTTTTCCAAGGTAGGCCGCTTTTTGGTTATGATATCCGACGTTGATGCTAATGGACCGCTTCCACGATCCTTTCTCACCAATTTAAGATCATTTGGTCGAAGAAGATTTATAACGTAACATCCCAAATGGACAATGCAACGATCTAATTAATTAAAACACGAACAAACAAATTTATTTTAACAAAATTTCAATCAATTCCATCGTCTTACGTACGTATCGATGATAGCACAGAAACTAAACACGTTATCAAACACGTTAGTCACAGAAAAACAAACATTGAATAAGATTAGATATGGAATACTTCAATAATACGACAACGGATAATAAGTAACATTCGAAAACAAAAACAAAAGTAGAATCCACGCCTACCGTACCACCACTGCTCGTTTCTCGAAACCACAGATAGATAGCCGCTCGTATCCAGATAAAACCAGATACAACAGATGAAGCGTCGTTCCGAAAATACCTGGCTCTCTTCAGTCAGAGCGAAACAGGGGCTACGCGCGAGCAGCCGTGATAAAGTGGGCACGGAAAAGCGACGAGGGAAGCGTAAAAGTGGTGCGCCATCCCACGCTCACTTACGCGGGTGCATGTGTGGAGGAGGAGGAGGAGCGCATCACGTACACCTATACATTATCTAGCACCCATTTCGGTGGCATCATGACGTGGTTTGCCCGAGTTTACGGGGCTGCTCCATCACGCGAGTGCTTAGCTTATCTCAATGCGACACAACATATCTGAGGCTCCCGTCTGTCCTATAGAGAGAACTACTGTCGCCAGCGACAGGTGGCAGCCATGCCAACGATCCACGGTCAAACGACACCCTGCCTCGCTGTTTAGAAAGTTCGAAGATTAATTCGGTTGTCTCGAGAGAAGAACACGCGTCACTGATCGTCCATCGACAATCAATGAGATTCAATTTCGTACGAATACGTCACCGATCCTTTCCTCGAGCCAGCATGAAAAAGAAGTTTTCTCAAGTTTCTTCGCATTTAACCAGAGAGTTGTTGTAAGTATCTGTAATGTATATAACTGTTTTGTCATAAAAAGAGTTCGTTTTGGCGCAGCAGTGAATCGATTAATCGAAAGCGCGATAATGTCCAGTGAGCATGAACAGAAATTTGTCACTCGGTGTCTTTTTCCTCGATTTCTCTTCCGCGATTTCGTTAGGGGGGGGAGATCCATCGAGAGGGACAGGGATGAAAGGGAGGCGATTGTGTTGGGTAATTTAACGAAGTGTCGGGTGGGATTCGGGGATCGAGGAATTGTGATGTGTGGCTACCGTAATGAAAGGAGGGATAGCGAGGGGATAGAAAGATGTGGCAAGGGAGGAAGAGACGTCGTATAAGATTTGTTAGTTAATCTTCTCGATGAGAAGGCTACTTATCACATAGTTCGTTCTAGTTCGTTTTTTTAAATAAGTTGGACGAAGAGTTCATAATAATTCGTATATAAATTTTCTTACTATCAAACGAAGAGAGAAAATTTCACAAGATGCGAGGAAATCGGAAATATTTAGTTAGCGATTCGCAAATTTCGTAACTTTTTCGAGATCGTGGAATACAATGGATTTTACATTTGCGCGGATGCGCAATCTCTCTGATATAATATAATTCTCGTAACACCGCTCGTTTAGAAGTGAAATTCATTGTGCGCGAAGTTGGATTTCAATCGGTTCTAAAAAGACAGGCTCGAATCGGCGGAGTTAAATCCGGATGTTTTCCAGGGCCGATTGTATAAGTCGCGGAAAAAGGAACAGCGGAGGGCGAGTAGGGCAATAAAATTGATCACCTCGAAATCCGCATGATAGGAAGAAAAGAAGAGAGAGGGGCGGGGAGGGAAGGGGAGGGAACGCATTAAAGTGCTTTGCGCTCGGTCGAGCTACGAATTTCAATCTGGAGCCTCGAAACGATCGACCCTCCAGACAGAATAGACCTGGATAAAAGAGAGATTATCGGTTCGTACCCTTTTGAAAACTGGAGATACCGAACTTTTCATATCTCTAGAATGTGATGAGCTAGTGACCCTGTTAAACGTCTATGATCAGGGCGGGAAATTCATTCGAAATTAAACTAACCCCGCGTCCTTAAGAGCGAGTAACTTCCATAACATCTCTCTCCTCCTCGCAAAGGAGCATCGTCTCTCGGCTCAACAGCTTTCGACGCTTTATCTAACAACAATCTGTCTATAGCAAATTTATATATCTCGTTTATTTATCATTACGTAAACGTTATCAAACATTATTATTGATTTTGAAATCTTAAATTTTCCAAATCTTACACTTTATATTCACTTTTTCACGAATGTTAAGGGGAGGGACGAAAGATTATCTACGCCAAAATGGTTACATCGAGAAAGAAAAATTTTGACGAAGTTGGACGCGGAAAGAAACGACACTGCTAGCAACGTGTAACGATGCGAAGGATCGGTTTTATCGGTCATCTTTACACCTCCTCTCCGTTCACCGACAACGAACACGGCGATTTTTCTAGCAAACGATAACATTACACCACACGGGTTAACCCCCGCTCGTCCCGAGGCCATAAATGCACCCTGATCCTACGGTATCTGTCAGTGAATGACGTGTACGATCCCTGACTCCGTCTGCAGAAACCTTGAGGGACGTTGTACGGACACTGGACGCCACTTACGACGCGCAAACATACCCTCCCCTCACGGCCCCGACCCCTTTTCCACGATGTTGCTACACACACAGCTCGAAGGGTATAGCCGGTGAAGAGAAAGTGGACACGTTAGGTAGGAAGACGGAAGAAGAGGGCCGGATGTTTCAGTGGAAGGTTGCGAAGGTCCTCGGGGGTTGGACTGTGTCCACAAGGGTGCCACTGGTGAACTGGTCCGGGGTGGGGGAGGGGGGAGGGGAAGGTGTTCCAGAGTACACACCCGGTATAAGTAACGAGCCGTCGCTTTGAATGACCTGACCGCGTATAAAATGCATGGGATTTCGCTCTAATGCCAGCCGGGGAGTTTGCCAGGGAGCGTATTTAGTCCCGAAAGATGAATGTAACAGGTCTCTTTTGAGCCCGCCCACCGAGAAAGGAAATGGGGGAGACGAAAGTACCCAAAGGATGGTACATGTAGTCGTAGTCCTTGCTCTATTCGGAATCACAAATTGGTCTTTCGGGAGAGCTGGCCGCCTGTCACGTGATCCTTACCGATCCTTACCAAGCCTTTAATGCTTTGACCTCGAGATTTGGCCTCGAGCGGGCCTCGAGAAACGGGCCAAGTGTTTGACCATTTTCCTCTCGTCGCGAGGAATCAAACAGCCTTCCAAACGCGACCGATCGTCTTTAAAATGAATATTTCCAGCGACTCGAATAATTTTTTTCTTTTTTTTTTTTTTTTTTTTTTTGATTTCAATCTTTAACAAACAAAGCGACATAGCGTTTCGAAAAGAAAATCCGGATAATAAACGGTTTGTTTTCTTTCCAGGTCTGTTCGGTGCAAACACGGAACGAAACGGAAAGCGAATCGAGACGACGTAAACGAGAATCATATTCGATGAATCGTACGAAGAAAACGTTCAAATCCTGCTCGAATTCGACGAAACGTTTCGCGAGCGTGCACGAGGATCGGTGTGTTGATGCACTAGATGCACGACCACCGACTCGAAGTCTAGTTGGGTATCCCTCTCGCTCGACGAGGAAAACAAAACGACTTCGGTGAAAGAAGGTACGTGGATGCTTGCACGGAGGGCACGGAGGTGGAGATGATACTAGACGAGGAGACGAGGAACAGGGGAGGGGGGAGGGGTGAACGTGGAGAAGCTGAACACCCTGGGGAGCCGGCAGCTCGTTACGCGAGACGTGGTACGCCTCTCCTTTCCTCCCCTCTCCACACCCTCTTCCTCCCCCATCCTCTTCCGCCGCCCTATTCTCCTTTTCTCTCCGCTCCCTTCTCCGTGATTCTCTCCTCAAACCTTGATCCTTTTGCACATCTATCTCCACTCGCTCCTCCCTCGCCCCACGTTTTCAAGGTAGCGCCACTCTGAATAATGTCCCACGTACACGTTTGTGTCTTCCCCCCCCCCCCCTCCCTCTCTATATACGCACGTATCGCTACTCGGTAACAAGTGGATATTATGCTGGCGCGGCTGATGCTGCCTCCCTGAACTTTGCTGAAGGGGATGATACCGATAAGAAGAGGGGATAGATACAGCTTATTCGAATTCGGTTTCTAAGCTTTTAGATTGCGCGTACAATCGATCGTATCTCTCTTCTAATTGATATTCGTTCGTTATATGATATAATATAATTCGTCAAATCGAAATTATTATATCGTGGTGGATAAATGTTCGAGGAAAGTATCGAGTTTTCGTCATCTCTCACTGAGATATGATGAAACTATCACGCGTATCACGCGTGGGATTACTCGAAGCAACAACTGTGCACGAATGTCTTTATGAATGTTGCATAGAGATACATAGACGAACTTCTTCCAGGTAATAACAAACAACATCCTCGCGAAAGTTTATCGAACAAAGAGGAGGAATAACAATTCGAGAGATATTTCACCCTTAACATTTCTCCCTCCCTTCCCCCCTCCCCTATCAACATTAATTTACTACCAGTTTATCCCGAAACTTGTTCTACTGTCCTTACGTTTCAAAATAAGTTAACCGTTCGTTGTCAGAACTTTTCGCATAAGCGTAATCAAGTTGCCACTTCGGAACAGGATAAATTCACGCATTCAAGCTCGCGTAAACGTAAATAACGATCAATTAAACGATTTCAATTGTTATGAATCAATCGCGCTTTACCTCGAAGTCGTAGTCACAGTTTGGATTCAATCACTCCGATCTCTTTGTCCTTCTTTGCTGACGTATGAGTTGCGTGCATTCAACAGCGATAGACAATATATATGTATAAAATATATATAGATATAGAATAGCAACCGATGAGAAAAGAAGAAGAAAAAAAAAAAGAAAAGAGAAGAAGAAGGACGCCGAGGCGTTCTTGGAGGACTCGGTAATGACTGTCGCTACTTTTCCGCCGTGTCGGAAGCGCATTGCGCCATTTCCGCTAGTCCGGAAGTGCGGTAACAAAGCGCTTCCGGCACGAGGTCTCGAGGAGGTTGTTACGACGGGCGTTGTAGCGTCGTAGGGGGAGAGGGGAGGGAGGACAGTCGGTGACATTTCAATGAACTTTGCGACGCAGCCATTTTCCCCATAAAGTTCATCAGATTTAACATGTGTTTCGGGGGAGGGAGGGAGGGGTTGACGAACTTCTCGCGCTAAATTTCTGTCTTCATCGAGGAATATCAGAGAGACCGTGTAATATCCCCCCGTAACCACGGTTGCTGAACACGGGTCGGTCGGTCGGTCGGTCGGTCGGTCTACAACCGAGTTCCAGTAAACGTCGCTGTCTTTCACTTGCTTTTACGATGAATCAGAAAAGAGAAGAGTGTGCGTTAGTTAGCCGATATGAAAATGCATGAAAATATCATTTTACCAACCGCTCTATTATAACCGTGTTGAAATATTTACATAATGAAAATAATGTACACGGGGGGGGCGGAGGGGGGGGGTAAGAGGGAGAGGGTTCATGGAATATTCATAATCCGATGAATTATTTCACGTGAAATATTCTATTAATAAGCGGTAATTGTTAATTTCTATCGGGCCATTTGTGCGGAATATTGTTTCAGTAATAAAATGTAATACGTACTTCGAACGACGGTTTTCCATGTAGACACGAAGACACGAAGACGATTATCACGCGTTCACTTCAATCTCTATTACGGGGCGAAGAAAGAGGTATACGTTGTAACAGCGTCGTTAAGAAAAATAAATAAATAAACAAACAGAAAAGTTACAAGGAGGTAGCGAGAAGTATCGCGCTATCATTATCGAGGAGGAGCAGAACGTCCTTTGATCAATCCTTCGATCCGATTTAACGAAAGAACGTAAACCTACGCTTCCAACCAAGAGCTCGTAAGATTTCCTTCAAGGATCCTCCCCCTCCGTTCGGCGGGGATTATCCACGCGAGGGAACGCGAAGATTTGTTTACGCTCGCTTCCGCCTGTTATATCCGCTGATCCCAACATCGAAATAAAAGGAGAAATCCTCCCCCTCCTCCCTCCCCCCCTCACCCGGGAATGGGTATACGATGACATCTATTATAGCGTCGAATTATCGCCGCGTGGATCGCGCCAGACATGCCGGTATCGTATCGTGCGCGTGGCCCAGAAAGCTGGCAACGATCCCAAAACTCGAAACGGAACGCGTGCATCCGTATTACTTTTTCGCGGAACGAGGTTTCGCGGAGGAGAACGGGGGGAGGGGAGGGGTCGAGGCCAGTGCAGCCACCGCCATTTTATGAAAATTGCACCGCCCGTTCCAGCTGCCCCCGAGCGTTCAGCCGAAATATGTTACTCCCATCTCGCGATTAATAGTCGTTATTTTATTTCGAATACGCGCTCCGTTGCACGCGGGATGCTTCGCGAGGATGATCGTTTCCCCCTCCCTCCCCTCCTCTCCCTCGTTGTTGACTTTTTTCTTTGTTTGGTACGGTGTTTTGCGAACCATGAAGTATTCTCGATTAGAAACAGTAATCTCGATTAAAGATTGTACAACGTTCTGTCAATTCAGGGAAGTGTATAATTTTATCGTAAAGAAACGTTAGGATAATTGTTAGGATAATTTCGTTTAATGAGTATTACTATTAAAACGATTCTTATGGTTATTAATTTCAAAGGGACATCGAACAAATTAATTTTTAAAAATTTCCACGGGAATTCGACGGATTAAAACCCACGCGTGAATTATTCACAAATTACTCACGGTCGACATTCACGAATAATCTCTTCCCTCCTCCTCCTCCTCCCTCCCCGTGAGAAGAATCCAACAATTTTTTTTCCAAAGCACACCCTCTCCCCCGCCATTTCTATCTTATAATAGCGCAAATTGGCGCCGTTACACAGCCGAATCCTCGCAACAGAAATAACAAAATTTTCATCGAGGCAATCCGCCGTCCGATCGAACGTGCGGCTCGTTAATATCCCGGGATACGTGATTACCGGCGGCGGCGGCGGCGTTGAATCGTGATTTCCCCGTTCGCGTCATAATTTATGCGCTTCCGGCTTTTGACGTTGAAATGAAATAAAATTGGGGAGGCGACGTTGGCGGCCCCGTTCGCCGTTCTGGCCAAAAAGCGAGAAGAAAAACACGGAACGGGGTGGGTTGGAGGGGGAGGACGAAAGGGATAGGAACGAGGAGAGAGGGAGAAAAAAGAAAGAAAGAAAAAAATGAGCGAACGAGAAAAAGAAGGGAAGTGCGGGAGGAGAAACAAGGAGAAAGAGAGAGAAAAATGACGAACGCACGGGCGACGAGCTGTCAGAGGATTCCGTTGAAAAGAGTCCGCTCGAAACGAGTTGGTGGAACGAGTTCGACAGACATCGAGAGAATGGTGGTGAAAGGGGTGGCGGGTCAGGGATCGTGTCGGTTAGGGGTTAGGAGAGGAGGGAGAAAAGGGTACAATTAAAATTAGCGCAATTCAGTCACTCTCGCCGGTAATTCGCGTGCCTGGCATTTATATTATTAAGCCGCGCAAATTTCTCTCGCCTCCCCTTTCCCCCATTTCCACCCAGAATCGCGCGGATCCCACACACTCGACCCTTCTATCCCGTGTACGTGCACGAATTTCTACGGATGGCCGCGCGTTTGTGGCTACGCTCTCGTGGGTGGATGAATGTGCGCGCGCGCGTTACACTCTGCCTCTTTCCCTTTTGCTATCGTTCCATCCTCGTCCCAATCTCCACGATTCAGAGTCTCGCGGCGAGAGAAGAGTTTCGGCCGTGGCTCTAAACGGGCCGACCGGGTAAGAAAATAATTCCGAGTTTCGAAATGAATTACATTTAATTGCCCTTATTACGAGGAGAACGAGGAGACTTTATTATTCTCTCCCCTCTCCCCCGGAGAGAGGTCCCTTTCTCCCCGTCTCTTGCAAGGGACTCCTCCACCTTTCAACCTCCCCTCCACTCTTTCAAAGCTCACGTCTGCCCCTTAGCTACTTCCTGTCCGCAGTCTGGCTTATCTTTTAGCACCTGGCTTCTCCTTATCCAAAGGAGTTTTTCATGCGTGAGGGAAGTAAAGTTCGCGGGAGCTGCTTCGAATGCGACGATTGTCATCTCGCGGATTTTGGGGAGAGAGAGAGGGGATGGTGCTTTCGCGGCGGCGCTACCAATAAAAGATACCAGAAGAAAGTTTCCCTTACCTTTGGATGTGTTCTCCTGGGAAACGCTACCTTCGGGTCGATCTGAAACGAAAACGAGAAAGAAAATATCAGCGTGTTGCTTGTGCTCGAGGTGACAATGCTAGCGTATACTTGATTTAAAGACTCTATCTATTACTCGTATTATCATCTTTCAAAATGTATTCTAACAATCTCGCATAATCTAGCACGTGAAATAAGCGACTCGAGATTATAAATATTTATCGAAAATACTTGTTCGGCGAAACGTTTCGAGGATCTCTTCCGAGGAATCGAAATCGAGGAAACGTAGGAAAAAGCAAAGGAATGGATAAACAGAGGAAGGAGACAGAACCTTTGGTTTTTTCGAAACTCCCATTACGATTAATTACCGGGTAATAAAAAGTAGAATACTGTGAGCGGAGGTACATCCCTGAGGCGCACAGTGGAGGAACCGAACTCTCGACTTTCTCACCCCCTATCCTCCGCTCAGTTTCCTACGTTTGTCCTTGGGGAGCGGGTCGAACGTAACCGCACCTTACGCTCTACGTGGCTAAAAAGCAAAAAAAAAAAAAAGACTCACCCCTCGCTAGGTGGCGTGAACGAGTTGGGGGGATGGCGAAGCCATGGAATTCCCGGTGCAACCACGGCGTAAATTCTTGCCGCGAAATCGAGCCGCTCGAATGTTCGTTCCGGCTTCCCCCGTGACCTTACCTCTCACGAGCTTACGCGCGTGAACCTGCACGCGAGGACGTGACCGCAAAGGCGTCGTCGTTCGTGCGCTTCGAGAAGAGCTTCGACGAATTTGAGGCGGATTCGTGAAAGGGGATGCGCGTGTTTCGTCCGCGTATCGCGAATAAAATGATAGTCGAAGAACGGGATGAATAAGAATTCTCCTCTCGTTGGTGGAGGATTTAGGATTTAGAATGCTTGACTTATCGTATATCGAATAATCCGTGGAAATAATAGGGATTGTGGACATAGGTTGGGTGGATCGTGAAATGATTTCCAATGATCTTCGAGCGAACTTCGTATGAACTTCTTAAACAATCTTGATCCGATTTTTAAACGATTGATTGGTATATTTTAAAAAACTTGTTAATAAGATTCATCAAATGGGTTTAATGGATGAAATATGGATAATTTTAGGTTATTCAAAAAATTTAATACTCGACTTCGCTTATTTGATATCAAAAATAGTTGCATTAAATTTTTCAGGAGAACCTTGTCGACTCGACTCGAGGCGTTATATTATTAATTTACAAAACGAGAATGCTTGTAAAAATTGAGAAGCGTTTTCTAACGTATCGTTGTTCGCTCGAGATATTACGTACACTGCAAATAATAATTCTAGGCGTGCGTTTAATATTTAATTTCCGATCGCGTGAATCGGCGATTTTTTATCAGATTCCCCCGTTGCATTGCCAAAACTGGGTCACTTTTTTTTTTGTTTTTATCGTCCAACTCAGGAGGGGGACGAAGTTGGGAGATTTTTTTATCGCCTGAGATCCCAGGTCACCTCTATCGTCGAAAACACTTCCTCTATTTATTCAGCTTTCAAGGATTTCCACCGCGAAGAGATTCAATCTCCTTTTATCCTTTAAAAAACTTGCCAAACGTTCCTTCCTCCAAATGTATCGTATATTTTCGTTTCCCTTATTCGAGACAACTTAATCTATTACGCTTAAAAAAGAAATATTAACACAGTGACAGGTTCTTGGTTGGAGAAGCGCGATCCGGGAGATGATTTATGATAATCTCACTTCCGTGGAGGATCGTTTGGGTTTCAATTTTTCACAGCCATTTATCGGAATCAATTACCGGGGAATCCACCTACTTCCTACGTCTTACTCGTGGAATCTATTCAATTCGTCTCGATGGAGGGTATCGAATAATCAGCGGTTTTCATAAAAATCCTATGGAACCTCCTTTCCACGTTACGATGCAACGGTAAAATTAAGATGAATGTCTTGCGAGTAATCCAGACCGACGAAAGACACTTCATATTTCACATCCTCTCTTGAAAAATATATATATATATATATATACATAAATACAGATGCTTTTGTATTTTGTGCGTATCAGAGAGAAATTTATCAAATGTCTATATACTCTCAATGAAATTCGGAACAACATTTTTCTATTTTAATGTAATTATGAACATTGATAAGAAATTGATCATTGCTAAGGAAATTGTGAATATAAATTTAATATTTCTAAAGACACGACGATTATATTCAATGATTCAACAATGCATTCCAGTAACATGTAATAATATCCATATCTCTCTCGTGACAAAAATATCGCTTTCATTTATAAAACTTATATAACTTTAATATTCGTTCGTTGGAGGAAGCAAAATAAGTGATATCAACCACTCTTAATTCCCCAAAGAAAGTTAAAAAATATTACTCCATATATATATATTCTGTTTACCGAAGAATACACTTCTTCCACGTATTAAATTATACAAATTGTTTATACAAATTTTACAAATACATCGCATTGTTCATTTAATCATCGCTACGTTTACGCAACATTATTCGTAACAGACCATTAACATCATTACGTTGAATTCCGAGGGAAGCAGCAACAACTTAATAATCCCTTAAAAATTAGATCCGATCCAGCCACGAGGCTATATAATTTTTGCCGGGGCAAACTCTTCACAAAGTCAATCACTTTGTAATCAAAACACGCATCTCGCGCTCAGACAATTTCTCCTGGAGGGGGGGAATTAATTTTAAACAACGATCTCGCGCCACGTTCTCGAACTTTAGCTTATCCGCGAGCGGCCGCGATAGGTAAGAGAGAAGAGGTAGGTGGAAGCCACGAACGTGGTAATGACAAGCAAGAAAACCCGCCTCTATCCACCCGCCACCGCACCAACGACGTCGTTTCTCACTCCTCTGTTTTCTCCCTTTCCCGTTCTCCGACCCACCACCCCGTTTGCATAATCCCCCACGGCAAAGTTCACACCGGTCGCTCGCACGCCCCCGGACGCCCTGAAGCACGTCAACCGGCGACGTTACAAGGACGGAGGAAGGAAAGTCCTTACGATTCTTTCTCCTCTTCTGACCCCTGCCTCGCGATCGAGAAGAAGGAGGAAGGCGAGAGTTTCGAGCGACAAGAACTTTCATTCTTTGGATCATCCAGAATGTCGCGAATTTGAATTTGCGAAGAGTCATCTTTGCTCACGGACCATTCTACGAGGCTAAATTAATCGCGGTATAATTTCGTTCGTAATTTCACGAAGAAGGAGAAGTTTCTTTTTTCCCAAAAGTGAGTTATATTCTCATAGTTTTTCGTGTCTAATTGGATGTTAAAATATTTTAATATCGAGAGAACAACCGAAGCAGTAGAAATTTGTCGTCGTTCGATAAATCCTGTTCATCCATCCACGGGATTATCTTCGATGCCATCCTCCATCCACCATGCCGTGGACAAAAACAAAGAAACTGCGCGTTGGAAAAAAAAAGATATATAGAGAGATGGGTAGAGGTATCGAGAAATCGAGAGGCTCGGGGCCATTCTCGCGAGCATAACCCGGTTACCCGATATCGGTCGAAACGATCGAGCCCCGCCAACCAATCGACAACAAACCAGAAGTAAGAAGAAGAAGAAGACGTCGAACGACAACGACGACGATAGAAATTCAATCTGGTTGGCACGCCTGGAAATTGGGAGAGAGAGCTACCTATTCTCCAACGATCCGGCTCATTCTAGGATACTTCTCCCCCGCAGTGCGAAAGCCTCCTCCTATCGGCCCTTGGAAAAGTAATCTTGGAGAGAGAGAATCCTTCCTTCCTTCCTTCCTTCCTTCCTTCATTCCTCCCCTCCTATCCTCTCGAGCTAACGGAAGAGACGGCGAGAGAGAGAGAGAGAGAGAGAGAGCTGCATCCAGCAGGATAATACGAACGAGAAATTTCACACGCGAATTCGCGGTAATTCCAGCGGAATTCAAACGCCACAGCCGGGGCTGCGCTTGTTAAATTGTTGCCACGTAAGTTGCTCGGAGGAGGGTGGAGGATGGAGGGTGTGGGATACGGAGCGGAGGCACGCGAGCGAGAGTGTTATTAAAGTTTAAATTATGAACGCAACGGGCGGAACGATTAAAAACGCGCGTGCGACGCGGCCTCCCCGCGGGAGGGGCGGGAGAGGGGGTGAGGAGGAGGGGGAGGGGGATCCCCGAGAGTGGTAATCAAGAATTATGGTTGGTCCCGTTGATGTTATGCCCCGTTATCAAACTAGATTTCTATGAACGGTGTATCGTAAAGGGGCGTGAATAGCAAATGAATCTGGCAACTTTGACGATAAATATTCCGTGTCCGCGCGCGCTTTATAGCTGATCAGAATGCAAATGGATTTTGGGAGAGGTGGAATGCCGCCGTTATTTAGGGCGGCCACCGAACGGTTTCCGCGCGCGGTTCCTAATTATTTCCGCGTTTATTTTCGAATTTGTCCTTTTCGCGAGAATTCGAATATGGAGAATCGAGCGAAAGTGAATCGAACGTTGAACGTTGTTGATAGGTAATGTCTGATCCAAAAAAAAAAAAAAAAATGTTCGTCTCTATTGATCGTTAAGTAAGTTTTTCGGAAACTGATACGTATTCTTTTCCAGCTCGACATCGAAGAGGAGGATTGCGATTGAAAGAGAGAAAGAAAAACATTATGAGCCGGTATAATTTATAAAGCTGAACGCGTAACCCTGTGTATTGGTTGAATGAAATTCGAAGGACGGGGCTGCACGATGGAATTTGTTTCTCGGGGTCGGGATCCCGTGTCGAGACTCTTTCAACACTCCACATTCGAAAGGGGGAGGTTGAAACAGATGGATAGAGAGAACGGTCTGAGTGTCATTCAAGATTTAACTCCAGTCTCACTGAGATCGAAGTAAATATCTGCGAGCTACAAGTGGGAGATTTTCCCACACTCGAGCAATTCTCTAACCCTTCACGGTAGCAGCGTTCCACTCCCTTCGCGTTTTTCACCCCACCCACCACCTCTCTCTCTCTCTCTCTCTCCATCACCCTCTGTAATTCTGTCTGTCCCAACCGCGCTCCTGGTTTGCCAGTTCCCGAAAGTATCGAGTAGCTTCGACGTGTACGAATGGTTTTTACTACTACGGGGAAAAAAAAAAAAAAAAAAAAAAAGAAAAAAAGAAAAAAAAAATTCTCGATTGATACGTCCATATCCATCGTTCAAACATTTTTAGATTTTTTCGCCCATGGAGTACATTTAATTACTATCAAAATTTTACCATTTTCCTTTATTTTTTTTTTTTTTTTTTTTTTTGCTATAAATTTGAACTAAATAATATCTTTTTCCAAAATCATTTTACCGCGAATACGTTCCATTTACTCGATCCATCCTACTCGACACGTTTTATCATTGATATCATTTTATCATTTTTTCCCCCTCGCATCGTTAACAGCCCGTCGAAACTTTCCCGGTTTATTTTTATTTTATTCAAAGTGCACGAGATGCGCGAGACAGACTTACACTCGCTCCTTTCCTCTGAGATAAGTGGCAGCACAGATGGGCCGAATATAAAACGAAGCGGTGGCACGCAGTCAAAGATTCCTCACGTACAACTTAATCCGTTTGTTCACCGTCGTTCCTCCTCCTGTTTTCCCCCGGTTTATGTCAATGACGCGCGTTTCTCGGTCGCTGCAAACTCACTCGAGCCCCGTCCCGCCACGCACGGTGAATTTTAATCGGGCAACGCGGCAAAGACCTTTCCCCCTTATTGGGGAGAATGCCAAAGTAATGAGTTCCAGCCAGCGGCGCGGCATATCCATAAAGGAATGTAGGCTACGCGGCCGTGGAACGTTACAATTTTTATGGCCCCGTGCTCATACAGGTAGCCGTGTATATCAGCACGTGAGAACGAGCACGGGATCCACGGCACGAGACGGGTGCCAGTTTAATTCATCCTGGAATAACATTGGTGGATTGTCGAATAAATCATGCTGTAATTTCGTTTTACTTATTTCCACGGGTGTATAATTTTTGGCGAAATGCATTATTCAACGGGTTTTCAGAAAAGATTACCGACGAGAGGAGAAAACGAAAAGATAATAGAAAGGTATATTTTTTTTTACAGAGATTAATAGTGGTGTTTCTTTTCTCTTTTTTTTTCTTTTTCTTTTTTTTTTTTTTTAGCAAAGAATTTAAAAAATTGAAACGTCGTTGTTGCAATTCTTTTTTCAAACAAATTTCATTAAAAAGAAAAATCTTAATATACCTTTAAATACTTTTAAAAGTTTTAAATTTCATTGTTCTTTTGATATTTTCTAAAGAATTTTTCTAAGAAAATTCTAACGTTAAGTTAGTCTTCTTCTTTTTTTTAATTAAGGAAGACACGTTCGATTCGACGATTTGTAATAAAGTTGAATAATACAAATGCCATCGCTACTATATCCTTGTACAAATCACGCTACTCGTTCAATATATTCGTTCGCTTTCCCAGTACTGAAAATTTCCACCTATTCACCATCCATCCATTTCTATTCCCCCAGTCGCACACTCGTTAGCTATTTAAACACAGGTCGTTTATAATTTACTTCCATCTCGCCCAGATCGCTTCGAACAACACGCTCGATCCATTACACGTGGAACCGTGTAGAATTAGACAAAAAGGAGAATCAGAATTACGAGGAACGACAAATATATATATATATAAAGAGGGAAAATGTAAAACGAAGAAGGATAATAATCAAGAGGAGCAAGGAGAAAGATAGAAACGGAGACAGATAGTCGATACGGTCCTGTTTAATCGGCACAAAGTTGGAAATTGCGAGAGTGCGACAGGGAATTATTATTAAATTTCCCGGCAGCTACATTCTCGCGATTCCTCGCGTTTCCACGCTTCTTCGCGACGTCACGGTTCAAACGCTCGGTTAATTCGCGGCCCAAATTAAAGGCAAATACACCGTGGCGATTTTTCCCACTAATCACCCCTCTCCCCTCCCCTCTATGTCTCCATCTATCCGCTTTCATCCCTCTTTTCCGCGCCCTTCCATTCGTCCCGTCCCGGCTCACGTCGCCTCTTTGACCGTGGCGCTCGTCTTTGTCGCTTATTTTAAAACCTCGCTCTCTCCTCCACCTTTTCCAACCCCCTCTTTCTCTCTCTCTCTCTCTTTTTCTCTTTGCCAGCCCCAATTCTCCATCGCCAACTCTCTTTCTCTTTATCTCCCCGCTTTCCTCGCGCGTTCTCACCGCACGCGGCACGCGCCACTCTCGTTCCGTTTTCGCGAATCCACGAGACGGAGGAGGAGGAGGAAGGGGGTTTGAAAATGGAAGATTTCATAGGGGGAGGGGGGGGGAGGAGGGCTAAAGAAACGGAGCACGAGGGTAACGGGGAAACGAAGCGTCTAAAAGGGAATCGGACATCGAAAAGGTCTACAAAGAGGAAAAAGCACGAAAAGGAGAGCGCTCGCCTGTGTACGTGGAGGGAGGGAGGGAGGGGGAGCCGGACACAATACAGTCATCGCATCGAAAACTGGGCCAGAGACAATAAACCGGGGCTCCGGATGGAACAGCCTCTTTTTCCTTTTCGTTGTGCTTTGCTCTTTTTTAACGAAAACTCAGACTACTCGTATCGTAACGGTACGGTAAGGTAGATGTGTGCACCTTGAACTTTTCGGGGGATGCGTGTAGGAAAATATTTAAGGAGATTCGAGGAAGAGGAATATTGGAATTTGAGGAGGAGAGAGAATTGTGCTTTAGTATTTAGATATTTGTCTATTCATAGCTGCCTTTGGAACAAAAAATCGATTGTATAAAACATATGTTAAATTATATTTTATATCGCGATATTTTCAATTACGAGTACAACATTTCGATTTTTCGATAAATAAAATACGGAAAGAAAATGAAAGAATTTTAAATCAAAATATACTCGGAAGATAGAGGAAACCGTGCCGTTGAAGGCCCTTTTTGTTTTATCCCGATATCTCGATCGGTTGCCGAGATATAAGGATTCAAAGATTGCAGAAATTATGAATGACTGAGCTACGACTGAGCGGCCTGCATATTTTTCCTGGAAATGCGTACTACGCTCTTCCAGGAATCGCGTCTGTCGCTCGTCTCAACCTTGGTATAGGTCAGTGAGACAAGGTGCGAGCGAGAGATCCGAGAGTGCGACAAGAATGGGAATAGTAAACGATTAAAAATTACCCTTTTCTTTACACGACGATATCTCGGGAACCGGAAGTCGTATCGGGATAAATCAAAAAGCGTTTTAAAGGGTGAGAATCCACGCTTCTAACCATCTCTCGTTTATCAACCGGAAGTCATTATCTTCGGAGTTATAGCGGTTCAAAGTTTCGCTAATTTCAATAGAGTTTGACCGAATTTCAACATGAATCAAGCTGCGAATAGGTTTTATTTCTAAAAGAATAAGCGTACATCGAAGTGCTGATCAACGAAGTACACGAAATTGTTAAATTTTATTATATAATCTTCCTTTTTCCTTTTTTTATATTACTTCGGGTACAAAAATCGAAGTAGCCGCGAAATCCGTGGCGATCAAACTTTCGAGAACAGAATTCAATTCTAGGAGGAATCAGGAATGGAAGTTGAAGATTCTACCGGAAACTTTACACATTCCTCTTATCGGTTTAAAATTATAACTCGAGTCAAAGTGCTATACTCGAGAACAACAAGCCATCGGCCATTGCGTTTCGGACTTAACGCTTGAATTTCCAGCAAAGAATCGCCGAAAAACTGAAAAACGCCCCAAGTTCCCGGTATCTCGGAAGGCAGTAAAAGATTTGACGAGTTTCTCTCTCTCTCTCGCTCTCTCTCTCTCTGTCTCTCTCTCGCTCTCGGTGATATTGTTCCCGTGGAAAGTGGCGTGGAACGAGCGATTGAAGTGTTTGCGAACATACCAAGATTCTTCCGGTTGTTTGTAATGATTATAACAGCTCGCCCCGCTCGAAAATACGAGGATCTTATCCCGGCTGGGTGAAAAGTATGGCCAAGTTCGATATTCTTGCCATAAAGTTTCCAGGCTATCCTCTGAAACTGGACGTAATGGCCGTCCCAACTGTCATTCCTCCGGTAGTTGGGGATGTCACCGGGATATAGAGAAACTAATGTAATGTAAGTTATTTGCTCGAGTAGATTACGATCAGATGAGGCAAAAAGGGCGAGAAAGTTTCATCCCTGCCGAGACCTGTTTCCGACAAAGAACTCTACGAAAAGATTGAAAAATAACATTTCTTATCTTCAATCTGCGGGAAAATTCTCTCTTGTTTTCCTCTCTTATTTTATTTTTAATTGCGTGATTAGATTCGAGAATGGACGAAGAGGAAGAGAAATTCGTATCGGCGATGAAATTGTCAAGACACAATTTATCGAGACAAGAGTGTTTGTTGAATAATGTTGCACGATCGAATTAAATACGACGAGTTGGGAATATCATCGAGAATTTTTATCCTTATACCGAGGATCACACGATTATCATCATTATCATGGTGAAAAAAAATTTTAATCCGCTTAAAATTAAACATTTGAATTTTAAATTTCTTCAAGTTCAAACATTTTTTAATTGCCTCCGATAGTTATTTAAATCCTCCACATCTGTATGAATAACTTTTACGACACAGGTTGAAATCAATATCGCGTAAATATGTACTCGTTAAATAAAACCTCGATCTCCATTTAAGAAGCAAATAACGAACTGGAATTATCATCAACTCTCGACACTTTACATCGCAGAATTTCGTGTCTCAATCGCTCAAGGCAAACGCAGAATGCAAGGTGCCAAGCTAGCACAGCTTGGAATCGCAGCCTAGAGCCGGCAATCCGGTTGAAACAGGGCTCTAATAACCCCCATCGATTAAAAGCAACGATATCTCGAACGGTTGGAAAAGCCGCGTAAAAAGGCCGCGTGTGCCGCGTGTGAGAACTATATTACGAGTTTCATTTCGTCCGTCAAGATACAATTTGTTACATTCGCGGGCCACGAATGAGCATCGTAAATTATCGTAACTCGCGGAGAACGCGAATATTTATTATATCTCCGGGCAGATAGGCTCGGTCAGTTATTATGCGAACTGACCGATTGCCTTTAATATTCGCGCCAGCTGCGCTGCTGGAAGTCGTTCGTTTTCCACACCATTCGCCTGTTCCTCATCCATGAGATGTATAGACGATAAAAATGGAGTCTGACCGTTTCGATCCCAGCCCCGCATTATTATTTTTTCCAACGATCGCGTCCACGTAACGTGTGCCCCGAATGTGCGCGTGTATTTTCCTTTTTAATCAAGAGGAATCGGTTTATTTTTTTTAACAAGGATGTTAATAAGAATATCACGATACGATTTAATTAGAGTACACGGTTGTGTACTCAAAATTAAAGGCTGCTTGTTTAAGAGAATTTTCATTTTTCACGTTATTATTTAATTCTCGATCTGCCATTTTATTTTGAACGGTAGTAATCCATTGTACACCTTATCTTGATTAAATTAATACCACCAGCGCTGTCGCTACCATCTGATTCGCGAAAAAATTCCCGAATACTTCACCGACGTAAACCAAAACGAATTTTTCGTTCTCCTTCGCTAGGCTTCGCGGCCGACAAGAGGTTCCCAGTAATTTCTCCCGATTGAAAGGCTCACTGGTGGTACGAGAAAAAAAAGGGGAGGAAAAGCGTCACGTAATCCGGTTTTATCATTTAGCAGCGCGGGCTACAATTTCGTTGGAACTCGAGATTCGGCCGCGTTGCGGGATAAAGTGCGCCGGATACCCGCCATGCTTCTCTGCTCCTGCTCTGCTTCGTTTTTTCCTTTTTCTCCCCCCTTTTTTCTATTTTTTTTTTTTTTATTTTATTTTTCAGTCGAGCTAGGTTCGTCGCGCGGAGGATAGAAAAATGGGAATGATAAAATTTAGCCAGCGCGTTGGTTCGCTGCCTTCAAGAACCAACTTTTTTTCCTTTTCCTTTTTCCTTCTTTTTTTCTCTTCCACCTCCGTGAAATTTTAGCGGAAATGTTGCGAAATCCGCGAGTAAATTCGATTTTAAAAAACTCACGCGCGCTTGATTCGTAATTGTTTCTTCACTCGATGATGACTCTTTCCCTCGTTAATCCCAAAATTAATCTGTAAATAATAATTCCGAACGTTGATTCTATCGCGCCTCGTTTGAAGTGGCCGTGACCCGATTCTTCCCAGAAATATTTCCTCTACACGCTTCGCCACTGTTGACACTGCGGCCAATTTCGTGTAGGATATATAATTTATGAAATTGGCAGGAAAGATTAATCGCGAGAATTAACCGCGATTACCGGTTCATCTGGCTATTTATATTCACGGTTTTCAAACGTCCGCCTTTGTCAAAGCGGATTAAACTATAATTAGGTTATTCCCATTAGAACGTAAACGTTGTACGTTTGCTTGTAAAACGCTCCCTTGCAATGTATCGAATTATTACCGAATCATTCTCTCTGAAAACAATCGAAACCGGAAACAATATTAAAAAAGAGCATGGAAAACTGTGCCGCAAAAAAAAAAAAAAAGAAAAAAAAACAAAGGAAAAAGAAAAAAGGAGAAAGAAACGAAACAATTTTTTTTTTGAAAAAAAAAAATAGACAACAAAGTATCCATGCACAGATTTAAAGCGAAACGGGATACCACGGGATGACACGATTTATTCCACAGTTTCGCACAGCCCGCTATATACCATCCCCTCCCCTCCCCTCTATTTCGATTTTTTCGCTCGCAGCCGGCGTACAGGTGGCAAGGGAATTTTTAATAACAACGCTTGTCAGAAATCTTCTCGACAACGTCACCGGCATTCGGCGCCAGCCAATATCGCGCAAACGTTTTAGCAGCCGGCATCTGCCGACACGATGAACTCTCTTTTTACGAAGGAGAGAAAGGAGCAGCCAAGGACAGCAGTCGGAGAAACGAACGGACGTATAACGACGACTCGACTGTATCCGGTCAAGAGGTGAAGAATTAAAGGACGACGGGGAGAGGAGTGAAAGGAAAAAAGAAGGAAGGAGAGAAAAAAAGGATTGGACCATAATCCGACTTTATTAAGAAATAAAAGCAGTCGAGGCAGCTAATCGCCTCCTTTCGATTCGTTTAACGTATTTGCCCTCCCCCCCACCGCCTTTTGTCATGTAAATGCGCAGCCTCGTGGCAAGATAAACGAAGGAGGAGGGGCGGGGGAAGAACTCGTGGTTTATTAGTTCAATGATATTTCAACGGAGATTAAGCTTGGATGGATATTACGAGGGCAGGAATGCTTTGCGCGCCACGGTGGATTTTAATTAACCATTTTTAGAATAAGCAGATATTAAAACGCGAGGATTTACGGAGGCGTTCCATCGTTTCTTATTTCGAGGATGTTGCGCGAATGTAATCCTGTTGGAAGCGACGTTGATTGTCTCGAATATCATTGCTCCCCTTTCAAGCGTTTTTATCTTTGGATCTTTGGATGGATGACAATATTTCGAGACTTGCGTGGGATTAAAGGATGATTATATATAGAGACGATTTGTGGGAAGAAAAAGGACGTGAAAATCGATTTGAAAAATTTTCTGGATGAAATCTAGAATTTTTCTTTTTTTTTATATTCGATAGAAATGGAACAGATAACGGGATAAGGTGTTAATTTTTTAAAATTTAACTCGTGTTTCTCATTGGAAGTGTAATATTAAAATTTCCGAATTGCTGTTTCCTTTTTTTAATATATAAAAATTTTCTTGACAAATTTCACGCACATTTGTCACTTTGTGTAAAAAAATATTTTAATTATCATACGAGAAAAAGATTGGAGAATTTTCAATGTGTTATTTATATGTCCATAAAATAAATTGCAAAACTTGTTAATGCGAAAAATACAACAAATATATTAATATGCCAAAAATTTTATATAGGACAATACTGAAGTTTGACGTTAATTCAATAATTTTCCCTCGAATTATTTTAACACGAGTGCTTCATATTTCCATCCCTCGTCACGAGATCTAAACGAAACGTACGTTCATCCAAATACAATAGATTTAGATTAGGCACGAATATGCGATTGATTTCAAAATGGACCGCGCGAAATAAAGAAAAACGTATTCTTGACAGCGGATGAGAAATGCGGGTCAATTTAATAAAAATTTCAACCGTGTGTGTTCCAACATCCGTGCGCGCGATAATACGCGTTCCCTTTTTCAACAATTTCTCTCCGGCAATATTTATAAATACGACAAAAACCGGTAAACACTCTGTCTGGAGCGAACGTATGGGTGTACATTATCTCGGCGTTGTAGGTTGTAAAACGAATAATCAGCAGTGAATTATTACAGCGTTATATTAAATTACCTACCCTCTTCGCCGTGAAATATCCAACATGTGTAAAATTCCAACGGTATTTTAAACGGGGGGGAGGGGTGTCAAATACTTTTACTAATTGAATACGATTCATGGAATCCTTTTTTCTTTCTTTCTTTCTTTCTTTCTTTTTTTTTTTTTTTTTTTTTTACGTCTCGTCGATGAAAAGGTAGAAATTTGCGCGAAATAACGTAACATGCGATACTTGGACGATTTAATATTTTAGCTACTAGTTGAATGTAGTTCAATGTGAACTCGTGTGATAATAAACGCGATAATTGTAATTCCGTGCACACGATCGTTTTCATTATGTCCATATTCCATGTTTGATAAGGAGAGGGGGAAAAAATTTGGAATGGAGCGCGATAATCATGTTACACGCGGACGCGCGACCACCATTCATCTCTTTGAAAAGTGTGTGCAGTGACGTGCATTTCATTTTTTTTTTTTGTTAGTTGTGATTGTCCCTTCTGTGGCGACATAGTAGTGGGAAGGCAACCGATGAATTTACAAACTGGACGAATTAAATTGAAACAAGTGAGACAACACAAGGAGAAACAACACAGATTTATTTGCACGTGCGATGAAAAGGGTGAAGAACGAGGGGGGGAAAAATGGGTCGTGGCTGGTCGACGAATTATCGAGGCTTGGCTTCGAGGGTGTTACAACGCAAACGTAAATACGAAAGAATTTTTCAAATCAGAAGGAAAATCAGAGGCGAGTGTGAATGGAAAGTATAGGATCTGTCAATTGGTAAACAATTAATGCTATTTAGGTTATCCTTCTTTTTTAAATCGAATTAATCTGTGACTGGTGTTTCGTGTATAAACGCCGATAGTTCTCGCGAGAAATATATGAAAAAAGAGATGAAACAGGATGGAAGTCATCATCTAGTAAAATAAATTACAATTTAGAAGAAAATTTCGAGGTCATACATACATATGAGACGAGGAGTAATTATTAGAATTAAAAAAATTGAATTTTTATATATAAAAAGTGGAATAAAATTAACGAGTAATAGAAACAGATTATTGGATAACAAGATTTCGGAGACTTTGGGCAGATAAAAATTACATTTTATAAAAATACGTTGTAAAATTAAGAACAATTTTGTTGAACAAAGAAGATCCGCGTAATAAATTGAATCACCGTTAAAAAAAAAAAAGAAATGATTAAATTTTCAAACACAGGGGGACAATGATTACATTTTCAAAATTGAATTTCGCAGAATTTCAACAACAAAGTAAAAGATATATTGTACAAGGACAATAGGAGTGACAAGATAATAAAATAAATTACAATTTGAAAGAATTATGCTCCCGACGATAATAATTTTGAAACGTTCGTCGTTCGCCACAGCAAATTGCCAATTTCCCCTTCCGCGTAATCTATTCCTCGGCCGCCAATGTCGAAATAAATCACAGGCGGAAGCTGAAAAATTCAACGGAACAGCCCGGATCGAAAATCCGCCGAAACAGCCCCTCTTAAATTTAAAAGCCGAAATCACTTCAATTTTCACGAGCAGATACACAATTCGAAATGCGCTCGTTCCGCGTTTTATCGCGCTCAGGGTATCCTCCTTTCTGCGGAGAAACTCGAATTTCAATCGGATCCGAAACATTGACGCGCGGATTTTCCATTCGAAGGTAAGCAAACACATCTCGCGGGGTCATATTATTCGATCGACGTTTCGATGATTAACCCGTTCATCGAGATGTGTATATATCTCGCCATCGATCGATCGAAGAGATCAGGTGGCGACCAGGCTACGCGTTTCTGGATCGAAGTTTGATTAAAAGTCATCGTCGTAACGAATTGATCTCCCTTCTGGAGACGAATAAAGCGATCGTTCTTAGGAGGGAAGGAAGAGGGTGGAGGGCAATGAAAAGCCTCGATTTCGAAGCAGCGGCATTTATAAAGTTGGCTCCCACTTACGGGATTTCGAAATCTCGAATTCCCAAGATTCTTTTCTCGCAGCTTTTTATGCCGGCCCCCTGACGAGTTAATGAAACTTCTAATATTCCTCCCCTCTGATCCTTTGTTACTTCTCCTTTGCTCTTCTCGTTCTTTATTTTGATTCGAGTTGCTATCCGGAAGTAGCTACTAATCGAGGAGATCGTAAGGAAATATCGATAAATAGATTGATAGAAGCAGTTGCAATTTGGATGAAACTTTACGTAAAGTTCGTTCGATCGATTTGAGAGAGTTTAGAAACGAATACGTAGATTCTTTTTTTTTTTTTTATAAAAGAAATTGTATTTTTTATTTAAAAAGGATTTAAGAGGTAAAAATATTCAGATTACGTAAACTTTCCTTCTTTTTTTTCGTTGACTAAAATAGTACTTCGTATCGATAGTTTTTTATTTAAAAAGGATTTAAGGAAAAAGAGGTAAAAATATTCAGATTACGTAAATTTTAAACTTTCCTTCTTTTTTTTCGTTAACTAAAATAGTACTTCGTATCGATAGTCCGTTGAAATAACTTGGACACTGTCTTACCGAGGTAATAATTCAGAACCAGGCGAACAATTTTCTTATAGTCTTTCTTCGATATTATTCTTGTAACGATATTACGAAATTCAAAGGCTTGTGAAATTTATCGGATCGATCGTAAATCAAGTTAGATGTTCCTTAATTTCCTAAAAAATACGCGATTCCATCAATTCACTCGATAAGAATTGCAACCCATTAGAGGACACGTATGCATTTTATTTAAAGAGTTTCAAATTTAGTGTAGAAAATTGATACGTTTAACCTTTCGTTTAATATCCTTATAGCCTCCCCTATTAATATTTACTTTAATAATTTAGTTTTCCGCCGATGTTTAAAAATATCAGTAGAAAGCAATTCCGTGTTCTGTTTGAAACAACTTCCTGCCTATACTCTATACTCGGAACAAACTTTCATAGGTCGCACGCATAAACCAAGAATAGAAAAAAAAAACTAGATTTCAGAAAATGATCGTCAAACATTCACTCGATGCTGAATAACTTTAACAATTTTAACTCGTAACGTAACAAAATTTTCCATTTAAATTCTCAATATGGCAAAAGAAGAAATGCCTCGAATTGCTTCAGATTCAAAAAACCAAGTGAAAAAAAGACGGAGAGAAAAGAAAAATACCTATATCGCCAAATCCAACTTGCTTCGCTTCTCTTTCTCCCTCCCCCGCCTTGTTCCCGCGAAAAAAGGAATTACGAACGAAGTCTGTTACGATCGAACCGGCGGCTCTCGACGTGTTCGGGATGGTTCATAAATATGCATTATGAAGGCAGCGGCGAGAAAAGCGAAAAAAGGAAGCGGGCGGTGACGATGAGAGGGACAGCGTCGAATTGATTTCCCTCGGCGTGTGAATAACTTAAGCAACAGTTATTCCTTGCGGTCCATCCGGCGAATCTCCGTAGGCAAACAATGGTGTCCCGGTATCGATTTTCCTAACGTTAGAATCCCACGGATAACTTGTCAAGGGGTAAGCCAGTACTATTCCGGAAACGATCCCGAGCATTCGTGGAACTCTACGAGGAGGGGAGCGGGTTGAGGCAGTAACGTAACACGGGGGCAACAATAGAGATGGAGAAGGGAGGGAGGGTGGAGAGAGAGAGAGATGGTTTCTCCGCTCGAGGACCGGACGCACACCACGACACAACTCGACGCGATGACAAGGAAGACGAGAGCACGAAGGATGAACGAAGCGGAGGACGATGAGGAGGGACGAACAGTGACAAAACAATTAAGCAACTCATAACTGCCTTGCACAAGCGCACCCTGGACACCCTGCTCTCTCTCTCTCTCTCTCCCTCTCTCTCTCTCTCTCTCCCTCTCTGTGTCCGTAGTTGCGTCAAAGTGTCACGGACAACGAGGTCCAGCAGACCGAACTGAAATTGCTGCTTGCGGGAGAGTGTGTCGGGCATAATATCTCTTCAACAACTCGCGGGGCCCTTCCTTCCCTTCCCCTCCATCATCTCGCGGGAGGGAGAAGAAACGAATCGTCAACAGTTGTCGAACGGCGAATTTTCGCGGTGAATTGGCGCCGGGCTTTCGAGATCAATTATGGTGAAGGAAGTGGTGAAGAGTGAATTTTGCGCGCGATATAATTTCGAACGGAATCGTGAAAAGTTTTTAGAAGACGAATCGGAAGAATTGCATCGTGGCGAATGAATCGTTTAATCCTTGGATGGTGCGATCCAATTTCGCAACGGACTGCGTGCAAATTGAAGCGAAAGATTAGGTGAACCGAACGTACGGCGCGTACGTATCATCGTAAAAGAATACATTTTTGCGCGAAATGTGCAGAACCGTTTAAAGATATTAAACTCCTTGGCGCGGGTAGAGAGAAATTTCGAAGGAAAAGGAGGAGGAGGGGGGGAGGGGGCGAGGGAAGAAAGAAAGAAGAAGAAAAAAAAAAAGAATCATCCAAGCCTCGAAGCGCAGTAAGAAAGAGCGTTGGCAGCGGTAAAACGAAGGAAGAAACAAGACTCAATTTGCCTTCACTTTGTTCGCGCCTCGTAGGATGCTCGAAGGAGCCGTTCTATGCGAGCGGAACGAAGGAATTTGACAAAGTTAAATCGAAGTGAAAGCGGGTTGTCCCGTGCTTATAGGAAAAATAAGGACGGCTAGAACCGAGGGGAAGGGGGGAGGAGAGGGAGAAATTACCGCAAGCGTTTCGTTCCCTCTTTTTCTCGCCCCCTCCTCCCTCTCCTTCTTCCTCCATCCTCCTTTTCTCGCTCCTTTTCATGCATGGACCGGTGCTCGGCTGGCACGTCAATGCTTTCAGGCGATAAAGTGCTTTTCTTTACGAAACCACCATCCGTCGCACAAGCGCGGCCAATCAGGCGACAATGGCTCGTAAATTCGAGCCAATCAGGAGGGAAGCCGAGACGTGACCGCGGCAACGGTGTGATATTGCTTATGAATTATTTAAGCGGCCAGAATAACAATGTCCTTTCCCCGTTCCACTCCTCCACAGACGTCTCTTTCTTCTCTTTCTCTTTACCGTCCCTTCTATCCTGCCCCGATTGGACATCTACGTATCGAGTCGACGAAACCAAATCGAGGAAATCGTGTTCGTGTTCGACAAGTTCACGGTCGCTTTTAATTAACGAACGACAAATCTTTCGGAATATTCTTCTTGTCACATCGGTGATAGTCTGTGCGATATATAAATATATATATGTACAATTTATGAAAATCAACGCACGGATTCTCGCCTCGTAAACTCGTCTTATCGGCTTAAGTGTTTCCAATAACACGGGTAGGGACAAGAAAACGAACTATGCAATTACCTGCAAAGGCTTCGACTTCGATAATCGACAACACCCTTCCCAGTTCCCAGCGTAGCGCCGGACCACCACCACCGCCACACCGGCCGATTCCGAAGTCCCTAACTCCACTTACTCCGTGGGAACGTGTACACACTGTTCGATTCTTGCTTCGATCATTGCGCTTCGTCCATAATGGAACGTTGTTTAAGAGTATACGACGAGAAATTGATTCCTGTAACCGTTTCTCAACCGTTCTACCGTGTTTAATAATTTTTTCAATTTCGATTTTTTCAAGTTGCAACAACACCGGTTTATAATCAGGTATTATATAAAAGATACGCGATAGAAACTACGATATATTTTAAAGAAGCTTGTCTTAGAACGTCTTCCATTTCTAATATTCGATATTACAAATTTTAACAAGCAATTTATCCAAAAATTTGTAATATATCGGCAATTTAATTCCAAGTAACCAACTCTTGGAAAAATCACGGCGATTTAGCTTATCTCCGCTCGCGGAGAATTAAACATTTTCCCCGAAACTTCTCGAAGAAAGAAATATACCCTCCTTCAAAAACATCCATCGTCCTCCAATCAAATCTCACTCACTCACTCACTCACAGAGACGGCAAAATCCAACTCCCGTGTCGTCTCTTCGACGACATCGCTTTTTCCTCGAGCTTATCTCTCTTTCCTATCCTCATTAAGTCGAGGGTTTGAGGGAGCACCGGTACATCACCGTCCGAAACAAAGAGCCTCCCCTTTTTCATCTCCCGCTCACGACGATACTTGATTTATTATGAAACGCGCGGCCCCTTCCTTTCGTCGCGTGTCCGAAAAGGGCAACTCGAAGGAAGGAAGGAAGGAAGGAAAAAAGGCCCTATCCCCCCTCCGCAGATTTGCCTGGAACGAGTTTTTGAACCTGTCGTGGACGAAAAACCGTGCCTCTTTTTCCTCGTCTCCCTCCCTCCCCCCTGGTGGCACTCATGCGCAAAACGGGATAGATAAGACCTTCGCGTATTCCCAGAGCGTGGGACGAGCCGTGGAGGGGTGTGTGTGTGTGTGTGTGTGACGGGACAGGGATAGGTGCGCCACGCGACAGAGAGAGGGATAGAAGGTTCTTGTGTGTACCGCAGCGGAGAGTGGAGTTTTACGCGTGTTTAATCTGGAAATGGATCGCTCGAGAATGTGGCTCTATGAGGCGAGCTGAAGGGACCGAGAGTTAGCGAAAGCACGAGAGGGACGTGGTGGCTGTGAGGCGGAAGGGGGAGGAGGGCAGGGTCGAGGAGGGTGGTTTTTCGAACGAAGGAAGGAGGGAGGAGGGAGGAGGACTGTCAGTGTGTGGCAGTCAGTGCGGCTCGCTGTCTCCTCGCTGTTATCCTTTTTTTTTTCCTTTCTTTCTTTCTTTTTTTTTTTTCTTTTTTCTCCACTTGTATCGTAAAAACTGACTGACCAGACCCCTGTCCCCCTTCCCTATCCACTTTTTACGCTATGCTTTCGCCGATATATACGCCGATGAAAGGAACAATGTGATTTAATTGTTCCCTTCCATTTCATTTCCGACACAATTGCGTCCGTTATTTTTATCGAATCCTGTGTGTACCATCTCTACCTTTGCCGAGATAGGGAGATGGAATTTATAGGGAATCGATACCGTTTGTTTTGTTACGAATTAAGCGATTTACGCTTGCTTGGCAATTCGTTCGGTTGATATTTGACTTAGGTTTCCTTTTTTTTTTTTGTGTTAATCCTCGCGAATAACTTTGTCGACGGTTGATGATGAGAAACAAGGAATATCGGAATTGTTGTTAGAACGATGCAACATTTATCGTTTGAAGGAAAGACGAGGAGGGGTGGGAGCAATTAGTTTTTATCCTTGAGCGATGGATAGAAGACGGTTAAAGAAGAAAAAAATGTAAATTTGGCTTTTCTTTGTAAAGTTAGCCGTATCAACGGAACGAAAGGGCAAAGAGAGAGGAACCGTTTGTGAATTATTGCAAAGGAAAAAGCCAGCCACCGAGTGTGCTTTTAAGAGCCCGTGTGTGAAACCGAAACGTGATACCACTTTCCCTCCTGTCTACTTTGAATGGACTGGCGCACGCATCTTGATTTTTTCTCACGCGACCAATTTACCCCTTTGTTTTTCCCTTTTACCCTTGCTGCAAACTTCTACACGTCGCTGTCGCAAGACGAACACTTTACAGAAGAAAAACTACGATACGATCGAATAAATCCTTGAAATCAAATCAATCACTTTGAAAATATATTCGCAATATATCTATCAAGGATCTCGCTTAAGAAATACGATGAAATAGAACACGTTGTTTTCTTTATCTTCTTCCAACAATTTTTCCAACAATCCTACCAACCGATTTAAAACAGATACCGAAAAAAAAAAAAACAAAGAAAAGAATCAATGTTAAAATGTATGGTGTTCACACGATCAGTACGTAAAATATCCAAAGAGATTAAACAACACGTGGAGCCAATGAACGAGATCAAATGGAGAACTTTATATTCACGTGAATGGATAGAGATTGGGCGCCATGTTCTTCAGATTTTTCAGCGGTAATTCACAGCGGGGAAGTTATCTATTTTGGCAGCAATTTTCTCGAACCGAGTGACATAAATCGCGAGAGGAAAAGCTAATTTAGCGGATAAAATGTGGCCAGTCTCGAAATAAAGCCGTGGGTCACGTCGATATATCGCGGCGCGCACACCCGGCCGCAGCCGGCTTATATATCATACTAATTATTTATATTTCATGCACCGGTAGGGCAGCTACCTGCTGCCTACAACGTGTACGCGGTATTTTACACTCATGATACGTCGCCATATACTATGCGCAGCGTGCAAACTCTATCCGCGGTGTTCGCGGTCCAGCGACGTGCGTCATGAAAATATCGTCAAACTTGTGCCCTTACGGATCACCAACCGTATTATTCCTGTTACAAATTTTAATACCGAGTCGTCGAGTGGCTGATCGTTAATAACGACGATGCTCCTGTTATCCAGCTAGATGAAATCAATACACTCGTGAAAGTTGTAAATTTCGTCGTAGTGAAACCGCTTTCGCTTTTACGAGTTGTGCGATTGATGCGGTTTTCTCTTTTTTTTTTATAATTTATTTTAAAATTTAACAGCGTTTTTTTTCTGATGAAAATTATTAACCGTCGATTAGTAGAAGTTGTACAAATTTTATCGTTACGTTCATCAAGCCTTACTTACGTACAAATCGAAACGTTTACGTGATCGAATACATACGAAATCAAAATTTGTGGTATATACAAGATTTCAAAATATGAAAATTTAAATTCGAGAGAATTTAATAAATTAGGGAATCGCAAAATGTTTATATTGTTATTATTATTTAATTATCATTTAATTCGTTAATTGTAGCGGTTATGCAAAATAACTTTGTCCACGATAATAAACATCGATTCATAAATGATGAGCCGTGTAATTTAATTCCAACAATTGAACAACAACAATCAAGGACGATTAATCAACACTTAAATTTCAATTTAAACTCGATTAAGACTGTCCCTTAACGAGCGGACCAGCGGAGAGCGGTGAGCCAGCGAAAGGCGCGAATTCGGCCGAAAGATTAATTAATCGAGCAGTCGCGTAAAGAGCAAGTGGCTGTTAAAATTTGAAAAGGACACCTGGAGGCTCGTTCCAGATGGTTTTTCACTTTGAAACGTGGATGCACCCGTCGACAGAAGGACTAGTTTCTAGAAAAGGAAAGGAAAAGTTTCGCCGTGAAATATTTAAGACCCTGTCTCGATGTGATTTATAACTAAGGGGGTAACTTTCACGGGGAGTTTCCATCCCGACTGCTCGAACTGACAGTGACAGTTTATTCCTTGACAAGGAGAGGAATTGGTCGGAAAAGTTCCTGTTGATTCCGAGCTATTAAGGAGATCGTGTTTCCTCGATGCCGGGATATCAGAGGGAATGGTATCAAGAGGTATCCAGAGGGTAGATTTCGCCGCTTCGTTTTACGTCAGAAATCGTTGAGAATATTCCAGAATATTGATTCATCCCCGCCTCTATTCGCTCCTTCTTAATTATCGAAAACAATTTTCATTCAAATCAGTGGAACTTGAAGTTATTTCTTCTTCCAGTTTTAATTTATAACGATTCCGAACGAAATACGATTCTTCTCGTACAATTTTCATATTTCTCTTATCGTTTTATGAAACAGTGGTTTCCACGTTGAACGTGGAAGAGTAAAAATCTTTAACTTTCAGTTCGTTTTACGATCAAGTTCTTTAAATTTGAATCAAGATTTTCATTAATACGAACGAACATTTTCAATTACGAGAGACGCGCTATTGGTGTTCGAGGCTGATTGTACCATTTAATTTTGAAATATTTCTCTGAAAATGAGTGAAATATATATATATATATATATTCTCAATAATATCAAACAAACATTTTCAGAGATATCTTCGCACGATATTAACACTTCTTGCAGCACGATTTTTCGTTAAAACGATACTGGAACACAAAACACGAGCCGTCCCTGGACACGGGGATTTCATACGGTTTTTTTAACCCGGATTTTCGAATTTTCGAAGTGCACACGCGAAATCGCGAAACAAGTTGGTTAAATCGTAATCAAAAATCCAACGTTATCAGATTCGTCCGGGCACGAAATATTCATGTGCCGATATTCCGGCCGAATTTTTAGCGCATTAGGGAAAAATGATTTACACGCTCGACTAATGGAAGCGACGCCGGCTGAAATTGTAATTTCACGTCGCGTTCGTTACGTGTAGGATGCATGCACGAGGACACCGGTTGCCCGGTATCGCGATGAAAAATTTCGTTCGCCCGCTCTCAGCTCCCGTTCGATATCGGTAAATAGAAGAATAAATCATCGGTGGAATTCGAGAGCAACGGCAGAGCCTTGGGGAAAAAATAACTCGTCGGGCTTATAAACGATCATAAAACGCGACGAATCTTGAATCCAGTGGAATTTTCTATTCAACTTCGATTCGAAGAAAAATTGTGTTGCGCTTATGTGATGAACATCGAAAGAGATTAGAGACATTTTTAATTCACAAGATCATTCGAAGATCGAGCAGTACATTTACAATAATTATTGAACGATTGTTTTAACACTTTTTAAAGATTTCTTGCCGAGGAGAAAAATTTTTTTTTTTACGAGATCATAAGAAACGTTTATAGATAGATGATTTTAAAGAAGAGGTATTTAGACGAACATTCCTTTCTTTTTTATATATATATTCAATTTTGATCGTTACCATCCTACGAAATCATTATCCTGAGAATGGACGAACGTACAGAGAGCAGAAACTCCAAAAAAAAAGAGAAAGAGAAGGAAAGAACAAAAACAAAAAAAAACAACGAGTTTCAAGTTGGATGCATAAACGAAACTTCTCGAACAAACTGATGCTTAACAATTAGAGTAAATCATGCGGCTATCTCGTACCTTCTAACTCCGTGTATGCATGCCAATTTTTACGTAATTTTATTCCGACAACCAACGAGATACCAACCGTCCTAGTTTCGACTTGTTTTCACTGTGATTACAACCCTCGTGTATACATATATATATATACACACAGACACACATATATAGAATACCGACCGCGAAACGCGCAGAGGGAACGAATTAAAGCCGTGGTAGCAACAGATGCTACGGGAGCCTCTGTTTCGCAGTTTAATTCGCGGCCTTGATAAGCGGAAGTTGCTCGAAAGGGCAGGGAATATATCTTCGAAACCCAGTGGCTCAGGATTAACGAGATCATTCTGAACCTAATGTATCGTTCAACGGTGAATTTCGTTGCGAGATTTTAGGAGTTGCTCGTTACAAGAGAGAAAGAGAGAGAGAGAGCTGCTATTACGATTGTTATTATTGTTGTTTCTACCCGTTAAAAGATTAGATGGGATATGGAACAGCTGGTTGCCGTTACGGCAGTGTTTTAATTACGATTTGCATGCTCGGAATTGGAGTTACCGATTGATATTTATAACTCATCGTCCCCTGGAATTCTTGGATTCTTCGAAAATAGAAAGTCTCTTGTAAATTTGATCACTTTTAGATGCTATTATGCTCGTAAGTAAAAATTGATTACGATCAATTTGTCAATTCGCTTGAATTTTGTGTTAATCGTGTTACATAAGATATTCGGATTCGTCTACGAATAAATTGCATCCACGAGGAGAGCTATTAAAAAGCAGATTTTCGAATCTTCGGTATTGGTCTATCACGGTCCTCCACTGGATCGATCAAATCATCCATTCAAAGTTACGTAATCCATCCTCGAAATGTTCGAACGTAGCGACGATATTTCTTTTAAGCGTCGCGGGGAACGAATGAAGTACGCAGGACACGAGGAAGAGGACAAAAACTTGAGATCCACCTGCAGTGAAGGGAGTGAAGAGAAAAGGGAAGGAGAGAAAGGGAAGGAAAGTTTGAAATCGAGAACGGTGAAAAAAAATGCAAGTGTGAAAGCCTTTTGGATAGAAGGTGCGCATGCACGATGACGTTGATAGGTTGCGAAGGAAGAAAGGGGTCGGTAGGTGGTGCGTGGGTGCCGAGCGAGGAGGGGTGGTAAGGCAGACGGTTTGTATTTCAAATTTAAAAGCATTCGACAATGGACGCTTCTCGTATTGTTGACTCGCTCGACGAAGGAGAGAGAGAGAGAGAGAGAGAGAGAGAGAGAAGAAGAAGAAGAAGAAGAAGGAAGGAAGGAAGAAAGAAGCGCGCAGAAGTGAGGAGAAGCGAAGGTTCAAGGGAGAGGAGAAGAATCAGGGGTGGCTGGAGTTTTGTAAAGGACTGCAGACAATTTCCGCAAGGCTTAGTGGCTTCAGGCTCTCCAAATAAATTATTCCGTGGATGAGCGACGCTGCTTATTTTTCACCATTTTCTGAACCACCAGCTCGAATAGATGCTCGAAGCGTACGTGAAGGGTTTAAGGAGTATCGAGGGAGGGAAGGAAGAGAGAGAGAGAGAGAGAGAGAGAGAGAGCGTGAAACACCGCGCTCCGTTTTTCTCGGAGTCACCGGTTGAATCTTCATGATGGCAATAAAATCGCCATCAATATATTCGTTCCTGGACTTTGTCCAGATTGCGCGATCAATTGCGAAATCAATTTCTCTACGACGTGGCGTCGATTCGAATGAAATTATTCGGATGGTGGTCGAGGAGAGAAATCCTAACTGTGAGAGGGAGAAATCTCCTCGTTGGATTTTTATTACGTTCGATAACACGTAAGGGAATTTTGATACGAACATTGAAATATAATGAATTAATTTATAACGTGGATTATAACTTCATTTTATTATCGCTCCCTTCGATTAATATTTAATTATTGTTAATTGAAATTTTAAAAATCAGAATTACAGGTTGGAATTTTTTACTGCCAATGTTAAAATATCGATAATGGAATTTTTTTTATTGCATTGAAAGCATTAAAATTGTAACCAATCAATAATAATTATCGATGAAAATATTAAAACGCAAATTCTGCGTAATTCTTTCCGAAATCTTCCAACGAATTAATCCCATCGACTGTGACAATGTACCGAGAATGGCACATACTCGATGGATAAAACTCGAGAGGAGAAGTGATCGAGAGCACTTTCGATCGTGGTATATACGTCGCCTATCTCGCTTCGATCTTGCCTTTTCCTTCGTCCCTTTGTGATGCTCTCTTTTGCAAGCGCGATCGTTACGGGGAAGAGTGAGTCAAAGAGGTTAAACCCTCATTCTTCTTTCTGCTAGTAGCTACACCATTTATTCGTAAAACAGGAGGAAAGGAGGCGAGAGAAGAGCATAGATCGCGTCGTGAATCCCTGAAATATTTCGATTCGGGAATGCGGGCCATTGAGATATTTCTAAAGGGCTTTGCCAATTTTCCATGTCTCTTGACCTTTCTCTATTGTATTTTCACACTTGCGTGCAAATCCATTCATCCATAATTTGAAATTATATATCATTATAATCTATTAAAATTGCATTACAATTTTTGATACTTTCAATCTTATTCTACTTTTCTGTATACGATATTCCCTGCATTTTGATATTAAGACTTATCGAATTCATTGCAGCTCGGTTAAAGAAAAAGAACCTGGCACGAGAGATGCTCCACCATGTTTCCCTCGAATACGTTTCAAATAAAACTCTCTGGTATCCCACCACATTCTTTGGAACAAAATTTGTGCTTGAATATATCGTAAAGGTAAATATCTACGGTCAAGGAAGAGTATCGACAGTCCTTTTCAAGTGCCACACTCTCGGATATCCACGAAATTCGTGCACTATCGAACGAGAATTTGTAGGAACAAAGAAATCTATGTGGCCGCTCCGTCGAGAAATATATTTCTGCAAAAAAATCCTCGATCGAAAAAAAATTCCAATTTGAAAGAATAATCCACATTTTCTCGCATACACCCGCGCGTAAAATAATTTCACAACGGTTTTAATTACCGTCAATTCCACTCGGGGACGGATTTCATCGTGTCGCACTTTTTGCACGATACGCGGAATATAATGTAGGCAATAATCGCGTTTGAGTATCGGGTTGAGACACGGGAAGAACATGACACGTGACACGACGAGTTCATTCGTGACACTCTACACGTGTCGTCACACACTTTTCCGCATATACAAGGGGGCAGCCGCCGTTTCCCTTCCTCGAAGCTCATTTCGTAGTAACAAATCTAATTGCACGTATCGTCACGTGTATCACGAGATATTCGTATCACGAGACGATGGGATGAAGATGGAATCTGGAAAAAGGATCGTTTTCAGTAACATTCGTTTGAACCGTGCATCAACAAAAACTAATATTCAGAATCAGGGAAACTGTATATTACACGGCAGACTTCCGTGACAGTGCAATTTCTCGAGTTTAACCCTTTGCAAGATCCTAGGTCGGGTTGAACACGACATTCTATTTCGCTCTCGGTGTCTTTCTCGGTTTTAGCGCGTAAAATACGGGTCTTTTTTGCATTAAAAGTTCGCTCGAGATTCGGAAATTCTACGTGGAAATTTTTGTTTCAACACGTTGTTTATATAGATATAAGTGATCGTTCGAGTTTTCGATGATGAGTTTCGAACGATGAAGAGGATTGTTAAAGAATTTTACTCTCAACTTTGGATATGAAACAGAGAGTAAAAAATGATAAATCCTCGATACGATATTTCTACATTAATACAATTTATTTCTACGATCACAAAAAACTATTGTATAGATTATAAACACGATTCAAAGGTAATTTATAGGATAGAAACTGGTGAATATAAAGCATCGAATGCGATTCAGGCACTTTCAAAAATAGTATTTCCGATTGGCGCCACGAAAAATGGTACCGTAAAAAGCACACCTTTTGAAAAATAAAAAAAAAAAAAAAATTCCCAATAAAAAAAAATGGAGGAAGGCACAGAATATTCACGATACACGCGATAAATAATAACAAAAAAAGAAAAAAAAAGGAACAATATCATCAATAAATAAAAAAAAAAAAGAAAAAAGAGAAAAATAGATAAATAAAAATTGCTCGTGTCATTTTCACGCGTATGCAGTACTTCGATTGATTTGTAACTATTGTTGGTGGATTAAACGTGAGAGACAAATGAGGGTGCGCGATTCTTTTTAATCAGGAATCGACCGCGATTAAGCGCAATCTAACGGCCATTCTGATCGGCCGTAGGCATCTCGTTGGTGCGGGTGCTTACGCGGCAGCTTGCGAAATCATTGTGCGTCCCGGGGCAAATAGAGAGGAACACGATCTGGCATCGATTCGCAGAATCGCTCGTGCGTCCCACTGATTTTCGATAATATTAAACGGCCCTGCCAGTGACACGCACCCACCCCGAAATCGGACGACAAAAATGTCTGCCGACCGATGCGCGCCGCTGTATCTTCTTCTGCTCGCCCGTGATAATTCGATGGATCATCGTTTATCATTCGGCGCCCATTGAATCGCGTTAATTCGGCGAAACTGGTCGGGATGGCTGGTGGAAATGGCTCGAACGTAACGTGGTTACGTTTTTTTCTTTTCTTTCTTCCCCCTCTCCCCCCTTTTTTTCATCGGCAGATTGAAAAATTGGGAATTTTCGGAGAGACGGGAAACTTGTCTCTTGAAATTCGCGAAGGGAAAAAAGATTAAGGAAGAATTGGAAATACAGTGATTCGATTTTTTGCTACCGTTCTACTATCGGTAACAAATTTTTTTTTAAGATTAAAAGACTACCCCTTTGTTAATATCCGCGATTTCTCGTCCCAGTTTCACGCAAAGGTTTTTCATTCGGCGATAAAGGAATCTTTCGCTTATTGCAAACTGAACGAAACTAGAGCGTAAAATTAATAACGGTGAACAGAGGTGAAATAAAAGTTCATGAATAAAAAAATACTATTATTTTAAATGGACCAAGAATTAACTTTAGAAAGATCGATCCTTGTATTGGCAGGCTTGTGTGCAGAAGATAGAAAAATAGAGAGAGAGAGATATATATATATAGAGAGAGAAATAGAAACAAATATATCTAATTGTTCCTCAAATTAAAATTTCTTCTTACTTCAATAACTACAATTATTCACTGCAATTCGAACGATTCGTTCTTCGATTTATTTAACAAATCAAATTCCAATGAATCCTCGCTCACATGCTTCATCATTTTTATAATTCAGAGAGAAGCGAATAAGAGAGGATAATAAGAAACGGGCGACGACGAAGAAAGACTGCGATATCAACAAAACGGATGAAAATCGGCGAGCTGAATAATCGAAAAATGATCGAGTAGCAGCCCTTTCGTCGCGGGGGCGACGAATTTTCATCCGGCTCGATGACACGCGCCGTTTCCGACACGCGTACGATCCGTCGTCGTCGCGACTTCCGGCCCGCCGCCTGCCCCTCGCCCCCGCTTCTTTGTTTCGTTTATTTTCTCCCCGCGAACAACGCGGGCCAAGGACCTCTTCAGAATTACACGAGAGCGTTCATTAACGCGGCCGGAGACGAACGATCCGCTAATTAATGTGACGAAGCTTGTCAGTGGACGAGAGCGGCGCGGCCTCTTCTTCCCCTCCCCCCTTCGCTTCTCCCGTCTTCCACCCCGTGTGAAGGATGACGAACGGGAGGGTGGGGAAGAGGAAGAGGATGAAGACAAATCGATGGATAGATCCGCTTTCGATCCGTGTTCGTTTAGACGGATTTAGGAAAATCGACCAAGGCTGTGTTCACGATGAATGAAAAGGAACGGGTTAACATACGCTCGAAAATAAGAAGGATAAATTCATTCTCCTTCTTATATCTTTACTCAATCGGCTATAATTTATTAAAAATACCGTACGTACACGTCACTTTCCTTTCTCGTCTCGTTTCTCTTAACGAAATCACCGGTCCTCCATCCCTCACAATTCATCCCTGTCCAAGCAAGATTCCTTATGGAATCTCTTAAAAATTTCGTGAAAAGCTCGAGAGGAAAGGCGACAGGGGATAAAGAGACGAAGCGGGCAAGGGAATAAGGCTTAATAGGATGCGGCGGGTTTAGTCTCCTCGTGCACATCCCTATCTCGTTCCCTATCGAGGAGGTGTTAGACACCGGCGCGGAGCGCTCGCAATTTGCATTAGGCGAGCGAATTACGCGAAATTTATGTGAGTGTGGATATAGCCTTGGTAGGTAACGGCGAGGAACGGCGCCCGACCACCACGGTTAATACGTATTCGGAGTACTTACGGTGGCACGCTCGTCGTACTTATGCTCCTGTGGACAGCTAATGTCCGCAACTATTTCTCTCTGTCCTTCTCCCCCCCCGCCGCTGTGTTCAACCCTTATCCCCGCGATATTATTCCAGGGTATTGTCTCCTGAGAAGTTGAGGGGCAGAAATGTATTTGGCAAACGGTGACACGTCGCGGCGCGGCACGATTAATCTCTGCCAAAAGCATCGTTCCGGTCAATGCGGCGGCGCAACGACGCGTGCCGTCCCCCGATTCGTCGCTGGTAATTGTCTAAGCGCGCGTGAAACGAGCCGGTGAAACTTTCGCCCCATTCGACATCGTCAATTCCGTTTTCGCTTGCGAGAATTTTGAAAATTTTTCTTCTCGATCCGAGAGAGAACCGACTCGAAAGAATCTCGAGAGTCGAGAATTTTGGAGGAATTCGAGAATCGATGTGAAATTTTCCAAGGAGATTCGGAGATTTTTTTTTTTTTTTTTTTAAGAATCGAGAAGGAATTTCGATATCGGTGCGAAATTAGTGCGACTACTCGAAGATATTTATGGTAAATGACTTTAGGAACGCACGGGGTATAATTACGTCGTGAAAATGGAATTTTGGTTTTAATCAGAATGAAATTGTGGACGTCGGATTGGAGTATTATAAACGTCGGACGTATTATGCATAATTGCGTGTCTTTATGAATTTACTGGACATTAATACTGGTAATTTGCATGGTTTTGTTCGGATTATTATTATTACGTTACGGGGACGGATAATTTAAACAAATTACCGAAATGTTCAATGGGAATAATAAGGATTATGTTCAAAAATTCGTCGTTTAACGTGAAAATGTTCGGTTGTTGGTAAAGTTTCGTAAAATCTAATTACTTCAACCATCCGTTTACGCGTGGTACGATAATTACACGTAATTTATTCTTCTTCTTTTTTTTTTTTAATTTGAAAATGCCGATGCGAAACCACAAATCACGCTCTTCCTAAACGCATTCTTTTCATCAAACAGAGAACGCTCCCCTACAAATTTCTTTACTCTCGACGTTTCCCGGAGCACAACTTCCAACGTTTAATAAATTTTCTCCGTATTTTCTTCGAATTTCCATCGAGAAGCGAGCAAAATTTGTTTGCCCCGTTCTCGATGCTTGCTGGGACGTGGTTCCAATAACCAATCAATTTCTTGCGCCATGAAATCGAGACAAATGACGGGCGCGGGAATCGAGGCACGGGTCCAATATTTATCTATCAACGCGATCAATTAACTTGGATCGTGCTGTATCAATTATCTTGATCAAGAAATCCACGGTGGTTAATTGCTTTCATCGACGCGCGTTCGATCTCGCGCGATTTTTCTCGATGTTTTCGAGCCGATCGACGCTCTTTCTCGTTATCCACCTTTCTCTCTCCTTGTGGCTCATTGCACACGCGCGTCTCACAGCGAGTAGACGATCTCGAGGCGATCGTTGATCGCACGACGAACTAACGATCCCCTATTAGCGCGCGACGGAACGCCACCACGAAGACGTGATCGTTTTTAACGACTTCCATGCGTTCGATAATTATGCCGCGAGAGCGGCGTGATACAACCAGTTCTTCTTCTAATTGGCTTCAGGCGACGATAAAAGTCTAGACTTGTCGTTGTTTCGAATTAGACGGAATTAGCGATTAGCGGGAAATTTTAGCGGGACGGAGATGTTCGTACGCATCGAGGCTCGATCTAAACGTTTACAGAGGTACGAATTTCTAACAGAAACGCTTCGTCGCGAGAAGTTCTTGGTTTCTCGTTAATTTCGACAGTTTCGAATACTTACTTTCTTGCCGTCCAACTCGTGATTACCCTGTGCCAGCACTTTGTCCACGCTCGCGGGATCTGCGAACGTGATGAATCCGAAGCCCCTGTTAACAGAGAAGGAAACACGGATTAGATATTTCGCGTAGATCGCTTTTCCACAACGATTTGCGAAAACATTTGTGAAAACGAATCGAATCCAATCTATTTCGTAATCCAAATGATACATCCTACACGACGCAACAAGAGGTTAATAAAATTATTTCATTTTCATTCTTCGAAATTATTACGTCCCCCAAAGCGACACGCAAGACGACTGCAGCAAGGAAGGGGTTGAGGGGGCTGCGACTCTGGAATGAAACAAATATCGGCCGGCGCGGCGTCCGGTGCCATAAATTTCGCGCGGGACACCGTGTACATACAGATATATTAAAAGATAGTTTGCCGAGGAGGGCGTAGGAGTATCGAGGGGGATGGTGGAGGATGGTGGTCGCCGATCTCGAGTGGCTTGTAGCCGGGATTGGAGGAGGCATACGGGGCGCGAGAGAACGACGGGAAAGCGGTTTGCATTTTTCATGCCGGGGGCTGGAGTGTGCAGTTATTGAAAATATTTACATGTTATTTATGGGGCACACATGCTCCGGGAAGCGAACGCGCCAATTCGAACTTGCGTCTCGCCGCGGATACTTTTCCTTCCCTTTAAGAATCTGGCGCACGCGGCTCTTCTGTTTTTCCTCGCGCCAGAGGAGGAGGAGGAGGAAAAGGAGGAGAATTTGGAGGCGGGATATAGCGGCGAGATTGGATATAGCGTTGTTTTCGACGTCTAGTGTCGTCGTTTGTCACCGTGGTAAATTTCGTTTCGTGCTTCCTCCTTCCTTTTTTTTTTCTTTTTCTTTCTTTTTCTTTTTTCTTTTTTTTTTTTTTTATATACGAGTTTTAGAAGGATTGAAACTTTTGCGGGGACGCGTATCGTGATGAAAATATGGTCGATGCATTCCGTTCTGAAAGATTGATGTATTTGCGTGTAGAGAAAGTGGATTATATATAGTTTTTTTTCTTTCTTTCTTTTTTTTTTTTTTCAGGAGTTTTAGATGAAATTGTATCTCGAGTGTTCAATCTCGGGATTCAATTTAATTTAACGAGAAACACTATCGATCTTATACTTTTATCACGAAATATATTCGCGCGAAATTAAAGACAGTTTAATCTCTTTTCTTTCTTTTCTGGCGGCCAATATCATTTAGTTTCTTCTTTCTTTTGATCCTGCGTCTCGAGAATTCCACGAAACGGTATCGTTCTCTTTTTTTCTTTCTTTCTTTCATTCTTTTTCTTTTTTTTTTTCACCTCAAGGAGCCCTCGAGCAGATTGAATTTTTGATGGATACAATTTCCTTATTTCGAGCTCCTTTGCCGAGCGTCTTCGTCGGCGGCCAGCCGGCTTCCTGAAACAGTAACCGAATGCACGTGGCTACCTTTAACACACGCGATATAGAACGAGACACTCGAATGGGGCAAAGTTGGAACTGGTGTCGCGTGAACTTCGACCATTTTTGTACCTCGTTTACAGGGATTTACGAGCCACGGGATACGGTATCGTGAATTGCCGAAATTGGCAGATTCTCCGGCTTGTTTGCGGAATTGAATGTCACGCTTAAGCGGCCGCCCTGTATACAACTTGATTTACGCGGCTCGTTCGAAATAAAGTTTTCCATGCCGGGGCTAGAATCGTTATATATCTTTAGTTTTCATTCATTTAAATCGTAACCAGTTTGAAATTTTATATCGCCCGTAGCGTCGAAATTTAATGAATAGTGGATGAAAGTGAGAAGATTTCTCATTATACATTAATTAGATAATTCTGGAAAGAAAACGAAACAGAGATTGCGTTTCGTTCGATTAAGACGTAGACTTGTGTTTCAGACACGAGACAATTTACAATGCCAATGTAAATTATTCGTCTGATGATAAGAGAAGTATCCATTGTAAGTAATTTGATCGAATAGGAAATTTTATGTACATGACAGGCGAAATATCGTTCGATATTCTATACATCAGATAATTAGAATACGTAATTTCTCATTGAACGAAAATGTCATTCGTTATCAAATGGGGATGATTTCCATTCGAAATCCAAATAAACCCATAAAATCTGTTGACGTACTAAAGAGATTATTTAAGCAAATGTTGCTCCATCAAAATTTTCGTGTGTGTACAATACAGTCGAATTGGCTTCCATATTCAAGCGTTTACTTAGACTTGTACCGCATACATATATATACGTATCTTCACCATGCAGTTGCAACATGACAGCTTCATAGCTATACTATAGATCCCTCCTTATAATAACAATATACATGTATTGTATACCTGTCCCCCTATCAAGCAATAAATCTATTAGCGGCAATAAAGTATATATATATGTGTGTGTGTGTGTGTGTGTGTGGCGTGCGTGGTAGTGAAATTTGCACTAGTCAAGAGCAGACCTCGTTAAAACGATTTATCAGAGAAGCAGAGTGTAGGTATTCTAAATTTTCACGGATTTATTGTGCCGCCAGTCGTACACGCATAAAGTAGATTCGCGAAAAGATGAAATTTATAGGTTAAAGATGCCTAAAGGGATAAAATAGGTAGAAATATTATGATTGCCGGGAATATATAATCGTGATAATCCGTATATCTTTCCATTACGATTACAATAAATCGCGTGAAAAATTATTAAACAGTTGCCAGGAGATGTATATACCGTGTGTAATATAATAAATTCAGTTTGAAATTGATGATTTCAATTCATACGGTTTTGTTTCGCTAGAATGTGACGGTGTGTACGATAGAAATTATTAATTTGATTTATTTAGAATCGTTAGATAAATTCTTGGTGGTAAAATTAAACGGAATTATAAATATCTCCTGTGATAAAACGGGTTATTTCGAGGCATGGGGGGAGAAGAAGAGGAGAGAGGATATTCGAAACGTATCGAAGTATGTAATTGTCAAAATTGATTATATTTTGTCAGCGAAATAAATGCTGCGTTATATCCTGTTCGACGCAAATAACGGCTCATTATTATTACGCGTGTATTAAATACAATTATAAATTATTTAACATTCGTTTAGCAACTATCCGTAGCGAAATAATAACGTAGCAATGATTAAATTTATTTAAATATCGTTCAAATCCAGATTCTCTGCTTACTCGCTACCACGGAGATCACAACGGAAAATTGAAAATCGAACGGCGCCACACATACGCATAATCAAAATTACAATGAAACGTGAAATAAAGTATCTCGACAACCGCGCCCTCCCCCTCCGCTCCGCATTATCACTATGATCCCCCATTGTCCCCTCGAAAGAGGACCACGGTACCTTTCGAGGACCGTATTACACCCCTCCTCGAAATGGAATAAACCTATCCACGTTCGCAATTTTGCTGACGATTTATCCGCCTACGTGTTCCCGGCCACGTGTATGTGCGCGGTGCAGAATTTTGAAAATTCTCGGCCGCTCGACCGCGGAAACAACAATCGTGGCAAACGAACGCAGGCTGAATCGGCAGTCGTCCAATCAACATTAAAACACCAAACACCGACGATACCGGGGGAAGGGGGATGGAAGAGGAGGGAGTGGGGAGAAAATAAAAAAAAAAAAAACACCGACCGCCACCGCCATGTATTTACATGTACGTTTCCCTTCTCCCGTATGCGTGCTCATTCCGCGGACTTCGGTGTTTACGATGATGCAACGGAAATCGTCGATATCATCGGGCGGAACATTCGATCGATCTCGATAATTTGATATCGCGTCGCATCCGTTTCCCTCCCTCGATTCTGTGTAAAGTGACGATGATACCGTGACGGAATGCGGTATTGGTGTCTCGTCGTATTGCAAACTGATCTTTTCGTGCGTTACAACGAGAGCAACAATTTCATAACGAAAAAGAGACGAGATTGTAATCGGTCAAGACTTCACAATTTCTCGTGTGAAAGACACGAGGAGAAATTGAAAACGTTTTTTTTTTTTTTCCTAAGTCAAATTCGATGTAGAGAATATAGGAAACTACCTGATTTTTCCTTTTATCACTCGCGGAGAATATAAGAATTCGAAGTGTCCATGGACGGCGCAGGAATTGAGATGAAAAGAATTTTAAAGAACAAAGTTCTTACGATCTTTTCTCATTCGTTGATTTAAAATCGTTATTTTCGGAATTATACCGATTTGAAGTTTTCTTTTTTTTTAAATAAATTGCACGACAAAGCTTACGACCATATCAACTACCATAATAAAATTACCAAGATATCACCGAAGAAAGAGAAATCGATCGTTGTTTCATTGTTTTCCCCGACGCGTCGCTTCGGATCGCCAGCCACTCTACGCGAGACAAAAAGTAAATCGCGATTTTCCTTAGTGGGTAGAATGAAAAAAAAGAAGTAAGGGGGCGCAGATCCATCGAGCGTCGTGGTCCTTCGCTTGTCACTCGACCATTGTACGTGAATAATCTATAAAAGGCTGAGTAGAAGGATGGCGGATGACGTGTCTCTTGTCTACTTGAGCACGGCTTCTACGATCCTCCCGCTTCTCATCCTCCCTCCTCGTCGTCTGGCCCTCGGCTTGCCTCTCCTCCTTAACCATCCTCTCCTGCTTCGTTCTCTCTCTCTCTCTCCCTTTTTCGAGGCAACCCAGCCACGCAGAAGAGTGTCACGCAGGGCTGACGCGGTGCATTTGTTTGTCACGCGCTCTCCACGCCGCGGAGAAGAAAGAACTTCTCCTCTCTCTCTCTCTCTCTCTCTCCGCTGTGTAAGGCCAGCCGAGATGGATGAGGCGAAGGAGAATCTGGAGCTGGTGAGATCGGGTAAAGCCGCGTTTATCCGAATGTTAACGCGGTGGACGCGAATCGTTCAAGACGATGATAAACGACGCATCAAAAAAGGACGAGAAATTCTCTTCCGATTCCCGCCCGATTTCTTCGTCGATGAAGACTCAAGACTCGGAGAGAGATTCTTTGGAGAGGAGGAAAGATGGAAGGGAAGCGAGCGTTATAATTCTGAATCTTGCCTCAAGCGTTAATACGGGAGATAATCTGTAAAGGATTTATGGATTATCCATCGGTTGATCCTTTTATTATTTTACGCGAAAAAGTCATTCTCTCGAGGAGGATAATTTACGTGCAAGTGGACGGCACCGATCGAAGGGAGGGAAACCGCGAAGCGAGTTACAAAGTAATGGGTAAGGTTAAAGAGGTATTTTATTTGGACTCGACGGGAGCCGACCTCGGAGGATGGATGAGATAATGTCCGTCAAAGTGAAGGTGGAAAGTTTAACGACTAAGTGTCATCGTTTTAAGATGGTTTATGGATTGTTTCACTTTATCCGGAATTATCCTTTTTAGAGTCGTTGTTTGAGAGAGAGAAAAAATAAGATCGATACAGGTTAATGATTTTGATGCAAAATCAAGAGAATTGGAAATTTGTATAAAATTGTTTTTTTTTTTTTATATAAAATTAATTGGAAAGAATGCAAACGTTGGAATATTTTCATTAACGTCTCGTCACGAGAGGAGAATCGTTTTCGAATTGATATGTTTTTGTACGAGAGAATAAAAGATAATTTAATCGTAACCTGTAATAAATTTATGATCGATAGAATTTTAATTTGATCAGTTTAAACGAAGGAGACGGCGGATGTTTCCTGCGTTACAGCGAGGAAAATGAACGACAAGTACAGCGTAGTACGATAGAAGGATAACGTCATAATAAATCTGCAGAGTAATCTTTACGCTGAGATAATGAGATTTTTTATCACCTTTAGTCGAATGGAGTCTTTGTCAGAGATAACGAGGTCTGAAGCGACAGGAAAAATTATAGGCTAAGAAAAGGAATTTTACTTTAAGTTCGCTAAATGTGAATGGAGAGAATCTTCGCGCGGAGGGATGGTTTTGTAGACACTTTTTAATCTTCGAGTACTCGTCGCGCAGTTTGATGCAGCCATTATTAGAATAAAAAAAATCCGTTTCTCCAACGGGATATCCTCCTCATCCATCTTGACAAGTAGAAAAAAAAAAATTATAATATAAATTGAGAATAAAAATTTATTCATCGAAGTAAAATTGTTCCCGGATTTATAATAACGTAAGGATTATAATCCGGCTCGTAACAAACGATGAAATTCAAACAGAGTTGAACTGTGAAATTTCCTACTTTCTTCTCTACAATGTGAAGATATTGCACACGACCTTAATTCCAAGGCAAAAGAAACTATCCTCTCCTTTCCTCCCGATCCTTATTGGTGTTCTCGCATCGCTATTTGTACCTATACCCTCCACTTCTTTCGGAGTTAGAAGATTAGTTTTAGAATGGGAATTACCGAAACTTTTGAACAGAACATTCGGCCGAAGATTCAGTGGAACGTCGAGCTCTGAATTAATAGAGAAACATTCGAACATGGTTAACTTCCGTACAATCCTCGAATCACGCCAAGCTCGAATTCTTTACATTGGAGTTCTTAAAAGTTTTAATCTCAAGCCTGATACCTTATTAACTCGACGAACTAAAATTATAACCCTCCAGTGATTTATACGCTACTCCTACAATTTTTCTTCGCGTTCAATTCCCATTTAGAGAAGAAAGTAAATTCGATAAATCATCTTTCAACTATATTATAATTAACATATTCGAATCTCCTACAATTCCCTTCTACAATTCGATCTATCGACGAATTCACACACACACACACGTTCGAGAAGAAACGAATAGAATAACACACAGAATAACAAGGATAATTGATCGACAAATATCGCGATAAATATGAATACACAAAGAAATGAGCTCGAGCAACGAAGAAATTTACCGCGACGTGGGTGGATAGGGTATATCATGCACGTTACGAACGAACACGACTGGATAGGTAAGAGAGAGAGAGAGTGGAGGGTGGGTCGAGCAAGAGAAAGGAGGCAAGTGTATTAGGTGTATTTATGTAGGCGGTTTCATTGCGCGCGAAGTTACTGTAAGTACCGGCAGTTACTTAACTCGACAGTTTCTACTATTGCAGTAACCGTGGTAGCGGTGGAACGAAGGCGGCAGCCATATACCTATTCGAGGAGGGCTCTACCTTCCTTGCCTCGGAGCTGAAGCTAGTTATGGACGTAGCCAGGGAGAGTAGGAGTAACTTCACGTAGCTTCCACGATTCAAGAAACCATCTCCTTTTCCACTCCTTCTCCTCACTCCCTCTCTCTCTCCTCTCGCCTTAGCTCGTTGCTTCGTTGCTCAACTATATGGTAACTGCTCTTTAACCAACCGCCTTAATCCGCTTTTCTCTTTCCAAGGCGAAGACAATCACCCACCCCGTGTGCCACCAGTCCTTCGATCCTTTCGTCGATCTTCTCCCTCTCTGTTTTCGATTTACTGACGGGATTTCCTCGCCTCGTGGACTTTCCACGGTGTCTGCAAGATTTTCGACCCCCGATACGAGTGGCCACGCGAGCCATTTCCTCGAGAACGATACGTCCCTTTTTCTTTCTTTCTTTTTCGGGCGCGAATCGAGTTGCAATTGGAATTGCAGTGGACGACGGGATGGTTGGAATTTGTTGGAAGATGATTTTTGAAAGGAAGGATAAGAAGGAAGGGTTGGAAGGGCGTTGAAAAGTTAAGGAGGAACGGAAAGATACGGTTATGTGTTAATTACACGGAATTTTTTCCTTAATTAAAACTCCTTTGTCTTTCTCGGTTACCCCCTTAACGGGAAGTCCGGACGTTGTTATCAGCGAATTAAAAATTTAATTAAACTTTCTCCACCGATTCCATTAACAAGAATCGAATATTGAATATTACATTTATAACACGATTAGTTTGGAGTTTGAGTACGACTTCTTCGAAATGGATGTAGGAAATAAAATTTAATAGTCGTACATTTATAAAAAAAAAAAAATATTCCATTTAATTCAAACGACGAAGAACTATTCTCAACCCCGTCATTAAGCATAAAGTTAATTTTCCCCGTTTTTCTCCTTATCTTTCCAAAAAAAGAAAGAAAGAAAAAAAGAAATATACGACTCGAGCAAATTAATAAAAATATCGCGAAGCTAATATCCCCAACTCTCATCACCGTTTGTACAATTTAAAAAGCGACCCATATAATAACACACGTGTATTTTCCAAGCACCGCAATACCGGAGGCAATATAGAGGCTATTATCGGGCCGACATTTTGAATCGAATTACAAGAAAACCGCGAGAGCGCGTAATAACGCCCTCCCTCCTACCCCGACACCGTCGAGCTTGCACCGCTTTTATACACTCTTTCCCACTTCTTTTCTTCTTCTTCTTCTTCTTCTTCTTCCTCTTCTTCTTCGTCTCAGATTCAGGCGGTATCCCTGACCGCTTCCAACCACCACACCACTCCCCCCCCCCCTCCCCGTCCCCTGTCTTCCACCGTGCTCGCCTTAATGACCGGCTGAATATTTATAAAGTCGACATCGTCTAGGTGGTCGGTAGCAAGACCGTGAAAGCCACCGCCGTCCCATGGAGTTTCATTGTAATTGCCCTGTTCTTCTTGACTTTTCCTTGAAACGGGATCCCGTTGAATTGCATTATGCAAATTGCAATCCCTCTAAGTCACCTCGTCCGTCCGCTGCAGGCCGGGGTAGGGTGTAAGAAAAAGAGGAAGAAGGGGCAAGCAAGAGGCGGAAAAACGAGAGAGGGAAAGGGTGGGGGAGGGGGAAGAAAATCTGGCTGATCCCGTTCCCCCTTCCATCCCCGCGATAACGACCGAGCTTCGACGCTCTAACGACCAAATTATGGCCCCCGCATGCATAATCGCCCCCTCCGCGTTATAATATTTCGCGAAATATTCTCCCGCCTGCGATCCGTCCCTGTTCGACGTGTAATTAAGCATCTGGGAGGGGGGGGGGAGAGAGATGGAGAGAAAGAAAGAAAGAAAGAAAGAAGGAAAGAAAAAGAGCGAGGGCGGAATCGAGGGGAACTTATTCTTGGGAGGATTGGTTGAAACTATGAAGGGTGGCTGGTTTGCGGGAGACGTGGAAGATTGGATGACGACGTTTAAGATTGGAGGTTGGAGAGAGTTGGTGGAAGATATCGTCTGCAGATTCTGAACTCGAGACGCGAGTTTGATGGAGAGAGATCTTTAAATGTGTTGTTTTGTCGAACTTGGTTCAACATTGGCCTGTATGCGTTCATTGAATATTGCGAGGATGGATCATACTCGAACGAAATCTTGAAACAACACTTGTTAACTGCCTCGAGATAAGTATTAGTCGAATTGATTAACGAAAAACCGATAACTCTATTCCTTTAATTTTATATGTGAATTACACATTCTTATGTAAATTCAACGATATATATATATTTCAGATCCGTCAGAGTAAGCGAAACAATTTAATTGTTTCACGCAGTGTATTTTACATTTCTTTTGTAAAAATCGCGCGCAAAGATCTGGAGGAAAAATTGGGGAAAAATTCGTCTCTCCTCGAAGGAAAACGAGGGGGTTAGAGCGCGAAACGAAGTTAGAGCGCGAAAAGGGGTGGAAAGAAACGAAAACGGAAATTCGTAGCGTTCGCTCGGAATGATGAGCAGACGTAATTTTCTAATTTCATTACATTTTTAACTCGCGACAACTTTTTCTTGCCTTGGGCGGCGACCGAGCGAAAGTGGCGGGAGGGAGGGAGGGGGGGGGGTGTGCGTTGTGGGGGAGGGAGTGGAATGCGCGCGGGATAGCACGGGCGAGGATATGAATATTCATCGGGCATTTAGGCCGCGACGTAACTCAATTAGCGGCGGAATAATTGGCCGCTGCCCGACACAGAGCGCAGAACGAGCCGCTACGAGTAGAGAAACCCGCTCCTCCTGTCTCCCTTCCTCCACGTTCCTCCACGTACCTCTAGCTCCATTTTCCCTCTCCTCTATCCGATTTGCCGGCAAACTTCTTGAGCCGGCGAATCTCGAATACGATTTGCGAAAAACTCGACTTGCGGAAAACCATTCGTTCACGATTAAATATCGAAATCGAATTCGACGATTCGAGAGGAATTCTTCTTTTCTGGAACAGAAGACGCGCTCCCAGAAATGTTGTAAGCTTATGCTACTTTGAGAAAATAATTTGTACGATTCGTGCAATTTTGTATTTTTACATTTTTATTATACATTTTCCAACGTGAAGTCAAATTAAGTCGTTAATTAATATCGTTAACTACGCAATTTTTTATTGAATCTAACTTAACAAATAAACGTCTTTAAACGTCACTTAAATCGATCGAGATGTGGCAAGAAATCTCATCATCATTAAAAGAAGAAAATTACTCGATCCCTTAAGTTAACACGAGTAATAATCGTTAAGGGGTCGAGAATTTAGGCAATCTATTTTATTAACAAGAAGAATTAAAAAAAAAGAATTAAAAAAAAAGAGAGAGAGAAAGAGGAGATTTTTCTCTTATTTCTCCTCGACTCTATTCGCACGACTCCCGATAAATAATTTATCCCCGGGGATGAAGCATTACAGCAATACGTCTTGGGGGTGGAAAATTAATTTCATTCCCGGATTGTCACGCACACACCAACCGTAGTCCAGTCGATCCCTTTCAAGTCTTGTCCGTCCCGGTACGCCGGAATTCGTTAATATTCATAGCCGCAGGGGATGGTCGGCTCGGATAACGCTTATCTCGCCGCTGAAATAACTCGATAGCCGCGTGATCCTGACTCGGCGCTTTCTCGCATCCTCGCTTCAATATTTTTTCTCCGCAGGACACATCGATGCGATCGGGCAGGATCAAACGTTTTGCGCGTACCTCTGAACCGTGGGGGTATCGACGGGAATTCTTTCGTTTCTCCCAGTTTATGAGTTTCATCCCTCGTTCGAGGGGCGATACCTTTGTGAAGAGGGAATGGTTGCTTTCCGACAGGATTGACAATTATTTTTCACGAGTAGTAGAGATATTTATCCTTCACTTTGATAGCTCTGGATTCTGTTCTCGAGAAGAGGAATGATCGAATTGTTTAAAATATTTAAAAAAATTTTCTTTTTTTTTTACATAAGATTCCTTTCGAATTTACGAATGAGGGAAAAGATCTCTCGTATAAATTTCATTTTCAACGAAATGCATTCTTCCATTTACATTCCTCTCCTTTTCTTGTTGGAAACATAAATTTCGTGAAACTACGTTTAATTTCATCCTGTTAAAATTATCATTCGTGCATGTCCAAAAAGTGGAGCGAAAAAAACCATCCGTGCATGTAAAAATAATCCAAACCGACGACGGGTCTCGCGCGAATCGAACTCGTTGCAAGATTTCCAGAATCTGCTCAAATCCGTGAGACGCGTGAGGAGAAAGGGGAGGAGAGGAGGGAGAAAAAAAAACCGGCGGATGACCACCTGTTGATGCGCTGTTGAATATTCGTTGTGCGTCTTGCCGAGTGATTATTGTAAATTTTTCGTGAAATAACTTCGGGGGGCTCGAGTGTTTTCCGACCGCGACCAGTTAAAATCGCGAAGCGGATTGCCGCCGATTGCCTGAAACGAGACGAAATTCGGATCCGTTTTCTTTTCGTGTGCGTCGCGAAGGATCGCAATTTGATTCCCGCACGCTCGAGTGGAGGCGAAGGATTGAGAAGGTTCCCAGGAGGAGTACGGTCGAGTGGACGGATCGTTCGTTCCATCCTCACCCACCGCCTTTCTTCCCCCTTCGCGGCACCCTCTTCAAGCCTCGAGCAGACACGAAGTAGCCACTCTCCGCGATTTCGAGAATCCGACCAACCCTCGCACCACACCACTTTGATCTCCTCTCGCGAGAAACGTGCCCCGATGTGACACGGCCCCCACCCTTGATCCGGCGACGCGCCGCCGTAATGCGAGCTGATTAATGGCGTGATTCGAACGCCTCGTTCGTGACAAAGGATCGAGAACAGACTTCGATTAATTCGAGAGAAATTCTCGAATCTTTGGGATCGTGCGCGTTGAAATTTCGTCGGGTAATTCGATTTTTAACGACGATGGTGTGACGCGAAATCGGTCAAGAAAATTTTGTTTCAGGCTGATGAGAAGGGATCGTTGAAGATTCGAGGGAAAAAGTAGAAGAATGTTTATTTCATGACCTCCTCGCACGAGCATTCGAGAATTCGGCTCATCTCTCCATCTTCCAAAATATCCAGCATCGGTGTTTTAATATTCCATATATCAACTTGAAGGATTCTTTTACTCTCCGCGATCCCGATTCGACGTGACCATTCAAGCGGATCTGCAAATATTTCAACCCCTGTATCCTCGTTATATCGGTCAATGCCATTCCCCTCTGACAGACGAATTTCACCATCACCGCCGCGCCGAGATCCTCGACGAATTTCTCCTTGGTCCATTCTCTCGAAACTCTCGACCGTTCCGCTTATAAAAAGAATTGATAATGGAGCTCGAGCCTCGAAGAAGGAGGGGTGGAAGATTCGTGGCGACGCGCGAGTTTGAGAAGAGGGGGAGAGGAGCGAAAAGAATACGAGACGGGCTGGAGACAGGGCGAAAGAAGAACAAAAAAAAAAAAGAAAGAAAGAAAATAAAAAAGAAGAGGAGGAGGAAGAGGAGAAGTTGCAGAACGGTGCAAGAGAATCACTTGACGCAAGAGAGCGAGACGTCGGGTGCTTGCATCCAGGAAAATGGAAGGGTAGGCTCTGGCTTCCGCCTGTCTGTTACCATAGCGACCTCGGCCGCCCTTTGGCTGAGCAAAAGGGCCACAGGCGGTAAATCTCTTGTACGTACAATAATCCTACATTGCTGCGGCTTGCCATTTTGCAATCCAACTCCTTCGATCCTCGCGTTTCCGTCTCGATTCGTCGAAGCACAGATTTTTCTGAATTTAATGAAAAAAATAGAAATTGCTCAACTATGATATTACTGCTTTGTAGAATTTTACAATCCTTCCACCACGAACTGTCGAATACCATCCAACTGCGGATAATCGTCAAATCGAACACACCACGATCTAACATTCTCCATTCATCCCCATTCGCCGCCATTTTGATTCATAAAACAGTTTGGGTAGTCTCTCTCTCTCTCTCGCTCGCTCGCGTTGCAACTTGCCCCAGTTTTCGAAATGGCAAAAGCATAAGAGGGTCATAAGAGTCGACAACGTGATTCATCCTGGAAGGCAAAGGGGAGGAGAGTGAGTTAGGCTAACCCTCCGCAATTGGAGGTGTTCCACACGGCGCTTAACCGGCCGATGGAAAATCGTGCAGGATGCCAGGAATGCAATTTTCAGATTCTCGAACGCTGCTCAGGCCGTGAGGCATAAATGCTCGCATAGATTCGGATAAGGAGCGCGGCTTTCTGTCACCGGAAACGGAGGACGGCGGAAACTGTAGCAAACTCCCGCAAGAGCTACGAGCTGCATTAGCGCATACTTGGGAGAGCGGCACGCTCGACTACTCGCAATTCTGAGACGGCCATATTCCCTTTCCTTCTTCTTCTTCTTCTTTTCTTCTTCTTTTAAAAAGGAACGCGAATACTGAAGGCAACAATTTCGACTGTTTTATCTGCCTGAACCCGGTCCTCTTTTGTTGAGCACGGTGCGTACAGGTCGCCAAGTGGGCGCGTTAAACGTTAGCTTGTATTTATTTTTCAAGTATTGGGGAAAATTGTAGGCGGAAAGAAGGATTCATTGTGGAAGAACTCGGATCATGAGAAAATGATACGAAGGAGAAGAAAGGATTTTTGAATCCTTGAAAGTAAGTCTATGTTATGAACTACTTTGTTTTTTCTTAAAATAGAACGATATTGAAAATGTATGATATGTGATACGATGATTCGATATAGAAATTCGCGATCTAACAATTATTCGATTTAGTGAAATAATGAATGATACGTAAATAAATGAACGTATCGGATTTATATTAGAGGAAAGAGATAAATAAACGAATTGACCAATTTGAAAGATGAATTAGGGAAACTTTTGGCCGAATGATCGATTAAATTGCTCTCAAAGGTTTTATTTGGTTTAATTTTATTCAATTATCCGAGTTATATTTTATTGCGATATGGGTATTGATGTGTTCAATTGTTTTACAAAATTTCGCGTAAGCGAAACTGTATTTATATTTCATATTTTTGAAAGTATTTTATTTTTTCCATTTTCCCATCCAAGATATTTAATTTTAGTTAACCATTGTTACGCCATTTTTCAATTTATTTTAATATCGTTTTATTCGACGGTTTAAAATAATACGTATCCACATCACCGGTAATGCGAAAAATATTAAATAAATTTTCTCCAAAATTGCAATTAATTTGAAAATATTACGATATACGCGATATAGATGAATCTAAAAAAAAAAAAAGAAAAAAAAAGAAAAAAGAAAACCTAATTGAAAGATGAAGTCTCTTTTATCCAAATTCAATAACCCAGGGATTCCAATATCATTTTTTCTACTTCTACAGCGTCCAAAATTTATCTCTCATCGAATGAAATCAAATTATATTATGCTCGAATAAAAAGCAAACTGCAAAAAGAACTTGCGAAAGCATCGGCCGATCTAATCTCGTAAAAAAAAAGTCATAATGTAGACGCATTTACGAGACTCCCGCGTGCTATAAGATGTTGGATTGGAACTAGATTCGGTCGATTTGAGAAAAATGAGATTTTCATCCATCCCTTGTCACCCTGGACGATATTCATAAACCGTGAATAACGGCCTCGCATATCGCCCTTCGTCGTTCCAGGAAACGCGATGAAACGAAAGTGTACGAAAAAAAAGAGTCGTCATAAAGGCGAGGCTGCACGCACGCACGGGGAAAAAGAAAAGTTAATGTTATTTCTTTTGGCTCGATGATTTCGGGCTTATTCCCTTACCTTGTGGCGCTTCGTTTCCTCGCGAATATTGATACGCAACCGATAAACGATATAACTCCCCGTCTTTTCACATTCTCGTTGAGAATTTATTAAAATTCTTTCGTGAGCGAGCACGATATAATCCAATGCCGTGCTAAATTTTACTATTAAATTTTAATATTAATATCCTTTGATACGATTTTGCAGGGGGGAAAGGAAAGTTTGAAACTTTGACAAAGAAACGTTCCGTGTAACTAATTTAAAAATTATTTTTAAATTATTCATCACGAGTGTAAGTTTATTTATATATATATATATATATATATTTATGGATTAGAAAAATCGATACAACTGCGCGTGTTAATTGATAAAAATTGGAAAAATTGGATCGAATAAAAGTGTACGATTGTAAAAGGGAACGTGAAAAATAAGAAATGGATTAGGAGATGGAGCTCGATATTCCGCAAACTTTCATTGAAAATGGATCGTGCAAAGGATCGAACGGAGGCCGCGTTCATATATCGTGGCAAACTTTTCCTGCCTGGGGGGACATCCGCAGGATGCACCGCTCTATTGGGAGAGATACACGCAGAGTTCTTTTTAAGAGGAAAACATTCGCGCGACACGTGACAATAACGTGACTGAGTCTTCTCTAACGAATAACAACAATTTTCTGCAATTGCGCGATAAAATAAATTACAACTTCCCGTTTTTAAATCGAACATTAAACATCGACATTACAATTTCCAAATGAATTGCTCAATGAACAACGTGCTCTGTCGCGAACAGTTTCGTTGAAAATTTCAAAAAGAAGGCGCTCGCTTTTCCCTTTCAAGGTGGAAAAAAAGCTTTGGAACAATCCTCTTGCCTCCTTCCCTTCGAAATCGAGTCGAAAAGTGACTCCCTTTCATCCCTCGCGCCACTTTTTTTTCTTCCAATTTACCGCTGAGTCAGAATTATCTTCGGGATAAAAACTGTTTACGATCGTTAAGTTCTCGTTACACTCGTCCGCTTAATCCGCGAGAAGAAAAGAAGGGAAAATAGAATAGGAAGAAAAACCCAATTACAGCGTGCAACGGGGGGGTAATTTGCAATAATTCACGCGGAGCTGCCGCGACACGTAGTGGTGATGGTGGTAGTAACGGCATGTTGTTAATCAGCCTCGCGTGGCAAGCACCTGCATCTACGTATGAATAGGAGAATGGGGTAGGAGGCACACGTGTGGAGCAGTGGTTCTCCTCGAACGAATCCCTCGGCTCGCTGAGCAAACGCGATAAACTTACCCCCAAACCTTGAAAGTTAAGCTTTGAGTCATTTTTTAATTAAGATCCTTATACCGCTGGATCCCTTTCTTCGTCCGCTTTGCTTTCTCATTTTCCCTCTCTGGTCTCCTCCTTTCCTCTCCACGAGTTCGTTCGCCCGATTGGTACCCAACTAAATTGCACCGTTTCTGGAGGCAGCCGCGTAATCGAGATTTGCCGACCAAAGGGTAAAAATCGCCGAGTTTCCACGGTCTCTACGGCGGATATTTCTACGGCCGGTTTATTCTTTAATTAATTTACCGCGAAATAGTTGGATTCTTCTTCATTTCGGGGTTTAGTCATATCGTTTCGCTCGATTGCCGAAAATCGTTTGGAAGTGGCGCGTCAGAAATCAGAATGAAAGACGCGACGTGGCAACTCCGAGTGTGGAGGCGTTCCATTTGCATTTTATTGTTTATAATATAAGTTTATGCGGGGATGGAAAGGTCGTCTCGGCGAATACATAAACCGAGGCGATGTGTCTCCCGTCTCGATGTGTCTTTGCCCTCGTAAATGATGGAAGCTGCGTTATAATTTTGACAAATAAGAACGTACTGCCGCGGGTGGTTGCAGCGCGAGCGAAATACGACGTGTTTGCCTGGTTGTAACTGGTTCCACAGCGCGGAATAATAATAATAACGGGGAAATTTCCAAACACGGAACCACCACGTGAAATGGTGGAAAAGTTTACTAGTAAGTAGTACGCGATGCGTGTGGTATAAAGGTATAAATGTAGATTTTTCAAGACTGAGATTTATGACGTGCAAAAGAAGCGAAAGATACTCGTTAAATACCGTTAAAATGTTGGAGAACATTTTATCCTGTCTGGTTAACGCAACTTTTATCTCGTGAATAGCTTAAAAAACCAGCGAGTTTTAAATTATTTTATATAAAAACAAGTTCTTCAATCATATTTCGTTCTACTTGTACAACAAACATACACAAAGTATTCTCTTTCTCTTTCTCTCTCTGCTTCCAAGTTTTGTAATAATAAATTTCGAAATTGTTTAGCAAGAAATCCCAGACATCGTAGTTACGTATTTATATCGTGAGCTAGAACGTATCAGTGAACATGATCGCACATCAACACCATCTCTCGATCCACCTCTCCCTCCCTAGAATCAACGAAGCGGGACAAACTCACAGACCCTTCCAATACTCCAAACATTCTTCAAAACGAGGAGGGTTCGACGAAAAACACGAGCTCGACTTTGTTGCCTTTTGATCCTCCGTGTCCTCCCCATCCGCGAATTTTTCATATTTCTCCAAACATCTGAAAAGAGTCTAACAGGGTGGATCGAGGCGAAGAAGATACCCTATATGGAAAAAATGTTTCACGATGTAAATCGGCGTCCATCCCTCCCCCTCTCCGCTGAAAACACGTCAAATGTGAAAAGGGCGGTTAGATCATTCTTCTTCCTCGAACGGGATGGCCAGTTTATTACTAGGAGAAGCTGTACGTGACGATACGGGTTTCGATTTCAAACCGTTCCGCTTGATCATCGTAGAAAAAAATAATGCGATGATGTTGTGACTATAACAGGTGATAACAGGTTTTTTTTTTGTTACAACAGTAAATTAACAGTAAATTAAGCGCCGAAGAAAGGGCGTCCCGGCCTGTCGCGCATCGTGCACGGCGATGGAAGAACGAGAAAGACATCTGTTGTACCCGCGAGATTCCTTAAGCGTGGCACAGGGGCACTTATGCGTCGCTTAAAGCGGCATTACGGGCTACAATAGGGGCGAAAATGAAGGCTGAACGGTCTATCACATCGTTCCTCTCCTTTCAGACGAGAGGAGGCGGGGAGAGTTGTTGTGAAAGAACGATTTTTAAGAATTGTATATCGTTTAGATTCGTCAGACATTTCTCTATCTTAACTTAACCACTACTTTACTATATTTTTTTGATGTAATTATATTCTTTTCTTTTCTTTCCTCCTTCTTCTTTTTATAACCGTTTCGCCTTTACGATAAATAAAACAATAAATATTAACATTGAAAAAAAAGGAACGTGGTTTTTGCCACGCGGGATCATCCGGTTCAGGCGCAAATAGCGGGCAGAGTTCTCGTGGCGGTGGCTCGTCGAAAATTGGTGGATTTTTCCTCCACGTCTTCCTCCCTATCTAAATCTGCCAATTTCCAATGGATGCAACGGCGTCGCGAATCTTGGATGTTTACTCGACGCCAAGCGGTGAAAAGCGGGCCGACGTGGAGAATACACGGGAAACAGAAAACCGTTGCAACCGGTGGTGACGTGAAGCGAGAGGGAACAGGCGAGGTGGAAAAAGGAACGGAGGGAAATGAAGAGAATAGAAGGCGGGGGGGAGAGAGAGAGAGAGAGAGGAGAGAGGGAAGAAGAGGAGAAGGAAGAAGAAGAAGAAAGCGGATTCGAATCTTTACCAACCACTCGGCGAGACACCTGCGGGAGGGAAAATCTCCTCTGCCTTTGAAAAGCGAGGAAGTGGAGAGGTTTATTGAGTCCTGGAACACGTAGTCTCCCGAGGACATGCCGGAAAGTGCGAGTGAAACCTCTTCTTCGCCCATTCGTCCCGCCCCGCCACGCACTGCATACAACCGGCGAGGGGGTGAAAGTGTATTTACTACTCGTTGCCGGGGAAAGAAAGAGAGACGGGGAGCCAGTGGCTTCGCGATTTTAAGAAAATGCCCGGGACTCGTTTCGCGATTCCCAAGATTTTAAATCTTGGGAAGGGAGGAGGAGGAGGGCCATCCGAAGAATCGAGGGAAATTGATAGTTTCGTTCGGGGAAACGGTGATTTTTCAGAAGAAGAAGAAGAAGAAGAAGAAGAAGAATCGTTGGAAGCAATTGAAAATGGAATAAATATCGATGCAACAAAAATATTTTCCAGTATAATATTTGAAATTCTACTTTTCTGTCTTTTATCTCTTGAGCACGAGTTCATCTTAGAAAATACTAGATAAGATGTGAAGATGAAATGGAAAGATATCGAAGAATTGAATCTGTTGATGACTAAAATAAACAAGGATACGATTAAGTTATCCTCTTAACTGATCAAAGGTTGAAACGATGGTTGCTGTATAAAATTAGATGGAAATTAATCGAATGGAAATTCACTAAGCATTTAAAAAGTTGAAACAAAGTGGAAAATTACAGGAAGAAAAAGAAAATAATAATAATCGAATGAAACTCGAAATTCCACGTAAACCTGTTGATACCAACACCGACTACTTTCCACACCGATCAACCTAAACGCACTTGGACGCGATCGAAAATTTCCATATTTCGAGATCAACGAACCATTATTCGCGACACGTACGAACCGACAACGAGGGAAGAAGAAAACACGGGAAGCGAAGGTTCGACGAAAGAAAGAAAGAAAGAAAGAAAAAAAAAAGAAGAAACAATCGTGGTCGATGAAAAATCATCGTCGAAAGCAGTTAGCCGAAGAACAGCACGTGGAAAAATATCACGTCTGTGGTAAATACGAGGACCGAGCCGAAAGGTTCTTCTTGGAAGGTAGTGTTGGGCGGATAACTCGTACGCCATGCAGGAACGTAATTGGATATAATTTTTGCGGGCCGACTAACCGAATTAGACGGCGGTATGTTTGCGTTACTGGCGGCTGTGCTGCTCCCGGCGTCGTCGCGAGATGGGTGTGCGCGAGGGCGGAAGGGGGATGAAAAGCCCGCGGGGTAACAACCGCCGCGAATTATTAACAGAAGCAGCGGCGCCTCGCCCCTACGAGTCACGCCGTGTGGCAAAGTAAATCAGCCCAGGGCGATTGCGAGCGGAACAGAGAGGCTCACACCTGTACTTCCTACCTTTTCCTTTTCCTCTCTCTCTCTCTCTCTCTCTCTCTCTCTCTCTCTCTCTCTTTCTCTCTCCCCTACTTTTCTTCACGTCGAATAAATCGGGTTGGATTATTCCTAGGGATCCTGCGGCTACGTGTTTGCGTTCCGTGTAACGAGTGGATTTCGTAATGGGGGTTGAGTCTGGCCCGCGTTGTTTCAGATTTCGCGGGAATTTTTTCGGTAATAGGATTGGAGATTGCGGGGGACGAGTCGTTTAAAAATTTTAAAAGGCGGAAATTCAGTGAATTCGAGCGGAGATAAAGATGAAAAGAAGATGAAATCCACGAGAAACGTACAGCGGTTGGATGATCGAATCAAGGGTGGAATCGTAATATAAAATTTTTGATCTTCGAGATCTAACTATTACCTAACGATTTTCTCTAAATTTTATTATATTGTCGAAATCGTGTGTTAGATGTTAAACCCTCGACAATTTACCCTTTATTACGATTAATCGTTTCGACTATGCCCATTGTCTATTCCCGAACTATAGTGGAAAATCACCCGAGTCGCGATTCGCGCTATGTTTCAACACGCACGAAAATTGCACGTATTTCCAATTAGTAGAACAATCGGGGAATAACGCGATTGTTGAGCTCGCACAGCAAATACAACGAAATTATTGAGTCAGGCGAAAAATTGGGAATCGAACGTCCGGAACGATTACAGCTCCGCCGATTCAGCATTCAGACAATTTTCATTTTATCGGGCGCCGGATTCGTGAATGTTTAAACATCCTCGACGGAAGAATCATGCCGTGGCACAACTGCGGAACGGAATAAATTTCGAATTTACATCGAGAAACCTGCGAACCTTTTATATCGCTCGCTTGTTTCGTCGTGGAAGACGATCCTGCCGCGATTTATCGCCCCTCCGAGACACTTCTTGACCCGTTAATTTCTCGAGTAAATTCGAGGGAATTGTTCGAGGCATGGTGGAGCGAAAAGAGCTTCGAGGAGGAATAAAAGAAGAGGATATCTCGAACGAGGAGGAGAGGTATGAAGGAGAGAGAGAGAGAGAGAGAAAAAAATAATGATAATAAAGGAGGGTGGAAGCACGCGCGCTCTCGCGTATTTACGCGGATGTAAAATGGAATCAGTTTATGGCAGGAATTAAACTCCCGTGAAATGAAATCGCCATCGCTGCAAAGTTATCAAGCGGAGAGTTACAGGCAGAAATACAAACGACCAATGAGACGGTAAAAATTTATTGTGTGTACCGAAGGAAATACCGGAGAGCAAGAGAATGGCAACGAAACGGTTGAATGATAAATGAAATAGGAACACTGCGACCTCCCCTTTCTCCTTTCCCTTTTTTTTACGATCATTTTTATATCATAATATAATTTCCTTGGGGCGAGCGATCATACGCGATTAAACTCGTCTCGAGAATTTTTTGATCTTCTAGAAGAAGATCTATTCGAGTAAAAAAATCACATTGACATTTTATTTAGATTCCTGTAGAAATTTAACTTTTAAACACGGTTTTCGGTCGATGACGATCCATCGACGTAAAAATGGCGAGATTAAGACATTAGGAGAAAGATATATACATAGACATAGAAATTACCATCCTTGCTTACAACCATTTACCTTGCAATATTTGCCCTACAATTACATCAGGCAAATTTCATCACGAGGTAACAGTTAATGAACAGATACAGAGGAGAGGATATTCTCGAATGTTTCATTCAATTTGTCTGGTTCATGAGGCTCGTAAAGCGACGTCTCTACGTCTCGCACGTCGTATTGGAGCTAGTTTAGCAAGAAGAGTCGAGTTCTCGGTGGGGTGGCCGAGTAACACGTTGTGGATGCAGCCAGAAACACGGAAACGACGTGGCACGATGGAGGACCAGGAGAGAACGATGTTATCGTTCCGTTTTAGCCTGACATCTTAGGACCGCCATAAACGATTCCCCTCGAAGACCTGCGGCTTCAGCTGAATCAACGTTATAACACCTCGCGTAATCTGGTTGGCTGGCGGGCAATATGGATCTGGAATATCTAAACTACAACGGTGTTACTCAACGGTTCGCGTATCGGGTCATGTAATGTCTTAACTCCGCTCCGCTTGTGTGCTTTTCTTTTTAAACGAGTTTTTCGCCGGGAAACGATCGTGCAAGACGTTCGTATCGACGTCGTTCTCTTATCTTTATTGGTCGTACGTTGCCGATCGTGATGATCAGCTGGCGCTCTAAATAACGTGGATTCTCGATAGAGAAGTGGAATTAAGGAATAATGTGATAATATAATGAAATTGTTGACGCTGAACTGGGACGAAGAGGGCTTTTCTTTTTTAAATTCTTACGTTTTATTGATTCGAAAAAGGCTCGTGGATGATTTAGTTAAAATTAGGAAAGCAGATGTTCTCAATCGAGAATTACAAGGAGTATACTAATCCTCATATCGAAGGCAAGAATTTCCAATATAAATGTATCGTACATCAAAAATTTTAAATAAGAAACTTTGCACATAAACTAGATCCAACTTTTAACCAGTTTTATCGAGGATAATTTTTTTCTTTTTAATTAAAAATGAATTTCAAAATGAGAATTCCTGATGCTTGGTTTAAAAGAGACATAGTTCTTTTTTATCTGAATCTGGAGATTTTAAATAAAGAAGAAAAAAAAGAAAAGAAAGGAGAATGATAGGCGGACAGAATTTAGGACGAGCGGACCTATATTAAAATTTCGCAACATTTACGATGGCCGTAAAAGTTTCTCGATCCGCTTTATAGCTGAGGGGGCATTAATGATTCTCACGAGCATTCAGCTGACGTCCGACGAAAGCAGTTTAACCGACACAATCGTTGATACGACACCATCTCTTTCTTCCGCCTAGTCTTTCTTCGACGCAATCTCGGTCAGCAGAAATTTAATTAAGAAGTACGCACGTCGAAGAAACGCGCACGATCCCTCCCTTTCACCCCTCACCTTTTCCATTCTCTCTTCATTTGTCAGAATTCCGAGTTCTCGAGGGCGCGATCCGTTGATTAGAACGACGATCGATTTGTCCCCAAAGGTTATGGCGCGTTCAGAGACGTCTTCTTCTCGTTCTCAAGTTTTTGTTTCTCGTCGCGTAAGATTTCGTGAAACATCATATTTCACCACACACAAATCTACCACACTTCTCGTTTCGCAATCTTGACGCAACTACAATTTCAAAATGTTGGCAACAGTTTCCGAGGGCGAAAAGATTGGAGCAATTCAGCTGGTTGATAGCGGTTCGATCGGAGTTGGAGGGAGGGATATCAAGAACGAAGCTAAGTGAATCCGGGGCGGCCATTCGGGGTAATTAGCGAGGCGCCTAAATCACTGGAGTAGCATCGGCAGCTGGCAGATAGGCAACGCCGCCTGCGGGTACCACGATGTTGCTACTGGAAGGAAGGGAGGAGAAACGGGCAGAGAAACGGCGTGGATGAAAATGGAAATGCGGGAATGGGGAAGGCGGAGGAGGGTGGCTCCGTTTCAGCCGCCTCTACCTGATGCCTCAATGTGCATTGATTGGACAATCCTCGGCATTCAGCGACACGCTGTTAGTCCTGTTTCTATCTATTTATCGTGGCCTCTTGCCTCGTTCCAACCAGACACCTCCCCTCCCGTTCCGTCGTCCGAATTATTTCGTTAGATTATCGCTCGCACAGGGATTAGAAAATAGACGACGCCTTTGATTTATTTAATTGCCGTGCTATTAAATTAATTGTTACAAATTTAAGAACGATAGATCTATTATTCTTATTAATCGAAAGAGGATCGTAAAAGCGAAAGTTGACAAAATTTCGAGAGAAAGGCGAAGAAAGAAATAGTTTTTCTCTGGAAAAAATTCGAATTCTAATCAGAGCCATCTGAATTACCAAATTTTCGTTGAAGCATACGGAAAGAAAGGTGAAAATAAAATGAAACGAAGTAAAATAAAGTCCGTTTTTTTTTTTTTTTTTTTTTTTTTACGCACAAGAAGGCAAGAGCGTTCTTCTCGGGCGGATGTTCATAGAGAAGAGCAATAAATCCGTGGAGCGGTCGGCCAGTCAGACGGCCGACCATCCGTGAGAGGGTGCATCTATCGCGGCGCCGATATATAAATCCGCATCGGCGGTATATCAGGTTTTATGGCCACGGTAGTTATTTACGCAACGGATAAAAATGCACGTGGAAAACGGTCGTAAACGCGTGGAGAGGGTGGTCTGGCCAGGCCGTGCCGCCAGATACGGTTGAAAGCGGATCGCCTGCCACGAGGGCGGGGGCCGAGGAGGGGGATGAAAGAGGAAAGAAACACGCGGAGGGAACATTGAAATTTCTTCCCCTTCTCTTCCTTTTTCTTCTCCTTTAAGAGAGAAACATATCGAAAGAAGAAATAGCAGGAGAAGGAGAAGGAGAGGAGACGAGAAGCAGAAGAGGAAGACGAAGGAGAAACGGAAGAGCTGGAAGGGTGAAAGAGAGAGAGAGAGAGAGAGAGGGGCTATCCACGTACGTTTTCGTGGGTAACAAATTTATACGAGTTCGCCTGATTTATCGGCCGCAAGTTTAACAACGGCCGACCGGACCCACCCACCCCTTCCCCGCCCCACAAAAAGGGGTGTGGTGAGAGAGTGGCTGCCGATAGCGGAATTTATGACACCCTCGTATGGATCCCTGCATCTCCAAGTAACTCGACGATCTTCCACCAAGATACTTGATACAGTGGGCCAATCATTGATTCGGCCCGAATATACGGGCTTCGTTTCGAACATGTACTGTATCATAAACGTTTTATGTGGACACGGGTTGCAACAGACATTTATCTTCCCGCGCGCACGGGAAACTCCCCCGGCAGCCGGTGTCCATTCGGAACGTTCAACTAAACTTTCCGGCTGTGTTGTGTTATCAATTGCACCGGTTGAAAATTCCTTCTGTAAAGTCTATTCGAAGGGAGAAGAATTTCTATTACGAACAAATTGAGTTTTTAACCGAAGATAGGGCTTACGTACACGTAATCGTAACTTTTTCCCTCGATATTCCTATTCGTATCAAAATAATGGCAAAATAATGTTTCGAAATTTTGGATCGATTAATATTTTCACAAAATATATTTATATTCGTCCCTTCCCTTCCTTGGATCTTTCGAAATATGGATTTAATTTATCGACAAGAGGTCAATCAAACTCAATAATATAATACAATAGAATTACCCAATCGCAATAACCATTGAATCCAAAATTTCTTAAAGTACAGAATTATCGTTCTTATTACATATCATTTCGCCAATTCATTCCGTCACGCGCAAACGACAAGACGGATATAAAATAAACACGGGAAACCCATTACATCCAGTACGATCCAACGCCAAAAAAGAAGGAAAAAAAAAAAAAAAACACTTAACGCGATACGAGCAAAGTTCTTGGTAGAAGTAGTTCGCCACCGCTGAACGTGACTTCATGGCGAATAATTTCCCTCCATCCAATCCTCGAACAGCGGAACCGTTTTGCAAATAAACGATCCTATGTTAACGGTGAACGAAATTGGTTGTTGGCTCGGTTAAGGAACGGCACGGTATCCCTGTGAGAGAGGAGGAAGGATGGTAACGAAAAAAGAATTGCCTCGGTTTAAACAGCAGTCCGGGGCCGAGGGTAAGTAGATAAGGCGGCGGTGGCGAGGCAAAGGGATGCGAGTTGTTATTTCAAACTCGGCGGGACGACGCCGAGATTCCTAGTTAAGAATTAGCAAAGTAATTAAGAGTCAGGAAATGGAGCAAAATAAGGCGGAGGAGGAGGAGGGGAGGGGTAGCTTATATCTGGAACTTATACCGAACTTGGCCGGCCAAGGGAAAAGAGTCTAACTTAGCCCCGTCTCGGAGGGGGAGGGCAGAGCGTGGCCACGGCTCTTTTCCGTTCCGAGAATTCAACAACCCTCCTTTCTCCCTTCTTGCATTCCCACAGTCCAACGGCCCGCTCTCAGCCAATTCCACGGCCATCTCCTTTCCGGTTCGTTCGTTTAGTACGAGTCTTCGGCTAGAAATGTCGGAACTTTCTTCGAAAAACTCGAGCAGCGACGGGAAACCATCGGCGAGACGGGTGAATGACTGGCCAACGAAATTACCTGACGCCTTCCACCACAGATTCACTCTCCTCCCGTCTGTTTCTTCATCCATCGTTTTTGTTAATCGAGGATCACGAGAACGAGATAGATTTGTTTCTGAACGAGTTTCGAACGGGCTATCTCGAGGATCGCAGCGAAATAGATTTATTATTTTCAAGTTTGGTCGATTATATGTTAATGTATGGAGTTGCTTCGGGTGTTCATTCGGGTGTTCGTTAATCGCAAATAGATTTATTCTTTGCCAAGTTTGTGATTTGAACGGATATTAAGTTACGCGTTTCGTAAAGCCACATTTTATCCGGTGTTATCGTCGATATTACGAAAGCAATTTTCGTTTTAATAAAGTCGGCGGCTACGAGCTCGTTGCACGAGTCCCGTTGGCGGTTCCCGTGGCACGATAAAATCCCGATCGAAACAATGCAATTTCGATAGCAATTGTAAGTTGGCATGAACGGGATATTTCAGAATTGGGAAGAGATTTCTCCGGTAAAGATTCGACGAAAAAATGATACGATTGAATGGGATACACTTTATCGTGATTGGATTGGTTAGAATTGAACTTATGCAATAAACATGAGGTTAGCAGTGGTAGTGGTAGCTTAAGAATTTTTTTTTTTACGATTCTGTGAATTACCTCGAACGATCCTATTATACGCGTCGCTACATATCGTATTTTTCCTTTTTTATTAATAAAATTACAAATCGTATTCAACAATTAAGAAATCGCATAAACTGTTAGGAAACTGGAATAACAATGATCGATTAAACAAGATTCAAGCATCTCGTATTGCATCCCTCGATTGTGAAAATATATTTTTAACCATCCATTCTAACGAGAACAATGATCAAGTACGAATAATGCATTTAATCTCTCGATCGAATCGTATCCAAGATTAATCCCCTCGAACCGAGCAAATAAAATTGAAAAATTGAAAGGGGCATTAAAATGAAGTACTCGCAATCCGTTAAAACGGCAGTAAAAGTTGATTAAAAAAGGTGAAACAAAAGGGAAGGGGGATAAAAACGAAGGCCAAGGGAGTAAAGGGGGAGAATAATCGGAAGAGACATCGATGGCCACATCGGTGGTGGGGCCGTCAGAGACATCTGGCGGCTTTGTCTTCGGGCCAAGACACGCCTCCTTTACGAGTTGGCTTAGCTCTATAAACGCTTTTCTTAGGGGGCAATCGGCTCCCTTTCGCGATTTACCGTCCATCGTGGCCGATCCTTGCGCCAGACAAGCAAAAGGACACCGAATCGCGACGCGCTCTTCCGCAAGCCAAGAACGTCGCGTGCTCGGAAGAAGAAACGAGCGTGGCAAAGGCTATTGGTTGCAGCTAAGCCGGGAGAGGACCTCGAGCACGATGGAAAAAGGAAGAGGACACGACTCGACAACGATTCTCTCTCTCTCTCTCTCTCTCTCTCTCTCTCTCTCTCTTTCACTCTCTGTTCTATTGAAAATGGAACGCGTGATTTTACCTCGTAAAACCGGTTGCTCATTCTTGTGACGTTAAGTAAACCGGCTTCTACTTTCAGAGATTTTGTAAGAGATGTTGTAAGTAGATGGATACCTACTTTGCCGTTTCTAGTGATAAACGTTCGATAAATAATTCTATTCTTTTACACGATGACTTGACGCACATACGTAATAATTGGATAAAATAAAATAATGGATGTTAACTGTTTCTTTTTTATGAATTAACAAGATAAAGACGATACAAGAAAATTAACAAGGAAATAGAATGTATACGAAATACATTCACATACATACATCGTACAATGGATTCTCCATAATCACAACTTTAGCAAATGTCCTCTCCCCTGCCGTTATCGAAGGACAGTTTCGATACGTTCTTATCGCTTAGGAAACTTCTGAAATTTGGCCAAGTTTGATTGAAATTCGGCGTGGTATCTGAGATACGCGCGACACACGGCGAACATCCGCGATCTGATAAGAGGGACGGTTACAGGGAGGACAGTCGAGTTGCATCGGACAATCCCCTCGATATTCTCCGGAAAAGCGGATCCTGCAGGAGTGGAACGATTGTATATACATATATATAGCCTCGTAGATGTCGTTGACGGAAAATGAAGAAAAGCAAACGCTGTATAACACGCGATCGGTGGGCGTTTCGATCGTAGACGAGTAAGAGTTTCGAGATTTGAAAACGAGCCGGTGAAAAATTCGATTACTCGCGTGGAAGGCGCGAGAGCGAAGGGTCCAGCAGCGGAAATGAGGGCGCGTCTTCTGATTGATCGAGCCGAGAGGAAATCGCCTCGAGATTGGTTATTATTACCCCGTTAACGCGGTTACCGTTGCCACCAATCGTACTTTCAATCATCTTCGTTATCGAACTCCTCGCGACGAAATCGCCTTCCACCCTCTCCCCCCTTTCTTTCGACGCCGCTCGCCTATCTTGTTCAACCTCGCCCCACGACCGCTGTCTCTCTTTCGTCAACCTCCATTTCCTCCCGTGTCTAACACTCGATTCTCGATACGAGTTGCGAGAGCGGAACGAACGTTGATTATCGATTTGCCTCCAACAACACCCTCCTGCGTTTCGACCTGTGCTTCGTTATCTTCGATTAGCGGAGAGAAGAGTGGAGAACCGTGTATTTCTTTCGTTCCCAAAGGCGGAATTGAAACGAAACGAACAAGACATTTTCACGAATCCGAGCGAAACTTTGTATCTAAATTTTGCCGATTCCTTTACATTTAATAGTAAATTAGACTATATATATATATACATAATTTTGACAAGAGATTCCCATCGGTTTGAAATTTAATACAGCACTCGAAACATTTCCGTAAATCGTAATCGTAAAACTTAATTTTTAAAAACACGCGCGTGTCTTCGATTTCTCTACACGTTCTTCCTCGGGAAATCGGCCTCGTTACGACACCTCGTTGACGATTTAAAATTCGCCACGTAGCCACGTAGCCTCCTATTAATATCGAAAGGGGAGCCCGCGTATTCGTTCCGCACCCTCCCCCTCCCCTCGCGCGAAACAGTGGCCGAGATTTATGCCCGGCTACGTGACAAAAGGCGACCAACTCGAGTCTAGTTTACAGAGGAGGAAGGGGATGCCGGGACGGAAATCTGAAATATTCAAGGGGCGGAGAGGAAAGGTATGTATTACGTATACGTGGGAATTCGAGTCTGTCTGCAGCGTGTAATAAATTGAAACGTGCATATCTCCGGAGGCAAACCGGTGGCCGTGGTATACCAACACGAAGCTGGCGAGAGCAGATAAGCAACGACGCGGTAATCCTCGGACACACTGTATAAGTTAACGCTGCTGCTAGACCTTGCGTGTTACATTAACGTTCAACCCATCGTCCTTGAGGGGGAGGAGAAACAGAAAATAAAGATAAAGGGCGTGCGAGAGATACGGGAGGGTGGCCGCTTGGCTTACGAGGAAAAGAAGAATCAAGTCTCTCGGGATAATTTCAAAAAGGGTGGCTAGTCCTAACCGGAGACAAGCTACTATCTGGTTAAAAGGCGTGCCGTACGGTTAAATGGTCGGTGCGGTTACAGGACGCGGCGTTAAAAGGTGCAAATAGCCGAAAGCTTAAAACCGCCCCTCTTGCCCCCCCCCCAAACAAGCCGACTTTTCGAGTGAACCAGAGACTATCCCATCCCTGAAAATATCCACCTGCGTGCCGGTAATAAAGTTAGTGCCGATGTGCTCGGTGGACTCGGGGAGATAGGATGGAATTGCGGGACGGCTTGAAACAAAAGCAGAATTTGCCTCTTTGTTGTGCAAGGGGAGGGGGAATCTTCGTGTTCCCGCTCGCGTCACGGATTAGCCGTGGTAATAGCTGTAATGGTGAAATGACTTTGAGTCACAGCGGTGGGTGGTTTTTGAAAGGATCGCAGCGGCTTTTGATCTGGTTTTTAAGTTAGTCCTTTTTCCGGATATGATTTTCAATTACATCGAGACGTATGTATTATAAATTTTCCGATGAAAGAAAATTCAGGGGGAAGGGTGAAGAAGACAAGGAATGAGATAAGAGGTTAAGTGGTTTAATTAATCTGAATTAATCACGCGTGATACGCGACGTAAACGAGGATTAAAGAAGCAAAAAAAGAAGCTTCGTCACTTTCCCGGAACAAAACGTATTTTTGTCTTTATTCTGTGTATACGTGCCAGGCTTACGCGACACATTCATTACGTCCATCGTTACGATCTCAAGAAGTCCGTTAATTTCACGTTCATTAGTTAGACGACGAGGTATCCGGTGAAGAACGAGGCGCGCCTCATCGTGAGCGGGCGTGTGCATAATTAAAAACGAAGGTTTAATTAGATTTCGTTGCATCGAGGACAGAAAAGAAAATTAAAAAAAAAAAGAAAAGAACATGTACGTTTGATCTTGATTCCAATCCGCTGAAATCGTAATCTCTCGATCGACCTCCTTCTTCGTTCTTCAAATATTCTCCCATCTCGACTCTGCACTTCTTTCAAGATAGAAGGAACAAATTTATTTGCCTATTAATAAGTTGAACACTCGAGAATTTCCGTAACAGGTTACAAAATATTTAAAATACCTCCGACCATCATCACCATCGCTCGCACTTACCGACTTCTTTACGTCACTCTTTACGCGAAACATAGTTTAAGACCCGTCCCGATCCACCTCTCGCAAACTGTAATTTATTCGAGCGACGAGCCGTTATCGAAAAACATAACTAATGTCCTCGTCACCCGCAGCGAATTTTCCACGTTGAAAAGAAGGAGGTGGAGAGGAAAAAAAAAAAGCATTTTCGTTCCTCTCCTCCTCCGTCGTAAGCCGCGGTACACACAAGGTGGCGAGGGTACGTCAACGACTTAAATCGATATCCAACGATGCCGTGCCTCTCTCGTAGCAAAGTCATCCTAAAGAAACGGAGGGCAATTAATCATACGGACGCCAACAGAAGCCGTGATAATAAATGCACGAGAGCGCGGACTGCGTGCGCGGCGGGAGAGATATATAGTTGAGAGAAGGACTCGAATAGGGGGGCGGGGGGGAGGAGGGAGGAGATCTGACGTTTCCGGATAGGGTGACAATCAGAATGACACCGCGTATCCTTTGTAACCCAGTAATTAGTTTCCTCTGTTATGCGTGTCCTCTATCTAGTTTACCTCCTCTAGTCATCGAGGTATGATATGAAACCGAGAATAGCGTGCTCTGTATACGATAACGATTTCGCGTATTTGTACTCGAGTACGTCCATTTCTATATTTTGAAGTTAAGTTTTTTTTTTTAGAAAGAAGAAGAGTTTTGTGAATATCAGATTTTCCAATTTTCATAGGAAGAATGAAAATAATAAGGAAGATTTTTTTTTTTTTTTTTTTCTTTATTCCAATGTAACATTTGGAATTGATGTTTCTTTTTAAAGTCAATATTCTCAGTTTTTCTCTAAATTATTAAATCGAAATATTTAATGGAAAAGAGAATGAAGAAAAAAGGTGAAGCTGATCCAAATTCGGCGAACTACTGTTATTACATTTCATAAAGAATGCAAATTCCGATCGAGGATCGTCGGGTATTTAAGCCCGGTATCAACGACGTCGTAACACTTTGCAGAAACGACGAGAACGATAAAATTTCAGATTCGTCGGATCATTACGATCTAAATATGAGAGGAAATATAACCCTAATCGGCTCCGGGGGACCCGAGGGAGGTGCAATAATCGGGAACGGTCCCCGTACGGCCATGAATTAATTCCGCCCGGATAATTCTCCATTATTCAACCCACGAAATGATATTTCGATTCTGGCGCGCACTCGATCCACGCAATAGAATTTTCTATCATTATATTCCACCTTTAGTGATGATACGATAGAAAATTTATAAATCGACAAACATTACAACCCTCTGAGAGAACAAAAATATTTTCCAAAAATAAAACCACCAATCTTCTTGCTCGATTTAATTTATTTCCAAAATACAAAGCATTCAGGGACGAAGGAAAACCACGAAGCAACTTCCATTCACGAGAAACCTAGCCAAGCTTCCTATGAAATCCAAAGCTCTTCTCATTTCGCGACGAAACCTGAAGGAGGGGATGGGAGACCAGTCGATGCAGCCACCTTAGCGGACGAAACCATTTTAATACCGTCGCTTTAATTACAAATGAGACTGGCGCAACGCGAAAAACAAGCTCACAAACGCGCAGACGAAAGAAGGACGAGGAGGAGGCGAGAAGAGGCGTTTGGTGGCCAGGTCTCATAAAGCGTCTACGGCATTATGCCCTGTCCGCGGTAACTTCTCCCAAAAGCGTCGGTGCAATCAGCAATTCCCGCGATACCACGAACAAGGGCAACGCCAGACACAGGGCAGGGAGGAGGGGGAAGCTGGACTGGGATAATCGCGGCTCCGAACACGCTAGGGTTGATAGGGGGCGAGGACGGATAGGAGAGGTCGAGGTAAATCTCAGAATTTAATATCCTTCGAAGGGGTATGTAATATCCCCTAAAAGCCTCGCCTCGCCTTTCCCTAAGATCCCAGATAGATCCTCGCGCGAAAACCTGCGTACACGCGGTCCTCGTTCAAAAATCATCGAAAGAGAACGCGCTTTTTCGTGGATGGCTCTGCTTTTTTTTTTTTTTTCTTCTTTCTTGTCGTCACCCTATGGCGGAATGAGACGAGATGAGAAAGAGCAAAGAAAAGATTATTGCTTCGTATATATATACATATATGTTATTGCAAGAACATGCTGAGAATTTTGATGATACTTTTGGCAAGATTGTATGTCGTACGTGTATAAGGAAACATGTGTATTGGTGGAGAGTCAGCAGCAAGAAGATGAAAAAAGATCGTCGTGTTTAATCGTATGATTATATGATATTTAATTGTGTGATTAATTGCAGATTTTTGAAGTTATTTAATTACAATAAGACGCACACGTGAACATACGCGTTCCCTTCGAAAGGGTGCCTCCTTTCTTTCTTACGCGAATTTCCATTTCGAGAAATGGAATGAAAATTATTGTTAGATAATGTGTAAAAAATTTATAACAAAAATTATAAAATACTGTTGTAAAAACAATATGTATAAAGTGAAAATATACGAGTAAAAAGTGTGAGAATATTTCTACATACAAGAAATATGGTATACGATATTTGGCAAGATATTGTACGTCGTACGTGCGAGGACAAAAGAAAAGACGTATATTTACTTAAATTATAAACACGAAATACGAGTTCGATCCATTTTGTTTATACTTTTCGTACCGACGTATTATATACACACGCGCTCGAAATTTAATCCGCACGTTATCCATAACATTTACACGCGTAGATTTCCGCTTGTGAAATCATTCGATAAGAAAACGTGCGCGCGGACGGTTCGACGGTGCTTTCCTTCTTACTATATATATATATATATATAAAACGCGACACATTTTACGTCGGAACGAGGGAAGATGGAAAGAACGTGGAAAGATTATTGATGGGCCCCCGATAGCTAAGATGAAGGCAAGCGAATCACTGCCGGTGTAATTACGAAATGGCTGTTAGGACGGAACGCCGTTATTCCAGCACGAACCGATCCATCATCCACCGTCGCTACGGGGTGGCGTTGAGCTGTAAACCCTATCGTTTTTTTCTCTCTCTTCCCCTTCTTCCCTCTCCCCTCCCCCGTGTTCCCGGCTGATTTCATTCGCGCTTTAACGCCTTCCAGATGATCGGGGGATCGCCGATGTAATTACCATGAAGTGGCTTTCATCGTGCTGCGCCCATTTGATGCTCTTAAGGTGAATTCATTGTTCATGGGCCCGTCCGTATTGGGAATCGATCATAGATCACCGATGACATCGTCGGCGAGGAGGGAAAGGGAGGAAACGTTGCTGCTCGATATCGGCGCAGGTTCGACACCTATTTTTCCGACGTCGGGGGAAATCCTTTTCCGCGAGACGCTGGAAAATTGCGCGTGAAAAGAGCCGAGACGTTTTAATTTATTTACCGTTATTTGCGGTTGCAAAGGGAGGAGGAGTTTGTGGTGGGTTGTGGACGACATTTCGACGCTCGATCATCGCTGGAAGTAATTTATTTCTTCGTGGTTTGTGTTGTCTTGCATCGAGCGAAAGGGAAAGAAAAGATTTCGATTCTACCGTTGTAAGAGATATCCTTGGACGAATTTGTGAGTAGTGAACATTATATATTTATATATAATTTAATTATTGGTTGGTAAAGAAAAGGCATAGTTTAAGTTTTCATTACTTTTTATGCGAATAAAAAATTATTCTTCTATAATTGGTGCATACGAAATGTCGCTTTTTAGACGCTCGATACTTTATTGAATTTTCTTTCTTGTTTTTGTTTGTCGATTCTACAAGTATAAATATATATACTGCAGAAAAGAAAATTTTCCAATCTATAATTTATTTTGATTATTGAAACTATTGAAACGCACATGAAAATTACTTTAATTGAATATATCGTCTTAAAGAAACATCGTGCATGGTTAGAATTATATTTGAGGGAGACGACGTTTCGTACATACCAGTCTTATAAAAATATCAATTTTCTTTCAATCTTCAATTCTTTAACTTCGTTTTGCATCAAAAATTCATCTTATCTCGCGTTTCTTAATTAACTGTCGATCGAATCGTTCTCGCGCCAATCATCCACGTTTTCTCCACTTTCCACTTTCCAGAATCGAAAAGATTCACGGCGTTCGTGAAAAGTCGGAAGCATCGTCGCAACAAGGCAAAGTAAACGGAGTGACGTGTTATTTACCGCCTTGCCGTAATCTCAGCTCGTCGGCTCCAATCCCCCCCCCCTAACGCCTATTCTTCCGACTTTTCTTTCTCCATCCTCTTCCCGACCACCTCTTCTTCCCCTCCTTCATCCACTTCCGTTCATCGCGGCGTTGACGAGTTAAAAGTCGGTTTCTTGTCACAAGCCGCGAAGTCGTCGTTCGCATCGTATCGCCTCGACGATCTTGTCTCCCGTTTCATCACCACCCTCCTCCCCCCGCTTGTTCCCTGCGCCTCTTATTTCCGTTTTTCCTCCCCTCGAGCAGGCCAGCTTCCGCGATAAAATTGTACCAGCCGCGTAAAACGTTGGGGGAGGAAGTTGAATAATCGAAAAGAATTACTTTTGTTTCCTCTTTTGTGTCGAATCCTCGAGACGATTTCAAATCGAAATTTTGAAAATTTGGGAGAACAGAGTTAGATGATGCTGCTTTTTCGATTCGTGAAAAAATATTTTCTAAATTCTATAAAATATCGATACGCTGAAGGGTTAAGTATGACGAGATTTGACACAGATTTCCAAGTATCTTAGACGCGGAACAAAATCTCTGACGAGAAGAATGTTCGATGGTCGGTAGAGGAATCGGCCTTGATAAGTCGAAAAATTTCCAAGCTTTTCATCGAATATCTGTATCAAGGAGGAGAGGCCTCTCAGAGAGGTACATTCATATAAATTTCAGAAGCTTGTACATACGAGATGAACATATTCTTTGAACGAGCATCCTGAAAAGCAATGCCTCTTTTCAAATTGTATAAGCTTGAATAAGCACGCCTTAAGGGGGATCTAAAGGAATTTTCTATATTTCAATATTCTCTATTCCCTTTTTATTTAACTTTATAACCGTCATATATCAACGGCTATTATTCAAAAAAAATTTTAATTAATTATAATCGAGAGTAAAACTTTTATCCTTTGAAAGAAGAAGTAAAAACATTTTGCTCGATCGGATTAACCAGACGTCAATTTTATCTGTGTGTTTCAGATCAGCAGCAATGGGTGAAATACGGGGACGAGATGACGGGGATTCTTCCTGGAAAGTTTCAAAATTTCAAAAGTCGGAATTTCCTAAAATTGTTTATCGTTGACGTGAATGTTTTCGAGTAAATAGCAGCTACACGAAAATATACTCGGCGCGTTGCGAAGATTAAACTCACCGTCTCTTTTCCTGATCTCGATAAATATTTTTAACTCTTTCGTAAAGAGAAAGAGAGTTTCTTCCGCGTAGAAATATCAGCTCGCGTTTATTTGCTTGACGGAAAGTTTCCATCTTTTTTTTTTCTTTTTTCTTTTTTCTTTTTTTTTATTGTCTTTGTGTGCCGAAACGTCGTTTTACTTTTGCGCCAACGAATCAAGAAGATCAGGAAGATTACATCAAAGGGGAAACTTCTTCTTTCCGCAAAAGTATCCGATGGAAGCAAAGCGAGTCATTCTTTTTTTAAATTTTTACATTTTTACATGTGTTTTCAATGCATTTGTAAAATTCGAGATAAAAAGTTTGGAGAATGGAAGAAAGAAGAATTTTCGCGAATAATAAATTGATATTGGAATTTTATTTAACGATATTGTCGATCGGGGAAGAAAGAAAAATTGAAGAATAATAAAAAGAATACTGATACTTTGCAGGGAATAGATTCGATATCTCGTTGTTTTCTTCAAATTTTCTCTCTATTAAAAACGTATCTAATTTTTGCCAATATAATTCAACACACGCGATAAAAATAATTGCCAATCGGTAAAAAATAAAGAAAAAAAACAAAAAAAAAAAAGAAAAGACTACTCGTAACTCTCGCATAGAGGAGCATACGCCTTGATTTACACGCCATTTAAAATGTTTGAATAAATATCGAAGAAAATAATCTCACCCCATTTGTTTAACCAACAACTAAAGTACAATTTATTCTCGAATCCACGATAAACGTTTCTCCATTCATTTCGATCGATACCGCACGCTTCTAAATTTTCGAGGAACCGTTTTAAACACCCGATATAAATCTTCCCTAAAACGGCCAGATTTATCCGAAAATTCGGGGAATATTTCCATGTGGTGACCGCGATAAAATCCAGGGTGAGGCGATCTTGCACGGTGCCGATATCGTTTCGAGATTTAAAACATTCACGATCCCCCCCCGAAATTTCACGTGACATGGAAGATTATAAAGTATTAACTGGCGCTAATATTTTAATGGTTAGCCGGCCGTTTGCACGGCCGAGGATCCGCTCGGCCTCCCAAGCCATCCCGCTAAAAATTGCCCGATAAAAGCGCCTTTATTGTTGTCCGGCCGAGCGTTAAAGTTCATCGGCCATACTGCAACAGTTTCGCTTCTGGAGGCTGGCGTACCCGTTCTCAACGGTTTGGAAAATGGATTCGTTGTTGCCAACCAATTTTCCCGCTCTTTCCCTTGTGTGTACGCGCGCGTCTGCGTTTTTTTCCCCCTCTCTTTTCTTTTTTACCTTTTCCCTTCCTCTCTTCTTTTCTCTTTTTCTGACAAATTTCGAACACGCCGGGCCCACTCGACGGGAAAGAAATTGAAGAGCGACGCGGTGAAACCGCAAAATGTTTGCGTTGCTTCTTTCTGCTTCGGAAAGAGGGATCGGGATTAGAATAGCCCCGTATTTTGGGGGAAAAATTATTCGAAACACTTCAAGACTCTTCGTTCGATCCCTTAATCATGGTACATTACAATTTATTTTCTCCAATAACGCTACGATATTAAAAGAACCCGTTTCGTTCTTTATTTTTACAGAACTGCTTGCAATTCATTTTCATCCCCTGTCGTAATTAACCATCCCGCAAGAACGGATATATTCATTCGTACAAAGAAAACAACTAACAATCCCAAGAATAATATTTCAAAGCGCGCCCATTTCTTATTGGATCTATATCGAAGCAGATAGCACGAAAGAATCCGAGTCGAGTCGCATCGTATAATATGAAAGATCAAAGTTGGACCCGTTGGAGGGAAGGAGGGAGGAGAGATCTCATCCACAGTTCCGAAGTATGGCAATATTTTAAAGCTTCGAAACTTTCGGTCGGTTCGATTCAGATTTCCAGCCGGCAATTCGTCTACTTCTCGACGCCATCTCGTCTAAACGATCTTCGCGGTGGAACGGGCACCTCCGTGGTTAGATTAATCGCCGATCCCGACGTCGGTGAGGAGAGCTCCCGTGGTGGAAGGGGAGGGGGAGTGGAGAACGGAACCAGTTTTCGAGGATAGGCCAATTATCCTCGTATCGAACGTAATCCTTCCATGGCTGATTGTACCCGCGGCCGTACCAAGATTTACAACCCCTAAATCATTTCCCCCGGACGGAGAACTGGTTGGAGGAGAGCAAAAACGACTTTAAAAGGAGAACGGAGAAAGTAGGAGACTGTTCCACGAAAAAGTGTGGAGAAGTGAGAGATAGGGAAAGAGAAGGAAAGAGGAGCCTTTAAGTCTGTCGCAATTACAAATATTAATTCTCAGCCTCGTACATCCTGTTCTCCTCAATCTCCTCGAACGAAGGTGTACCGCCAGGGCATCGAACGTTTATCACCATCGCTCGTTTCAAGCGATACCACAGCTGCCGCACACAAGTCAGGATGATTAACACGCGAGACGTGCGTGACTGGCGATCCGAATTTATTTAGTTCTCTCTCTCTCTCTCTCTACTCTTTCGATTTTCACTTCCTGTTTTCGTTATTCCCCTTCCTTCTTCCGAACGTTTGACATATTTCATCGAGACTTTCTTCTTTTCACGATCGACTCCCTCAAGCATCGGTTGAGTTCGTGAAGTTTAAATTCATTCGGCCAATTAAACTTTACTCTGCGATTTTCATTCTTGTTTTGAGATCCGAAAGATCGCGGTGAGTTTCGAACGAGAGAGGTTTGGATTCGAAGAAAGATTAATTTTTCGATTTCATTTGGAAATTTTTAAACTTTAGAATCCAATAATCTCATCTATCGTAGTGCGCGAATCAACGCGAAATTTTATCATACCAAAACATCTTTTTTCCAAAAAACCAACCGTCGAAACTATCGTTCTCGTCGAAAGAGAAGCGACGAGAAGGAGGAACACGAAAAACACGATACCCATCGAATCACTATCAAAATCATAATCCGTATCGTTCTCGAATGTCGCAAAGACAATCCTCTGTAGCCGATGAAAAATTCGGTTCCCGAAATTCGTCGCGCAGGATAGAGATAAACCGTTTAATCGGTCTGTCACGATAGGGGATTCTAATTCCCTGGCAAAGCAGGGGGACGAATTGGTCGGCTTGAATCCGTCCGAGAATAAATCGGCCCGCCTCTCTAAGCCCGCGTATTGGCGGTGTTTTCTCGGGAAATGAAATCTCGTTCATAAAGCCGCTTGCTCCGCTCCCGCGCTCCGGGATATGGAACTTTTTTCCACGGCCATTCCGATAACCGTTAATGGCATACGGTATTTCGTACCCGTTTCCATGCGAATCTCGCATTTCGTACGTTTCGAGAGAACCGGTCCCTCGAGATTCTCCACGCCACGCGTGGAGATTTTTTTTTTTTATCCATAATTTTCAAAGATTTTCCCTTTTTTTTTTTCAGACGCAGCGAAAACCTATCCTTGCAAATACCCCCCTCCCCTCGCCCCCCGATACCTCTCGGTAAATGCGATCTCTCCGCTGTTTCCTGATATAATTCCTGATTTTCGATACGAGAATTAATGGAGGAAACGAGAATTCGAAATTTGAATTGGAATACGCACATTTTTCTTTTTTTCTCTTTCTTTTCCTTCGACGGACGTTTGAAATTCAAAATTTGACGAATTACAGGGGAGGGAGAGGGGTTGATTTTACGATCGTTATATGTATTCATTATATTACGTTTCCCGTTAATTGGAAATTTTAATTTTCTTGGAAAATTACAATCGTTGAAATTTATTGCCTGGAAATCGTGTTGTTTGTGTATCGTGCAATTAGATAGAAGATAATGGCGACAGTTATTTCAGAAATATGAATCGTGCGACGCGTGTGAAAAACATGTTAATGATATTGCTAATTACGCCAAGTTAAATATCTTTAAATATTATAGTGATATGATAAACATCGTTTCATTAAGGCTCAATGTTTATGAATTAATGAATGAGATAAATCCTTGTGGTAAATCATGCATACGATGCGTGTAAAAGATTCAAATGCGTCGAATTGTTGAATTTTCGATATAACACGCGTCAGAAATAATTATAGAAATTTGTATAGAAACTCGCTGTACTTAATAATTAATGCAACGCGAAAAACGGGAACTTGTTTAAAACGTCATGATGTTTCTATTCTCGGCGCTCTTTGAAACAACCCTCCCCTTCCCCTCGTTCTATAAAATTCAAGCTATTTTAATTTTTGCCTTCCAGATTTTGCTCAATTTCAGATATGGGTCAATTTGCGAATGGAAAAAGATTCGTGCAACTTTTGCCTTATGATATATATCACATCGTAACGTGATGCAAAAACCCGGCTGCATATTCGTTCACAATTTCAATTGCGAAGATTTATAACGACGATGCGCAAATATTTAAAGATTTTCCCAGCAAAACAACGCTGCTGTAACACATTTTTTTTTTCTCCAACCATTCCAAAATATTGCGAATACTAAAAGTCGAGTTAGATTAATAATTAAAAACTGAGAATGACGGAGTGTAACGACGCGTCATAAAAAAAAAAAAAAAAAGAAAAAATCGTTTCGATCGATCAATAACATTTCCTTCCTCCAAACAAACGGAACACGTTAATAATCTACACAAATGGTACGTAAACGTTTGGGGGTGCACGTGTTATTCGCGTGCTTTTACGACCGCTTCACTCGACTTTTATACGCGCGCGATACGCATCAAGGATTTGGTACATTGTTACAGGAAGGATAAAACCGGTGGTGGGTTACTGTTTCGATGATAAAGCGAGCCACTTGCCAGCGCGAACTTTATCAAAACTTTATTGCACGTTCTTTTCTTCTTCTTCTTCTTCTTCCTTTTTTTTCTTTCTTTTTTTTTTTTTTTTTTTTTTTTTTTGAAAAATTGCACACAGCCGGTTACTCGAAGAAGGGAGTGCTACTTTGCGTGAGTTATGGGCGAAACCGTGCAAAAAAGGTATGGCCGGGAGAAGTAAGTACATTTTAGAAAAAAAGGTAGAGGAGATATATACTGCTGGGGATGTGAAAAAGTGTAGGGTTAAGTGAAAAAATGTCGAGATTGCAAAGTGAGAAGATTTTCCAACGAGATTACGAAATTTTCTCGTCTTCCTACGTAAAATCGTATGTAAAATCAAATGGATTTAAATATACTTTAGATCGTATAATAATAGTGGCTTGCAATCGTGCTTCGATTTTTTCTTTTTTATGTAAAATGTACGAGAGTAAAGTAGAAATTTTTATCATGAAATTCTTCCATGGGAAATGGAGAGAATCACACAATTGAAGTGACTTTTTGTCTCATCCCAATATTTCAATCGGTTGCAGAGATAAAAATTTAACGCTCGAAGTGGCGAATAAGTTACGAATGGGGGCCTGTGACCCACTGACCTACATACTTTTCTTGAAAATGTGTATTTACGTTTTTCTGTTTGGTGTTTAGGAATAGCGGCCGTGGCGAGACGAGACGATACAAGCAAGAGATCCGAATAACGAGAACAAGGATAATAAACGAATAAGAATTACCCTTCCTTTATGCGCGATATCTCGGAAACCGGAAGTCGTAGCGAGATAAATGAAAAGACATTTTCAAGAGCAAGGCTCCGTGCCTCTAACGATCTTCCATTCATTAACTCGAACTCATTATTCTCGGAGTTATAATGGCTTAAAGTTCTCCAAATTTTAATAATAATAATAATAAGTTTAATCGAGTTTCAAGATAAATTACGCGATAAATAATATTTATTTCTGAAAAATTATTTTCAGAAATTTATTACGATCTCACTGATAATACGCTGGAAGTAATCTCGCTTTTTTTTTTTTTTTTAATGTTCCATCAACATTTACACGAATCAAGTAGAACAAATCAAGCCTACAATCGTGTTCAGACATTCGCGGATTGAAATAAACAAAAACAGCACAAATTTCTCCACGACGAGCAAACATGGTTTGTTCGGATGAAAAAAATGGGTGGAACGATCGGGCGTCATAATCGCAATCGAATTCTGCGGATATCCACGACAGACACGTACGATCTGATCGGCTCATCCTACCGCAGAATATCTGTCTGGTATTTGCTTAATGCATAAGCAATTTCCGTGTCGGAGACGCCACAGACAGCTCCCTATAATAACCCACTTACGGAGTCGTGGATGAACTATTGTCGTTTCCCGCGAACAGACGAGATTTTCGAGTCCCTTTCAAACCGTGGGCGAGGATCGTGAACCAACCTCGAGGAGAGATTTTCCCCCGCGTGGAAGGAAAATTTTGTACGTGGTGGAGAACGACGAATCGAAAGGGAGAAATGGAAAGAGAGAGAAAGAGAGAGGAAAGAAAAACGAGGACGAGGACGGAGGTGGATCTTGTACGATCGCGTTCGTCACGGTTGCCTCGAGGGAATATCGTCGCCAATATATCCTCGGCCAAGTTGGAGGTTATACGCAGGGGCGGAAGTGGGAGATATTAGGCCGCAAAGCACGGATTTACAATGAAGTTTGATTGGCATTTGACTGTGGTTCGATTCGTAATGGCCGGGATTTCGTATTATCAGATTTCTAAACCGCAGAACGCAATACCGCGGCCAGCTATCGAAGGTGGCTTATTTACGCGGTACGTGTCACGGAATTGGCCGTGGAATCGTCGGAAAACGAGTCACGGGGCACGTAAAGTATTTTATTTTGAATCGAGGACGAGATATCTCGTATTATTTTTATATCTTTTTCGATTATTTGGATTATTGTTTTATTTCGTGGAAATAAAAACGTTTTGCGTACTAGGGTGAATTAATTGTTATTTGCGCGGTGCGAAATATTTTGATGGAATAAATGACAATTGGAAAACAATGTATAGATAAAAAATTTTAGGAATCGAATATCGAAAACTCGCGTCCTCGATTAATGAACGATTAATGCTGTTACGGAGAATGAAAGAGATAAGGATTAAATTTTAATTAAAGCCAGATTTCCTTTTTTCTTTTTTTTTTTTTTTAATTTATCGTGTTTTCTATTGTTGGTTCGTAAATACTTTGGCGTAAACAGGAAGGTTATTGTTAGAGATATTTCATTGTAAATATACATATATTGTGAAAGTGGTGGAACATTAATGTCGGTAGCAAGCGATTGTTCCTTTTTTTTTTTTTTTCCTCTTTATTTTTGTGCTTCTGAAACATTGAATCACAGCAATTTTTTCCCCTATTGTTCCATAGAATCGCTATACAATTATATACACGACGAAGGCTTGGAATTAACTGGAAAATCGTCAGAATTTACGCGCAATTATTCTTTAATTCATTAAAATGCCTCCTGCCAAATTCTTTCATTTATTGCAAACATTTCGCGGCGAAGGATATTTCAGTTTTATTCGTTGAATATTTAATTTCCACTTCGCGATCTCGGTTAAATCTGAATCGAATTTTTGGAAAAGTTTTGCTTCGCAACGAAAAATTAAGTATTTCTTATTCTTTTGAAGGTAAAAGAAAGAAAAAAAATTAACACAGCACAGGCTATAATAAAAATCGTATAATTATACGAATCTTTCTTTCGACAAATGGTAAATTTTTCAATATCAAAAAAATCAACAATACAAACAGAAGATATCCAAGGAAGAAAAATCTTTGAAAGAAAGATAGTGTACATCGTATCGATATTCCTTGAGAGGATCCTAGTTATCGATCGCGAAACCAATCCTCAACGCCTCCTCCAAACCCCTAACAACCCCGAAATCAACTTTCGAAGCAATTATCCCCCAACAACGGGAGCGCACCAACTTCTGTCTCATCATCTCGCGTTCCCATACGTCAAGAGTAAGTTCGCATCGACTGGTCGCAATCCAATGAATCCGGATTATTATCCCGCGGAACCATGGATGCATCGCGGCTTCCTTCGAAGCGTGGAGGAGGGCTGATATCCCATCAAGGATCGCTTTCACGGGTCGTTGCGTTTCATAAATTGGCCGTCGGTTTCATTGTCGGTTTCGTGACGATCCGTATGCGCTTCGGCCACAGTGAGAGACAGTGACGCGTTTCACCCTTCGTTTCGATCGAATGAAAAAAAGAAAGAAAGAAAGAAAGAAAGAAGAGAAGAAAAAAAAGAAGAGAGAAAGAGAAGCGTGGAAAGGTCCGGCCAGAGAGACAGAGAGAGAGAGAGAGAGACACGCACAGTGTGTAGCGAATAAGGAAAACCACGGAATCAGGATGAGCCGTCGTAATCATCGGCACTCTTTACATATGAAACCCGACCGACTATCCATCCCTACGGGTGTTCATAACGCATGGCTAGCTCATCAGGTAAATGCACGATCGATATTCCCCGAGCGCGGGGAATTGCAACTGCTATCTAATAACCCTGCAAATATCGTATCTTAACCTCTCTCTCTCTCTCTCTCCCTCTCTCTTTCCCCAACCCTCCAATATTTCTTTGTTCCTCTTTTCATCCAGTTGTGCGTGTCTCGCGCACGACCAAACGAGCGCGGCCGCCCGTGTTTGCTCGGTCGACGTGACTCCGACTTGCATAAAGGGGTTGGAGGGGGGGGGGGAAGAGAGAGGTGCGTCTAGATCCATCGATACCGAATCGATAATCGATGAATCGACACGATGAGGCGGAGTGACAGTCGGTCGATGTCGGCGCGCGCGTTCTCGATCCTTCCGGCCCGGTGTGCAGCTGTTGAGCGCCGGAAACGGAGCGCTCGGCTACGAAGCGCGGATGATTTTCCCCTCGAACCCTCCCCACCCTCCCCTTACATGCGAACGAGTTTCACGGGTGTTGGGATTCGCCGGTTAGACGGGATGAATTAGTTTCGGTCCACGAATTAGTGGTATCGGTGGAGGGAAGGGGTGGGGGGGTGAGAGAAGGAGAGGATTTCTAACTTTTCCGATCCGTGATTTCGGGTCGCGTTCTGTTTAAATGTGTATCGCGTTGATCCCTGCCTTCGGGGTAATTTTTCGCGGTAATTTTTGAATTCGGATAATTGTTTCCGTTTTCGTTTCACTTTGTAAAAATTTCTGATCTTTCGATTCCGTTCGATTTGTTGTGCATTTTGTTTAAATGTGTCTCGCGTTGATCCCTGTCTTCGGGGTAATTTTTGAATTCGGATAATCGTATCGCGAAAGTTTTCACTTTCTAAAAAATTTCTTTGATCTAGAGTCTTTCGATTCCTTTTTTTTTTTTTTTAGTTGTATCAAAATGCCTCGATTGAAACATTGGAAGTCGAAACTATTTTCAATTTAAATAATCTCGCGTTGTCGAAACAATCGTTCACGCGTAATCGCGAAAAATATCGCAGATTTCTCTCTTTTTTTTTTTTTTTTTTTTTTATTATTAAGAGAACACCGGTGAGCGCGAAATTACATTTCGCAAGAAATTAAAATAGTTGAACCAGTGATCGTTACATTATTCAACGTGATTAAATAATTCTGCCCGCGAAAATGATACGCGCGCACGCACGCACGCACCAGATGCAAAAAAAAAAAAAACAGAAGGAAGAGAAAAAACAGCGTGTATAAAAGGAACAAACCGAGGGGAATATCGCGCGAATTATTCCCGACATCGAGACGGGTTATCGGTTAACGAGGAAGCGTTAATTAGCGCGAATGAAGTGCGCGAAACGTTACGAACGGGTTCATCGTTCATCGTTCGTTAATTTCAATTGTAATATAATAACCAACGTCGCCGATTTTGATCATCGATACGTAACTTCGAGCCGTGAAACGCGCGAAGAGCCACGAAGCTTTTCTCGAAACGAGGAGATCGAGGAACGAGGCGATACGCAATTTTCCATCAACTATTCACGCGATATCGCGTATAACCAGAAACATAATCGATGAATGGATAAGTTTCGAATGTGGCGGGGCCGGCCGAGCGGACAGTGCTAATCGCTCTTCGCAATAACAATCGTTGTCATCGTGTTATCTCCGCCGGTTATTATCCCGCGATAATCACGATCATGATTATAACACAGATTCGTGAACCAGGTAAATTGCGGTGTGTTTGTTGTCGTTGATGGTTTCATATCTTTGCGATGGGATGGATATGTGTGTGTATGTGTGTGTGTGTGTGTGTGTGTATTGTCGATGGGAAATGAAGAGGGGGAGAATATGAAACGGGGAGATAAGATTTATTTTGGTAAATTAAATTATTCATGGCCATTTCGCCAGTCTGGGATATCGTACTTCGAATAACAATGGTTAACTCGTTTAATTTAAAAGGACGGTCGGCCGGTGCTCGAGCGAATAAAAATTCACAGGTAGTAGTAGTAGTACTTTTCCAAATTTTTGTACGAACATCGTTGTTTTGTTTTTTTTTTTTTTTTTTTCGTTTTAATTAGGCAAATAACTGTGGTATATTCGAGATAGGAATATCGTGGAATAATAAAATGAATTCGGATAATTTAATTTTTCCACTCACTATCGTTTTCAACGGCATTTCGTTTTAATTTTATCAATTATCAGAACACACTTTACGCGTGTTTCAACTTGGACGATATCCGCAGACGTTAAGCAGAGAATTAACTGAATTTTGCCGCGAAGTTTTTGCGAAAAGAATTATAATTCGTTGAATTAAATTTCGTGGAAATGATGGAATTTATGCGGGAATAGAATAATAATTTCAACATAGAACGCGTAACTCTCTCTCTCTCTCTCTCTCTCTATCTCTTCTTTCAAAAATAATTAAAAATCTCGAGTGATCGAGCATAATTTTCTTTCACAGCTTTAACCAAAGTGCTCGTCATTCGTCTCGACGTTCATCTTCGTCTCGACGAGATCCTACCGCAACCTCCTACGCAAAGGCGAATTTATCACCCATAAAGTCAAACGAGAATTACGCACGTAACGATCAATCTCGTTTTATTTCACGAGAACGTTTAAACTCTCGACCGTAGAAATTTTACGAATCCCCACCACCGCTCCCTCCTACCGATCCCCCCCCTTTCTTCGCCACCCTTTCTCACGTTAGCTCGGATCGGGAGCATAATCAATGAATTACCATAACCAAAGCAGCTTTGATCAATCGTAACGGCACCTCGTTGCGCGGCCATCGCCATTAGTATGCACCATTGACCATGAGTTGGCACCGCGTAATTAGCATAATATAGCGATATCATAACGTGCGTAGCGGGAAATGTGTTGGCCGATCGTTGGACATGGAGCTACGGGTACACCATTCTCTCGCTCGTTCCCGTGGGACGCGCTGTTCGGATGCTCAAGCATATGGGATGCGGTTTCACCAACCGTAATAATGAACTCGGGAATCGTAAACCGGCGAATAAAACGGGCTCTCGAGTTCTATCGAGCCGAGATTCTGTTATAATATCAAAGGTCAGGGTTAGTTTATATTTAACGGAGATAAGTACGAAAAATGTATTTTTACTTTCAAACGTACGAGGAGAAACGTATATAATTTTTCGATTTTTTAATTGGTATACGAATGCCTCGATTCTTCGAGATCTAATGTAACAAATATTTGTTGCAGATTCTAACGTAACGTCGTTCGAGCGAATTAGAACTAGATGGTGAGAAATAAAAAGGAGTATCACGGTGACTATGACTTCTTAAAGCGTTACATCATCGTCTCTCTCGGCATTAAACGGAATGTAGAACGATATTACTCCCCGCGTGACTATCTTCGGGGATTGCAAACGTATTAATAGATGGGTATACAGGTAATCCAATGAATTTATAGTTAGGATCGAGCTGCCTCTGGCGCACTGCATGCAGTAATCCTGAGTTGCGTTACGGTCATCCTTGTGTACGCACCTGTCTGCCGCTCAATCATTATACACGTCCTGCCCCAACCGAAGCATATTCTATTCGATTCAATCCCATCTAAGAACTCCCCGATTCCTTCTGATCGATCGCTTCTTCAACTTCTTCACATATTCGTCGCGTGTCACGTTATCCTTTTAAAAGAAGAAAAAGAATAAAGGGAAGAAAATATCATCCCTTAACAAATCGATCGATTATCCGAGTATATTTTTTTACGCCACCAGGAGTAAAAAAATCCATCCCTGCAACGGCGATAAAACAGATCCTTAATCAGATTCCTCCCGCGACAAAGGGACAAGTGGCAAGCCTCGTTGGGAGGGTGGATGATAAATAATCGCGATTTCATTTGTCACGAAGGAAACGAAAGTTATGAAGAGCGATAAAGAGCGGGGAGAAGAATGAAGCGGGAGCTTGTCGTGTAATCCATCGAGGAGAAGGAAGAAAAGGAGGGAGGAGGGAGAGAAAGTTTTCCAAGTTTTCCTCCGCGAGGTAATGGGGGCAGGTTGGGGTTGAACGCGGTCGGTACGAGTGATTATTTAAATAGTTAATTAATACGCTCTCTCTTTTCTCTTTTCTCTCGTCGAGCGACTTAATAATTAACAAGTGCACGTGACTCGACGAACCTCGGTTCAGAATATCATCGTCACACCGCCCCGCTCGTGGGCTAATTGAAAATGATGATGACAGCGGGGTAAAGCCACTCGAGTCGAAACAATGCCAAGCGTTACGGCCTCCACCCTTTGCGATATCGTTGCGACGCACCCTTTAACCAGAGCCAGACGACGATCTCTTCGCGCTATCCCCGTGTTCTTTTTTCGCACGAAAGGAAAGGACGAAGGGGGCGGCGTTTAGACGCGAAAGAAACGGGCGATGATAGCGTGAAAGGAGACAAAGGACAGAGACGACAATGAGCCGAGTTTGTTGTACGACCATCTGAACTAGATGCGATTCGACGCGTGCCATCTTTCCTTTTCTTTTTTTTTTTTCTACTCGCGCAAAGTATTGTGTGGGTCGAGAAAAGCTTCGTCGACGAAACGAATTTCGTCGCGTGTGTTGTTATTTCAAAGTTGAATTATATTTACTTATGGGAAAGAGAAATGAGAATACACGTGTATTCGAAATTCAATGAATTAGACAATAGAATGTAATATCCTCTTTGCAATCTGTTTGAACGAAATTGCACATGAATTAACCAAGGATTATTAAATCGATATTCTTTTTTCAATATTCGCGCCGTTCATTTAGAATTAATTCATTTCGATATAAAATACCGAGCGAAAAATATCCACGTGAATTATATTAGGCAGAGAGGGGAGATATCCTTAATAGAGGTAATAAAGTTTCGGGGAAGGATTATGAATAAATTCGGGAGGAGATTAGATGCAGATCGGGCGTCCAACGGTTGATCCAACGGCGATCGCGCAATTTGAGAAAATTCACGGGGGGGGAGAGGGGGGATATATCGATGGGCCGCACACCTCCTACTCGGGGATTTCTCCTCCGCTGTAATCGCGTTTACGGCGGTGGGCCGAGTTCGCGGAATCGGGCGGTAAATATTTGAAACGACCCGTCATTAGGCATTAGCTAAACTCCGGCCGGCGAGCCGCTCTTAAGCTTCCGGTTCCGTGGAGGAAATCCCAGCCTTGCGAACGAACGCCATACATCCTGCTGTGTGTGTGTGTGTGGAGGGGTGCGCACGTGCGGCCAAGTGGTCAACGCTACTAATGTTACTGTGGCCATTTAAGGGGAGTTACACACGTCGAGAAGTCAATATCCGGTCGGGAGTAAAATAACTTTGGTAAAATTGCCGCCCACGTTCGGGGTGGGGTTTAAAAGCATCGTGCACACCGGTGCACACAACGTGTACAAGCACACGACCCCCGGTGATTGCGTTGCATCTTTGACCGTTGATGAAACTTTTCGTTGGCGGGAAGTTAAATTTTGAAGGAGAGAAAAAAAAAAAGAAAAAAAAAAGGGACATGGAATAGCGAGAGGGGAGGGGAAATTGCGTTAATTTGGACGATTAACAATTTTATCGTTACGACGTATTAATTGATGCGACGATAGATTGTATCTGTCGTATCGCGTTTAATGTAAAATTGTGTAAAACTCTTTTTCTTTCTTTCTTTTTCATTGTACCCGATATTGGATAATGTTTCCAATATGTGTTTTTGTGTAAATTGTTTTTGAAAGCGGTGGCGTGAAAATATATTTCCCGGGTTTACACGATTTCGCAGTAATGAGGATTGTAAATTCTTCCGTTATGCGAGTGTATATTGGTTTTCTTTTTTTTTTTTTTTTTTTAATGAATGTGTTTTTATCGGATGATCAATTATCCGTCGAAAAGATAAATTATCCAAATATCTCGACGCGAAAAGCTTCGTATATAATATACACTCTTAAAGTAATTGCATAAATATAAACTTATGAAACGAGAATACGCATTTTAAATTTTCACTTCAACATTTAACATTTCGAACGAATTATTTTATTTTGATACATTCGTAAAGAAAAAAAAAAAAAAGAAGAAAAAAGAATGATGAAACGGATAATCAAAGCGGATGTCTAAAAAGATGAAGAAAACTGGGAAAAAGAAGATACACGAGGAAGAAAAGATCCGAAATGAGAAAGAAGAAAACCACCGAAAGGGAGGAGGAAAAGGAGGAGGTCGAGGGTTAGGCTGTTCTTGCACTGTCAATAACATTCCCCTGGGGCGTGATAGATTGGCCCACCCTTACTATCCAGTCACCATTTATCTACTTTTTGTCCCATACTTTCGTTTCGTGGCCACCTTAGCGATCGGTCGGGAGTGTTTACCATCATGGTGAAGAGGAGGAAACCTGCTACAGAATCTCTCCCTCCCTCCCTTCCTCCATTCCCTTTATTTCTTCATCCATCCGAAAATTTAAGAGTCGATCATCGTTCCCTAGCCTAGGTAAAAGGATCGAATGAGACTTAATTAAGCAAAGGAACATTTGGATCTGTACGAAAAAACAATTTAATCCAAACAGATCGATCGATCTCTAATTTCCATCATTGCGTTTTAAAATAGAATATACACCTTACGTGTAACAAACGAAACAAATTTAAAATGCGTTTTAATTGAACGCGTAGCGGAAGACATCCATTTATTCCCCCCGCTATTACCTCATTTCCATAATATCAGTTAATTCCCCGTAAAAGCCCCGAAATTCTCGCAATTTACGACACACGAAGCAATTTCCGCGAGAACTTTATTACAACGATCATTCCCCTCCCTCTCCGGATGTCCAACTATTCCCAACAATCTTCTAAAATAATAGAAATAGTTGGCAATCGTTCGATATTATGTCGACCGGCATCCAAACCCATCGAAAACGAAGGAGGAGGAGGTGGAAAGATCGTCGATTGAAAAAGTTTTCAAGATCTCGTTCAAAGGTGAATCTTTCGTTGGAGAGCGGATAGATATCGCGAAAAACATGGAAGGCCGGGCGGGGAGTTCGCGAAATCTTCTCCATTGAGGAACGGAAAGGAAATCGAATCGCATCGAGATCCCATTGACCCGAGACCCCCTCCCCCGCAATTATATTTAATTAAGAATGACCGAGGCGGGTCAGCCCGTCTTCCCATTCCTCTTTATCTCTCCTCTATCCCTCCTTCCCTCCACCACGTCCACGGGGACTTTCCTCGTATTCGAGAGCCTCGCCTCTTGCGCCTGTATTTCGCATCGGATTAATAAAACTTAACGAGCCGAGCCACCGAGGTATTGCAAGCCAATTACGTTATTTTCTCTGACCGTGCCCACCACTTCTCTCTGCCCTTCTGCTACTGGTTACCTGCTGCGCCGCACAGGGAGAGACCGCATTCTCTCTCCTCGCGCACGTTTTTCTTCCTTTCCTTGCTTGTCGAGGTAAATTAGGGGACTCCCCTATGAGACCGTGCTCGTGTGATTGTGCGTTCGAACGAAATTCACGACGATGATAAAAATATCTTTGTTTACGGAGGGCGAATACTTTGTCGTACGAAGTTCTGTCGAGCAAATTGTAAATTTTATTTAAATTCGTTGGTCGTGTTCTTAAGCGTTTGTTATTAAATCCGTCTATTTAATCCGTTTTAACATCGCGATAATGAAACATCCGGATGAGATATTGGATAGAATTGGAAACAAGTCAAGAAGGAACGTGGATAACTCAAGTTTAAATTGATCGAAGCATCTACGTGCAATCTACGTATTCGTGAACTTAGAAATTTTGGCACCATTAAGGGTGTAATCGAGTAGAATAAGAAGAATCTTTAGTTCTGGCACCCATCTTCTCGCCCATTACGCAATTGTGGGACAAATAACGAAATCTCGTTGAAGGAAAATGTTGAAGGAAATTTTACATTCGTAATATAATTTCACTGGTGACAATGTAATTAATACGGTTACAGAGATCAATAGCGAAAAAAGCTTGGAATTAAGTAGAATTCCGTATATTGTAAGATACATTTGATTGTAAGAAGAACGGAATGATTAATTCGCACGGACATTATCGCGAAGAGAAAGGATGAGAATGATAAAAAAGGATGGAAACAGGCTGCTGGTTGTCGGCGTACCGCCAACTTGATAATTGGAAATTCACGAGATTCCTGAACTAAGTTGTTCTGATCTATTCCGTTCCTGTATGATCATTCGACCTTTGCACACAAGTAAACTTAGAGAAAGATTAGCGATTAGAATTATTTCAGCCATTCTATTTTTCAGATCCCAGGAACTGGGTTATTCTCATTCGCGTTAAAAATACTTGACACAATTTCCACTCGTATGGAATTTTCCCCCCATGTTTAAAACGAACTATTTTAGCGAATATATGGATAATAATTTAATGCAACTGAATCACCTTGTGTTATTGCGTTCGTTTCCAATTGCGTATCGAATACCCTATAAATTAAACTCATTAGAATTCACGTTGTGCGCACAATATTGTCGAAACAGTACGAAACAGTAGGGAAAATAAAAATAACAATGTTGCAAATGAATTGAAATTTTAGAGTGGAAATCGTTATTTATTTGTACAACAAAGTGATAATATTTTAGTTATAAAATTCGTATCAAAATATGGGAACATAATTTATCGGAGATAAATGAATATCATTGAAGCAATGAAAAGAATTTTCTTTTCACAGAGAATTACATTTTTTTCAAAATTTCTCCTCGAAATACTCAAACACGAACTTCTCGAATTTGTTTATTTTCATCGATGAACACATAGCGACGAGATCTGATTACTTTGATCAAAATATTCTGATTTTAAACAGACGATTCGATATGGCTGGAATTTTGAAATTTTTCCTGTTGGAGCCCCGACCTCGAAATTAAGAACTAAAAGAGTATGAGTATGCAACAACCAACGATAATCTCGGAGATAATGGAAAGCCTGAGACTGTATTGTGTGCATCTTAGCCTGCTCGCGATCGAGAACAATGGTGCAGTCACGGTTAATGACCAATCCTCTAGAAACCAACCAAAAAATTCCGATGATAAGAACGAAGATAACCGAAGGAACCATATTTTACTAAAGATTTCTAATATCGAGATTAGAATTTTGATTAATATGATAATTAAGAAAAAGAACAAAAAATCGAATAATAAGTTAATTTTTGTCTCGAATAAAATAACACAACGATAAACTTTCCAAGTGGTGGAACGAGGAAGCATAATTTCCAGTGTGCAAATTTCATTTAGCCTTATTCGACGCAGCATCACGAGATTCGAGCGAGTCTGTTTAAACAGTTGAACATCGTCGGTAGCCCTTGTTAAAGGAGTACCAACGACGAAAGCGAAACGTGGACAACAAAAAGGCAAGATTATTTTGCAAGCAAGTTGTCGCTTTGTAAACTCGGCCCCGACGTAGGAGCGGCAATTTAAAAAGCATCCGCCGCGATAACGACAGCAACATTCGTGTTTCTAAGAAAAAAAAGAAAAAAAATATCCTCCTTTTTGTCTTGGACAAAAACGCACCCTGTAAAAAAACTTCTCCAAATATTTAAAGGAAAAATCGTTTAACGTATATGTTATATCCATTGGAAGAAAGATCATTAAAACTTACTCGAAAACTTAACTTAGGAATTTTCATTTAAAAATTATTCCACCTTCGAGAACGGAGGGGATAAAAACATTGAAGAAGAATCTTCTAAATTGTGTTCATTAATTTAATAAATTTAAAATAAAAATAAATTACTCGTCCTATTAACTTTAATCGTAATCGTGTTTCTAGATCCCAGACTTTTAAACATTCGACTTTTTTTTTTCCAAATAGAAAGTAATTAAAGGGAAGAAAAGACGAGATGATAATTTCTTCTTTCCTTCTTTAATCCGCAAAGAAGATTCTGATTTCGGAATACGGCGAGTTTACGAGAGAGATCAGCGATAGTTTCGATCATACGAAAAGGATTTGGAGGTTCCTTGGACGAAAGAGATAGCGGTCGTGTAATTAAGCGTTTAATCTAGAAAGTTCTCGGTCGGTGGTGAGACCAGCCGGAGAGGAGGGCGAGGCATTTGGACCAATTACGGCAAGGTTATCGCCGCGGTGGTTCGGCAGAAGGATCCATGAGTCAGGAACTCTCCGCGTCCTTCGTGTCGAACGGATCTTCCGGATAGGAACGGTCCATTGTGCGGAAACTTCTGAAATGAAACTGGACAGCGGTTGAGCCTCGGGGTAGGGATTTAATTGAAGTACCAGACGTCGACCTAATTTTCTACCGGGTGCCCCACCAAATCCGTGGCGCGCTTAAGGGGTGGTTAAGCGTTTATAGACCATACCATTTACCCCCTTAATGCCTCGCAGCAGCCTCTCAAGAAACTCATGAAAACGCGATTTACAATGCCAAGTTTGGATCGGGTCGAGGCGCGGCTAAGTAGCAAAATGCACTGGAATAACATTTGGAAGCGCATCGTTTGGCTTGTTTCTTGAATCGTCTGTTGGAGCAAGAGCGGAACACGCTCGGCTGGCGCTCACGAACGAGGCACGCCGGATTCTAATGAGAAGCTCAATTTCGATATTATTAAATTGCGTAAATTCGAAGGGGAAGCGTGTGAAAAAGAAATAATAAATTCGAAGAATACACCATTAATTACAAAATTCACTGTGCGAAGAAGATTAGAAGCTTCGACTCTGTTCCTCGAATATTTTTCTCTTCTCCCAATTCGTAATTGTTCAATTGTAAATTTAGAACAATGATTCTCGATTGATATTTTATACAAACACGTTTCATGATTTTTTCCTTTTTTTATCATTCGAAGGAATAAAATTGAGAATTCTCGATACAATTTCCGCCAAATTCATCGCGTAACTAAATATCTACAAATCTAGTAATTATTAATATCAACGTGTACAACAACGAGAATCCTCGTGCTCGTTGGAACCTTGGACAATGACCGAAATCGTGGTCTTATTGGTTGATGAAGGCGCGTGGGATCGCGTGTTGTAACGTCGATTCCGGAGGGATGGAAACGGGTCTCGGTGCCAGCCGGCGTTCCTAGAACGGGTCGGAGTTGCTGCCGGGCCATTGGGTATTCATGAAGCCCCCGGTCGAAATTGAGAGACACAACGAAGCGTTACCGGGATAGGCGACCTATCGATTGTCTGGCAGTTACTTCGGCGAATGCGCTCGTTTACTCGCCCTCCCCTTTTTCCCTTACTGTCGATCGCCGACACGGCCGGGAAGAAAAATGTTGTCTCCGTACGACAAATCATGTAACGAGCCGTGTGTGCGTGTATCTCGTGAAAAGGTTCGATCGATTTTTTTCCCCTTTTCGTTTCTCTCTCCTTCCTTTTCTCTTTCATTCTCTCTTTTTTTTTTTTTTTTTTTAGGTCGATTACGTCGTTCGAGAGAACACGCTGCAACACGGGATGGATTGTTATGCAAAACGAAAACGTTAATGTCGCGAAGACGAGTTTGCATCATGGTCGCGTGCGAGCCGACGTCGACGTAGCAAAATGAAAAGCAAGGCTGATTATTGAATAAATAAAGTTCGGGGTTTGAATATGGATACGGGATCTAGCTTCGACATCCAGCACGCTCTCTCGTGAAATTCTCTGCGGCGAGTTGTAATTTTCATATTTTATTAATTTTCGTCGTGCACGCGAGAATTGAGCGGAGGAAAGGTCAAGCGAAATCGGTTCGGCTGACGTATATGGAGCACGAATCACGTTTCCGTTTCTTATAATTCGAATAATAAAGAAGCATTTACCGATTAAATTTACCCGAGAATCTTGTCGAAAGTTACTGGGAACGTAACCGCACGTATACGATGAAAAATATCGAGATTCGAGACAATTTTTTATTTTTTAGCAATCATTCTGAAAATAATCTCCATTACAAAATATAAAATTAAACAGACAAAGGTGATAAATTCCGCTTGTACGAGAAGAAATTATTTCCATTGATGCGTGATTTCGTCAAATATTAATATCCCAGAATTATGATTCGAGCGGAAGGAGAGCGACGTTTATGCCTCCGCGTGATGAACAACTAAGTGATCACTGGCAGCAGTGGCAACTTTCCCACAGAAGAATGTTCTTATTCTGCAATCCGGATGTGACATTTAGTATCAATTTACGACGTCGCGGGCTGTTAACCGCGATATATATATATATATACGAGTGGGCACACATGGCTACACAAATGCTACGTGGTTCATCTTTCGATTTATATTTCGTACGTTTCTACGATTTTTTGTATGTACTGACTGTGCCAGGATAAATGACACGCAAAAAAAAAAAAAAAAGTATTATTGAATATTCTAGAATAATCTTTTATCGATGATTCGTTAATATCGATAATTCAATTGAAAAGTTTTAAAAAAATTTTATTCCCTTCTTTTCCATTCATTTCTTCTTCTACACTAGGCCTAGAATTATCTTTTCCCTCCTGTATAAACGCTTTATCTGTAGCAATTCACACTGCTATCAGCCCGTTTATATTTCTAAAAGATAACCGTTCTTTTGAAAAGTTGCACGATATTCGAGGAGGAATCTGGCGTGTCCGACCAAACAACGTCCGCCACTACTTAATTCCCCTCTGTCAACGTAAAGTCTTATAACGCCACGATCGCATTTGTCTTCGAGTTAAACGGTATCTCTGATTTCGTGAAATGAATTTGGATAAAAAACACAGAGGAGAGATAAACTTTTGAGGCACGATACAACCGACTCGATGCATTTAGATCATGTTCAAAGCGAAGTTTCAACTCTTACCGTTCGTGAAGGTAATAGGAGAGATCGGTTCACGTACCTGAAACAGATAAAATATTCGTAATGTAGAGAAAAAAAATTGTATTCGATTTTTATTTTAGTGATTAATATATCAGATAAAGATACGTTTTGTAAATCAAAACGAGAATCATTTACTTATTTTCTCCGCATATTTCACGCGCGTTTCATTGATTTTTCTGATTAGAATCAAAATTATTATCCACGTAAAAGTTAAAAATTTAAATATAGTTCCTTATTTTTCAGAATAGTTTTTAAAAAACAGAGTTGAAAAGAATTGGAAAGAAATAAACACGGTATAATAATAACAAACTGTCTGCCAATATTGCACGTGTGTTATTCTGGCTGATAATTGGTGTTTAACAAAGTCACGCACAATCTGATAACAGTCGTCAAAGTGTTAACACTCGACTAATATCGTTAAGAAGCTACGCAATAAATTTACGTTAAATTCTTTAATTTCATTCTCTACTTTTCTCATTAATTGCCATTAATGATCGAATACAAAATTAAAATTATCATAATCGTTTACCGATAATTCAACAATATCGATTAGAAAATTAAAATAAAATTACACCCACCGGCAAACCCAAAATATACCGAAAGTATAAAAATTGAATCCGTTGTATTCGGAAATTTACTTTCGATCCTCTCTAAATCTATCGAAAATTGTTAACCGACGCGAAGCATCGAGAGATCGTGGACGCAGAAATTCCCAATTCGCGCGCGATTCAATCGGAATGAAATCGAGATTCGTTAGAAAATTCGGCGCGTAAACGGTATTACGAGCGTGGCGGCCTCGATAGATAGACCGTTGTATCGCCGCTTCGCTCTATTAGCTCTAAATGATCTCTAACCAAGTGGCCGTACGACTGGGCGACATTTTAAACGAATCGCTTGATTAACGCTACAGTCGTACCGGCACGGTGCTATGTAAATGAGGACATTATTGCGATTAATAATTTTTCGAAATTAATTATCGCCCCGCCGAGCTCGGTCCGCCGTGTGCGATTCTCCGCGTAACTGGGGGAGGGGAGGGGGGAGCGGGGAGATGGGAGGGCAGTGATTGATGGGGCTCCATTATGAATCGCGCTGTGAAATTAATCGCTTCGACCCCTTACCCTCTTCTCCCCCACCCTCCCGTTATCCTCTCTCTCTCTCTCTCTCTCTCTCTCTCTCTCCTCGCTTTCGCCTTCTCTCGTTTTTGTTTTCGCGCGTCATATCTCACCCCCATCTCGCTTGACCATACAACGGGTTACGAATGGACCGACGATGAATACGTGATTTCCACAGGTTTGCGCACCGTGTTGTCGACACGCACCTGCCTTCCAACGCAGACGCCAGTTTTTCTTCCGTAATTAAACGTTCATTATAACCGTTCGAATCATTTTTAGCAATTACGTTTCATAATACCACCCGTTTCAGACTTTTAAGTAAGAAGAGTAAAATTGTTGCGAGGTATTTGTAAGTTGAATTACGAGCGGGGTGAAAGGGGTGTGTTTCCTTTTTATAGGTAAGTGGAAGATTTGCACGGATTTCGTATTTGGATGATAACTGTTAAACAGCTTGAAGGGGATTAAATTTGGAAAGAGAAAGTATAATCAAAAAGCGGTCATAACTTTGAAGCTAGCTAGACTTTTGTACAAAGGAGAGGTGATATGCACAGGTGGCCGATTTGAAAAGGTTTCAATTACGCTCGGAATAACTTGTCAAACATAGCGAGTTTGTATTTGACGTGTCAATTTCAAACTATAATATAGAATTAAGTTGCAGAAACTGCTAACAGTACCTCGATCAGTACAACGTCGCAATCACCCATTTACATTTTAATCATCGGAATTAACGATGAGGGATGTGAAAATTTCGTTTATTCGACACGTTTCGTCAACGACGTATCTACGCTTAATCGTGCGTCTAAAAAAAAATTCACACCTAACGAACGAAACTCCGCGTGACGAGAGTGTGATCCTACTTCAATGAACATCGCGTTAACCATCGTGCGCTCCATCAATCTTCATTACCCAACAGCATCGGCTAGAACCGATAACCAAACGAAAGGGGGTGGGACGAGGGTGTAAAATAGAATAAAGAAAAGTGCATAAAGTTCGATCGGAAGCGGGAGAACGATAGGACAGTACGCGGCACGACGTTTGCCCAACCCGTTCCAACCGAGTTAAATACACGGAGGAAGAAGAGGGGGATCGGGCGGAGGAAAATAAATTTAAACCGAACAAGCATCACCGGCGCGCTCACGAGGCCGGACAGCTTTTTATCAAATTTTTTATAGCAGGCTGGCCGACGTTGCCTGCAACGATAACCCTATCCGGTCGAGCGGCGGCAGGTTTCGTTTTTGGGACGGCTCGATCTATCGCGATACACATCCACCGGTATTCTAGCCGGACATTTGCAGGACATCGAAGCCCCTGGAGGGTGGCTGTCCATCGTGTCACGGCATGGGGCGAGTAGGCGGCGGCGAATTTCGAAGAGGAGGAGGCGGTGGAGGAGGAGGAGGAGGAGGAGGAGGAGGCCGGACACGAGGGAAAAAGTGGCGGGAGAGGAGGGGATTGGCGGGGCATCGAGGGGTTGCGGGACTTTGGGGGACGCGAGAGCATTTAAGCGTAAATGGTTTTTGTAACTGGGAGAGCGTAAAATTGCCTAACCACCCCGTGCGCCTCCTGCCGCTTTTGGACGAGCTCATCCGCGTCCCCTCCAACTGTCCACCCACCACCTCCTCCATCACGCCCCTCCCTCCATAACCGGCTCTCCCCTATCGCCGATTTCTACCGAACTATTTTGCCGCTGTGGTTGTAGGGTGGACAGATTGGCCGGTATTTTGTCGCTCGTAAAAGCGGCAGCCCACCCACCCCTCCCCCCTCGTTCGCCCCCTTTTCTCGCGAACGATAAATGAAAAAGAGCAACGCGATCAACGCGCGACTCATTGTTTGCCACGAGGAAAATGATAACGGTAGGCGAGGGAAAAATCATGGTGGTGGAGTTGGATTGGCGTAATTTATCCTTATTTCGCGTGTAAAATGATCGGATACTTGCGATGATCTTATTAATCATACAACGGAGACGTTGGATTGGGAAAATTTGAAAAAAAAATTTCTCAAGAACAAGATAAAATTTCGTTCGAGATCTTTATTTCTTTCCACAATTTTCATAACGAAACATAAATACGTAAAAACTCGAATAAATATTAATAAATCTTGTTTATCCATCTCCACACTTCCTCCCAACCTAATAACTCCTCGCAACCTCGGCGATCAACGTTCCACCGAATATTCCACCCCTAAACTCATCCTGTTGACGCATTAATCAAAGTCACGCTGGGTGCGTCGATCGCAGCTCCTCGACGAAAAACCCCTCGAGAGGGATACGCGCGAAGGAACATCCCTTCTTCCCCGCGGAAACAATTTCCAGAGCCGTAAAAACAGAAAAATTCCCCTCCCAACGAACCCGAAAGGATCAGGCACATTAGATAAATTCCAATCCGGATTGTTGCAGGATTACGAAAGACGGTATTTTCGCGAGCCAATGGGGGGGGGGGGGCATGACGGAGCATTACGAATCAAAGCACCCTTCGTCCCACCTTTCCTCCTTCTCGCGAACTCGTTCGCCCTTTCCACTCGCGGGATAATCCGGCCGATTACGTTATGCTTAAATATTTATCGGGCTGCATTAGGGAAACATGAGCCCTCTCTATGCATGGGAGCGCAGCACGTGGGATCGCCATCCCTTTCGCGCAACCGACCCCACCGCCGACATTGCCGGTGTACACACAGCCTTCCCCTCTCTCTCTCTCTCTCTCTCTCTCTCTTGTTTCGTGCTGATCTCTGTCTCCGTCCCCGACCACGGTCACCGCGCTGCACACGGTATCAGCACACCGACATCGGGAACACGTACACGCGGCGGACGCCTACCGCGAACCGGAAACTAAATTCTCGGCAACGAGCCCACCGAGCATGCTCCCAATTACGCGGTGCTCGAAATTGAACGACCGCGACGTTTTTCGACTCCCGCGCACGGTGTACGATTCTCGAGACGAGGAAAGAAGGGAAGCGATATTGGGGAGGAGATGTTATTCGAAACTTGGATAGCGTCGTTTCGCGTCGAGGATTCGAAGGTTCGATAGGATTCAGTCGATATTATTAGGATTGAATTGTAATAGTTGGTTTATCTTATCTCGTGAAAATTGTATCTCCTTCTGAAGAAAGGAAAAGTGAATTTTACCTAATTCGAATGTATCAACTGTAATTACAGGTGGCGAACAAACGGCTCGTTCGAAAAGATGTACAGGAGACACGCTTCTAAGGCGGTAGATTATCCCACGAGTTCATTAAGCGCGGCATCCCTCTCGGTAAACCCGCCTCCCTGTTCCTTTGTCGTCCTCCTAGCAGTGTGACGTAAGCAACTATCTTGCATACACCCTTCCTCGTCCGATTTACGACAATTTTCCAAGACGTTTAGGAACGTTCTCGACGTGGAAAAAAGAGAAAAGAGGAAAAAAGAAAAGGAAAAACAGTCGACACGGTAAGGTCAGTGCATCGAGGAGTGGCGGAGAAGAGGGTTAGCGCGCAGGGTTAGAGATAGCACGCGAGAGAGGGAAGCTCCTGACTTATCGCCCCTCGTAAAGGAACACGAAGAACGGCGCGGCACAAATTCGGGACACAAAGCGGCGCCATTTCTCGAGGGCCTTTCTTGCTGCTGCTGGTGCAGCGATGCCTCCTCGTCGCGTCGAGGGGGTGGAACGCGAGGGGTCGCCGTTCTCACAGAGGGTTCTCGTAGTAGGCGCGACAGGGGCGAGTGTGGAGAGGAAGGATGGCTGTGCAACGATGTACCTTACGCTTCGGGGGAAGATAGAGAGAGAGAGAGAGAGGGGGGGGGTAGAGGGAGAGAGAAAGAAAGAAAAGGAGACAGATGAGGGAAGGCAAAAGGGAGAGGGAGAGAGGAGGTCTCGAAAAGAGAGAAAGAGGGATGTGCTTTGACCGTAGGTATTCATGAACGTAGCCCGCCTGGTGGATTAGCATGTGAAAGAACGCTTTGCTCGTCGCTTTCCACGCCGTGCCTTCCTCCCTCTTTTTCGTTCAGCCCTCTCACCTATCGCCTCATATTTTTCACAGGGCCTGAGGTCGGAGGGCCCCCCGTATATTCGGTTGTCGGCTGCCTATCCCCGGTGTACCCTCCGTGCAAGACGGAAAGCATGGAACACGGGGGAAGAGCGTAATATGGGAGAATTCCGAAAAATTCCCCGGGCTTTGATTAACCGGCTATAACTCATAGACATATATATATATTGATCGACCGTTCCCGACGTTCAAAAGGTTTACGATTATGCTGTCGTAATTGGTCGAAGAGGCAGTAACTCGATTAATTTGTGATATTTTATTTCAAAGTTTGAGATCATTTTTAATTTTAAATTAATATTTCATTTCGTTTCCAGTTCGAATTTCGAACCGAAGGGGAAAGAGTTTAATAGCAAGGTAGAAATTTATTCGTGTAGCTTAGGCTATATTGAATAGGCCAGACTTTGCTGTCCAACAAATAAATCTGAAATTATGATCTTTGTGTAAAAAGTTAACGTACTTTGTTCGAAAAGAAGCTTTCTACCAATTGCCCCGGGAATATTTCAAGCACGAAATTCGAGAATGCACATCCACCTCAAATTTTTAAGTCACCTGAAGTCGCGACATCGAAAACCAGTCTATAAACTGTTTTTGAATACGTTCACTGTACCATACAAAAGATCAAATTTTCCTGATCCACGCTACGCTACGCATATCATATAGCCGCGATCCACCACACCGGCTCATCCATGGAACGACGGAATTCTTCTCCACGAAACAAGCAAGGAGCAACGTCTCAGTTTCTTTAAATCCTTGAATCGCGTGAGCCGTCAAAGAAACGACCCCTGAAAAAAAAAGAACTCACCACGCACGTTATATCTCATAGCGTTATATCATCAAGGCGAACGATTGTGGAAAACAATCGAAACGCGCAAAATGAAGCGGAAACAAGTCGTCCTGGGGCTTCCTACCTTTGTATCTTTCGACATTGACACCTACTCGCGTCATCGATTTTTAATCACGAGTTTTAATCGAATTACGTTCTCAAAGCCTAAGGGAATGGGAGAAGGGAGAAGAAAGAGAGAGAGAGAGAGAGAGAGCTGCCAAGCTTTCGCCTCAAGCCTTAATCGAATGAGAGAGGTGTCTCGTGTCTGCGACACCCTGCGCGCTTTCACGCGTAATCGCGAGAGGAACGCGCGCTCGCGCTCGAGTCGCTCGACTTGCGCTCGAGTCAATTCCCTCTGCATGAGTAGAGAGACGTAGAGTCGAAAAAGAAAGAGAGAGAGAGAGAGAGAGAAGATACGTCCTTTGAGGATATTCATGAGAGGGGATTACCATGTGAAACGCCTAGCCTAGTGAATGCTTCCTCTCTTTTCGACGGTTTTCCAACATGGACGATCGCTCGGCTGCGCCGCCTTTTTCTCGTGCGCCATTCACTTGCGAGCAAGTGAGCCGAATCTTTCTTTCGTTTTCCTTCTTTCTCGCCGTGGAGAGCCATGGGAATTTAAGTTGTACAGTTATCGAGACAATTTACAGCTCTCTCTACGAGTCTAGGCGAGCTAGAGAGTCGTCTTTTGAACGCCGCTCGAAAGCCCTTCACGATCGACTCGATAAATCGCCCGAGTATTTATCTCGAGAAGAGGCTGCGATGACGTCTACATGGCGCCCTCTCTCTCTCTCTCTCTCTCTCTCTCTCTCTATCCTTCCTTCCTTTGGATGGAAAGGAGAGACTGTTTAACCGAGGATCGAGCAATGGATAGGTAAATACCAGTTTTGAACAAGCCGCTGTTGTTTCGACGCGATATAAATTGCAGTTGAAACTATCGCGAGTGAGGAGACATTGTGAAACGATTCTTTCTTTAGATCTGTTGAACGATCTATACGACACCTCTCGACGTTTTTTCAATCGATGCCATTATACTTATCGCGAATATGTTTCGAAATACGCGAAATACGCTTCGAGAATTATTACTTATTTATTAATTTTATACTATAATATTATTACTTAATTATTAATTATTACAGATCGAAGAAGAAAAAGAAGAAAGTATAGTTATCCGTTTTCGAATGGATATTCATAATTAATTCGCTATTCTTTCGATCCGTGCACGTATTCAATCTCTTCTCAGGATTGAATAGCTGTAGCAACGATGGGAAGTTCGACGGAAACGGAACAACCGTTTCATTGATGAATAGAAAAGCAAAACAGCCCTCTATCCCAAAGTCGAGACATCACGTTCTTCCTTTATTATCCCGGGTACGAGTTATCCCCCTCCCCAACACTCTCAACTTTCTTTCCACCTCCATTGAAACTATAAATAAACGTTTATTTCATTCTCCCCTCTCTCTCTCTCCTCCGCTCTTCTCTCTCTTCACTATGCTAATATCGTACGCTCATTCCAGCACGCAAAATTGCCGCACTAGCCCATTTTAATCTCGCAATTCAGTCACTCGTAATTCCGCGACGCTATAAAGGCGGCCACCGCCGCTCCCGTCCACCTAATATCATCCGGCTGTTTATGCTATGAGCGTTAATTCACAGCGCGAATATCATTACACCCGGATGCTTCTCCTTCGCGTATCCTCCTCTTGGATGCTCGAGGAGAGACGCGGCGGGACGTCTCGAATTGCCTTCGTTACTCGTCGGTCTTTATTTCCGTTCGAATAACGAACGACTGGGGGAAGAAATAAGAGAGGGAAATAATCAAATCGCAATAAAACAGGTGTATTTCCCTCCCATCTCTCGCCGTCACTGATCATTTCCAACGAATGTCGAGCAAAGATTAAGAAATGATCTCGTTCCTCGCCAATTATCATTTTTATTGAAAAAAAAAAAAAAAAAGAGACGAACGTTGAAAGAAGAAGGGATTAAAATATGACTTATATTACCCTTCCTTTTAATTCAATTTCTACCGAATTAGGATATCTCAAACGCGTTACTTTCCTCCTCGTCGATAATTACATACACCAAACGACGAACGTTCGAGATGAAGAAGAAGAATTATGAAAATGCAAAGTTAAAACGTCTACCATATATACACCCTCTTCCAAATCGCTACCAAATAGAGAAGAAAAACCAAGAAACTAAAAAAACCTTGTGAAACTTACCACCCTTTTACCCATATTACCCTCTTCCCCGTCAATCATCGCTTCTGCATCGAAGGAACGTCGAGCGGGGAAAGAAAGGAAGAAAAAAAAAAAAAAAAGAAAAAAAAGAAAGGAAGTAGCGACGTTCGGTCGATTCGATCGTGATGAACGACGAGTTTTCGCTGTTCCCTTATCAATATGCATTAGAGGAGGCTGGCCGACTTACCTACTCACCGTCCCACCACTTTTCGCCGAGCTATTCGTCGAGTCACCGTTTAACAACCCCTACCTCGTTTTCGGACGAGATTCCGCCCGCTTTCTCCTCCGCTCCTTCCTCCTCTCTCCTCCCCTCCCCTCCCCCTGCCTACCGTCTAATGAACGTACACGCGAACGTGGCAATATTTCAAGCCAAGGAGGAGGGAGGAACAGACTTCTTAAACGGTGCACGGCTCCCGTTACGATTCGCCGCTAAATTACCGGCCGGGGCTGAAAATAACGAATCGCCACGTGGTGCCGGGACGCGGAACGTCGAAATTGTGGGTTATTATCTGTAATGGTCTTTAGAATCGTACGTAACGATTCGCCTCCCCGTTGTAATGCGCTAAATGGAAGCTCGTGTACGCACGTACTCGCGGGGAGGAGGAGGAGGAGGAGGAGGAGGAGGATGTAATAGAGTGTACAAATAGTGGAGGAAACGCGAGGGATGCTACACGTTCGCGTCAAAAAAAAATGGAACGATTAGCGATGAAATAGGAGCGAGCTTGATTTTTGATTTGGGTCGAAATCGTGAGACGATGAGTGGCAGAAAATATAATTTTGCGAAAGAAATGTTGAGGTTACGTATAAGATTTATTTTCGTACTTGAATTTGAATTGTATATTTAATAATTATTTCGGTATATTTTTGAGCAATTGTACGTTCGTTTTTTAATGGCACGCATCATAAAACATAAGCGTAGAACAATTTACAAACGCGTTTTCGTATCGTCGTAGAAATAATATTTTTTTTTTTTTTAATAACGCGTGTATGGCAACGAGACGGAAAAAACTTTTCAATTACGTGCATTTTTTTTTTTTTGTTACAACCAACTTTCTATGAATATTTCATCAAAATGTAAGTTGTATATACGTTCTGCAAATTCATCGAAAAATTTTAAAAAATTCCAAACTCGTATGGCGAAAGATATAATCTTTTAATTGTGTGCGTGTGTGTGTTTTTTTTTAATTGTTAATTTTCTTCTGTTTACATTTATTGCCGCGTCTTGTCCCATACCAAGAGAGGTTAAAAGTAACGTCCAACAGTTCCAACATTTCAATCACATTTAAAATTTAAAATGCGATTAATCTCGCGAATTAATTGTTCCACGGGGGTGAGAATATTTTTCTCGCTTTGACAGGAATTCTTTTGAATAAAAGAAACGTAGTTGATCGTGGAAGATTACTTTGGTGAAACGGGTTGGAAAAAAGCGGGGTGACAATTCCTTGGGAAACGCGTGCGAGTCGAGCAGGCGTTTGGAATTGGAGGCGAGTTTTGCGGACGTTCCGGCCCTTATTAATATGCATTAGACGACTCGGCTCGATTTACCCTCTCATTGTCCGCGCGCTTTACTGTCCGATCGGCCCCTTTGAGAGTTCGATTTAGCTCTTATCACTCAGTCCGTGCTCCTTTCCCCGCCGTTTTCCACCCTTCGCTCCTCATCATCATCCTCCTCTTTATCCACTCCTGCGTCGAGGCTCTGTATTATTTTTCGGCCGGAGGAAAGAACGCTCTCATGGTGAAAATTTGCGAGCAAAAGGATCTCGAGAGTATTTTATTGGACGTGTTATAAAGTCAAATGCGAGAAAACTTGCCCGAATTAATATCACGAATCTCTCTCTCACCCCTTTCGAAATTTTTGCACTTCGTGATTTTTCATCGGAGAATTTGAAATTTCGAAATGCACACGACACGGACTTTTGATATTTTTCTTTCTTTTTTTTTTTTTTTAGATATTATGTAAAAGGAGATTAAATTCAAGTGAATCGAGATTTATATATAGCTGTTTATTTTTGTCGACGGCCATTTAATAATTTCGTTTCCTTTTATACGCCGCGTAGTATTGAAATCCTGCTAATGACACATCTCTATTGTAATCACGGTACAATAAATATTCTATATCTACGCGCATCTGCGGGTTAATTGGCAACTATTAATTACCGCGATTAATTATTAACGGCATTTAAATTGTCTTTGTCGTTGCTAATGCCCGTCGATCGTGGCCATTACTAATTCGTAGCATGCACTATGCATCGGTATGGAAAACATCGAATTATAGTACATAACAAAATATTAACTTTTGTACGTATTCTAAAAATAGTAAGTCATAATTCCGAAAACACGACAATCTCCCAAAATTGTGAGAATCAGATTTGGTTTAAAAATCCGAGAAATCAAAACACAAAAAAGAAAGAGAGAGAGAGAGAATACTAAAACAAACAGTTTCGAAACAGGAAGGAGAATCCAGCAACGCGTGTTCCCTTTCGGGCATTCTTCATGGACAACGAAAACGGAGAAACGAATCATCGGAAATTCCAAGAGCGAGGGAAGAGATTATCCGAGAGAGAGGCTAAGAGGGAAGCGTCTCGCGAGCTGCTGGAACTCCCGATGGAAGCCCGGCCGAATACATCGAAGGGGTTCGGCGGGGGTGTGCACGGGGGCTAACAGTTTCATTCCGAGCGGCGGGCTAACGATCGAATTCCTTTTGTTGGTCGTGGAAGCGAGAGAGCACGGCGTAACCGCATTCCATCGCTTTATCCGGACGACAATTCAAGTAAAAAGATCCCCCAATCCTCGGGGCAGCAGTTTTCACTAACGAATTCCTTTTCCGATCGCTTTCTCTCCGCCATCCCTTCCCCTATTGTCGTTCTACGTACTCTTGCGCCGCTTCTCCTCTCTCTCTCTCTCTCTCTCTCTCTCTCTCTTCCCATCTCCCTTCAACTATCCCCCAATCATCCTTGTCCAACACACACACGTGAACTGTCCATCGGTTACGTGGTGAAAAAAAAAAGCTGGCAAGGAATTAAACCATCGGGAGTTGCTGCGACAGCCACCTTCCTTTCCTCGTGTCTCGCAACCCCTGCTGCCGCTTTCTTTTCCCCCTCCCTGGAGGAGACAGGTTAGGCCGAATCCCTGTGGAGGGAAAGACATATCTGTCTTCTGCGTTCGAGAGAGGGACGGAAGGAAGGAAGAAGTCGAGAAGGATGGATCGAGCGAATCTTCTTGGGTTCGAACCTGATCTGGTGAAGAAAGAGAGGAGGAGATTGGATGGGAGACTGGAGGGAGGAAGATGGAAAAGAAAAAAGGAAGAATGAAAGATAACGCAAGTCTTGACCTTTGGTGGAGAGACAGGAAGATAAAATGATCACATGGAGAAGGGGGAGGAGGGAGGAAGGAGATAAGAGAGTTCGATCGCGAAGCATCCGGTGGTGGAAGATTTTTAAACGACTGTGCCGGGTATCGAACGATCTAGTACAATCTCGTGCGCGATAGATGGTGGCGCAATATGCCCGTAGGATACCATGGCAGTCTCTGGAATATAATCGTAGACGCTCGGACAAGGAGGGTGATAAGTTTGCAATTGGAAAGGCGATCCACCGTTTTACGGTATTCATGGAATATTCGATCCCATTCCGGTATATAATCCGGAATACGGTCCATTTCTATTCTCGCTTCTCTTCTCGCTCGTCTTGCGTAATTGTTGAACGGATTATAGAATATTCTTGAAAGTGTTTAACAATCGTCGTGTAAGTGTTTTATCGAGTATCGGGGAGTATCTTTCGATTATTGATTCGTTAACCAAATCAAACCGATTTAAATTATTTTTTTATCATTTTATAATTGTTACAAGATTTAATATCAAATGAAACGAAGGGATAGGAAAATAACTGTTTCGTCATCAGTAATGGATCGTAATAGAAAACACGATCGAACTCTTGGCCAAATTTAATTAATGTCCCGAGGAATGTCAGCATAGCAATATAGCTATATTTAAGCAACTTATCTCATGGCCGTTATTCTAATCTGGGTTGTCGTCTTAAGCACGTGGAAGAAGATGACTAATAAGATCGATTGATTAATAGCAACCTAGACTCGCCTCTATCCATTCATACCTATAAAAAGAACAAGAAGGTAACATTAATTAAAAATACACTCGTACGTTCCTCATCCCAAAATAAATATAACAATTATTGTGCAAGTACTTCATCTCTCTCTCTCTCTCTCTCTCTCTTTCTCTCTACGGATTTAACAACATTCAACAGTTTAGGCAAAAAGAGATCAATATATTTCGCGTAGAAAAATAGTAAAATTCCGCGGAAGTAGGGACGAAATATCATCAACACGAAGAAAGATATTCCAACAACTTCAACGTTCAAACGTTCCTCTCGAGTGGTTCAGGATGATCGCAAACATTCCACCCTGCCGATTTCACGAGCGAACGAATTTTTCTGCAATTCCTCGCGCCAAACATCCAAGCGAAATCCCTGACAATCCAGGAGAGAAAGGTGGCCTAAGAAGTAGTTCCGGGGTGCCGGGAAAATCCTAGATATTTATGTGTACCGGCAAACTTCCCATCGCGCGTATCGCGCGCGCGTACACGAATTCCACACGTGTGTGTATGGAGGTCCATTGCGAACGATCTCAGGGATATAGGACGGCGCGTAAGGTCAATCCTGCCGAATGGTTCCAGCAATTTTCACTTTGCTCCGGTTATGCCCACCTACGTTTGCCCCACCTTCCTATCTCTCTCTTTACCCCTCCCTCGGTGTCTACTATTTTCGACCCGTATCCCTCCCTCAGCCTCTTCCACGAGGAGCCATACACATCCTCGGCATCCAAAAAGGGAGAGAGCAACCGAAACGAAAAGAGAAAGGCGGAGGAAATTTACCGACTTCGAGAATCGCCCTGATTTTCCACCCTTGTGAAATTGCCTCGGCTGCGCACCTTCCTGACGATTGACAGCCACTCTTTCTCTCCTTCTCTCACCCCCTATCCTCATCCTCTTCATCCTCCTTCCCTCTCCAATCTTGGTCCTTACTACCGTTTGCCCTGGCTGCGCTCACTTCTTGCCTCCTCGTTTCTTCAAAATTGGACGGCCCGATGAAATTCGCAGTTCGCCACTTCTACCTCTCTCTCCCTCTCTCGAAGAAGAAGAAGGACGAGAAGAACGAGGTCTCTCTCTCTCTCTCTCTCTCTCTCGAGTCACCCTTTCTTGGAGAAACGGCCGATTCCTCTTGAGGATCCTCGTCTTCTACCGAGACGAAATTTAGGGCACACGCGCCCGTGAAGAAGAAGAAGAAAGGAAGACGAAGCGTCGTTTCCGAACGATCCTCGAACGATCCATAAGTTATGAAAGATGTCGCAGCCCCCGTCGCGTATAAAACGTTTATTAAGTCCCGGCGAAATGAACTGGCGGCAGGCACAGGCCGCGCAGACGATGCACGCGGAAGGGGGGAAGAGGCAGCAGCTGGCTGTCAGATGATCCTCAAACTCTTCGGGACTGTTTCAACCGACCCCTCCGCCTCCCTCTATCAAGCTTTCCTTCTGCTGGAAAGTTTTCGGACGCCGATGGCGTGGCCTGGCTAAAAGTTATCGAGTAATCTGCCTGCTACGAACGACGAACTACTTCCGGAGGGGGATGGTGAAGAGACGAAGGGTTGTGGACTTTGACGAGAATGGTGGCGAATAGAGAGGATTGGCGCTAAGTATGTTTAACGATTGATCAATCGTTGGAGCTTGAATGGGGAAATTGCGAGAGGGGATTGATAAAATTTTATTCTTTCTTTCTCTCTTTGGTAAAAAGGAAAAGAAAATTTGAACGGATTTTTTGAATAGTAGATTTCTTTGTTTGGTTCGCACGAACGTGATTTCGTAAAAAAAAAAAAAAAAAATTATTCGACCCGTGAAAGATTAAATCCTATTCGTGAAGATTTCTTATCTTGTGGCGATATAAATTTTTGCCAACAAATTGAAAAAAAGATTTGTATTCGGTAAAAGTTGATATCGATGTATGTATATATAATCGTTCATTCCATTTTGATAACTGTTTCTTAAAGTTATCAAAAATCGATATATGTCAGCGTATATCTTCGATTGTTAAAAAAAAACTAGAAAGAAAACTGTCAAAAGAAAGTAAACAAAGTTGGATCGGTGATAATTCCAAGTATCATCGCACAATTTGAAAAAGATAAAGTATTCAAATTATTACGTTGAAAAATATTCGTCTCTCGTGCAATTCTAAAATTGAGGTGGAGGAAAAATTTGTATCCAAATTCTATCCGAATAAAATTCCACAACATTTATATCTACATCAAACAAAATTATTCCTCTCGAACGGAGTATTATTTTGACGTAAAATTCCCGTCGCTACGAGAAAATGGGAAAGACTTGTACGCGCCAGATGTCTCGTTTCCATCTCGTTTGCATTAAAGCGCGAAACAACGAGCAAATATTGAGCGTTTTCGTTTACCTTGTTCCGTTTATGTCTCCAGTCTCCGTCGAAGAAGCTGGATACAGACTGGATCCTGGACTATGGAATGAAAAACTGGCGAAAAACTTTCTTGGACGGTCCGCGAGGCAGCAGAAATTTCACTATCTTATTAATGAAAGCCGTCTCGAAAGCCGCAACTTCTGATGCGGGCGTGGAGAGAAGAAACTCCTGTTCCACGTGGCCGTAAAGAAAGATTCAAGCCGAAGATACAGAAGCCGGGAATTGTGAATAAAAATAACACTTCCGTTGGAAATTTCTTACAATCGTAAGATAATTTGGGAAAGATAAGTCACTGAAAGTTGAGAATAATAGGATTGTATTTTTTGACGCAAAACAAAAAAGGGAGGAATCTAAAAAGTTGGTAGCGAGTAATGAATTGGCAAAGTTGGTTATTATCGTCGGTATGATACTTTTTTGTATTCCTTCTTATTTATAGTTCAAATTATTCTGAAATAATCGCAATCGTTAATCGTTGCTAGAAAAAGAACTAACAATTCCATAAAAATATCCCATTTCTTTATATAAAAGTTCTTTTCGCGTAAACATAATTTAAGAACCGTTCCTATTTATATTCCTTCCCCTAAAGAAAAATAACAATAACGAGTAATCCCAAACAGCATAAGCAAGCATAAATTCGACTCCTTAAATTTCATAATTCCACCGAAAACCACGTCCATCCGAAACAAGCTCGACACCGAGAAATCGAAGAAAAACTCTGCCATCAGCACCGACATCGAAAAAAGATTTTTCAAAATTCCAAACCCAGTTCAGAACTAACACGTCTATGTACCACCATCGCGTGGAAATTTATCCAAAAACAAAAAAAAAAAAAGAAAAGAGGAAGAAACGAAAATAGAACCTCCTCGCACGTTTCCTTCCTCTTCCACTTTGCATCAGAAAAAGATTTCCCGGGGAGGAGGAGATCCAAAGGGAGAGCTGCCGTCTGGTGTCGAGGAATAGTAAAACGTGGTGCACGCGTTCCAGAAGGTGTCCGAGGCAGTCGTCAAGTTTTCCATTCGATTCGAGGCGCGGCCTTTAAAGGCGAATTTTCCACCCTGGGACGAAAGATATAAGAACGGTCGAGCGGGGAATGCGAACGGCGTGTTGGAGGAGGCGGAGGAGGGGGAAGGGACGCGGGCAAAAGCGTCCTAACGATGGCTGGTCCAGGGCGCACGAAGGAGTCGGAGGAAGGTTGGTGGAATGGTGGAAGAGGAGGAAGCGTATTACCAAGTGGACGACGAGGAGTCCCCCGTCGGTCCCTGGGGGACGACGCACGGCCAGCAAGGTAATGGTGTCGGGTGTGCGCGCGGTGTCGGACGCGGCAAGAGTCTGGCAACGTGCCCGGACATACAGGGCCCTTCCTTCGTGACGAGCTTGTTAAATTTATCGAAAGCGTCAAATTAGGAGAGGACCGGTTGTCCTCTCTCTCTCTTCCTCTCTCGTATCTTGGACCAATCCCACTTCTCTTGCTTCGATCGCCTCGGCTGCTCCGCCTACGACCTTCGAAACGCTGCTCCACCTTTACGGATTTCAAATTCGAGGGTGGAAACGCTCGATCAAACGTTCTTCGACCGATCCTGTCCGCTCCCACCTGCTTCGCTTGGGATTAGCGAACGGTTGACAGGCTTTTGCCATGGGAATGGAGTGGAAATGTGGAATAAAGTAGATAAGGAGGAGTGTTAAGCGTGTTTGGGAATTTTGGATGATTTAAATATTGTTTCTTGACGTGTTGTATCAATTTCGATATAGAGAGTCGGGAAATGCGTTAGAAATATGTACATCCATGGTAAATTCCATTCACGAAAGCGCGGGCTGAACATAGTTGGTGTAAGCATGACTAAATTAGATTGCTTTTATTAGAGTATTTAGCGAGGAACCCCTTTATGAACGTGACACTAATTTGAATTTTCGAATAGTGGCGCGATATCGATTATATTCCACTCCGACTAAATGCGTAGAGGACGCAAGATGATAGAATCTATACCATAATAATGGTCATTGTTGCGTAAATTGTTCCCGTGGAGAAATATGCGTACGTTTTCCTTCTTCGATTAAACGATCTAGAAGAACGAATTAAAAGTCTAATAATAAGAATAGGCACAAAAAGTGCCCGTTGGAAAGAGTAATTACAGTGTAAAACATTTTATCGAGATATTTATCGAACGTATACGGTTCATCGTTGAAGCAACGATGTTTTGCCACGTATTGGATTGCATCGAGAGAGAAAAGACAAAAAAAAAAAAAAAAAATTACGCGCAACGTTTATTTCATATCCACCCCGTGTTAATGAAATTTTTCAATTAACCGTGTATCCGGTTCCCCTTCCGCGATTCTTCGTCGTTTCAAATTGATTAGAAACCTCATGAAGCATTCAAACGAAACCTCTTTCCACATCGTGAATGCGTAAAGCTCGTGCAAGTATGATACACGGCCGATTTTATACACGGCGAGCAGATCATTAAATTACAGGGGCCTGGGTGAAAAAAAAGAGGAGAGAAAGAAAAAGAGAGAGAGAGAGAGAAAAAACAGGAACAAAAAAAAATTGAAAAACAGAGAAAGGAAAAGGGAAATATAAAATACAGCTGATATTTCGTTTTAACTCCGCTAACGAAGTTCTGACCGTTCCACATCCATCCGTGATTTATGAAACGTTCAGCAAGAAGAGCATCACGACTTTATTAATTAGTTTTGCCTTTTTTAAATTTAACTCCGGCCGAGAACGGCGAAACTATTTTGCTCGACCTCGATCCCCTTTTCACGCGGTTACGCGAGGGTCTTGATGTTGAACATTTCGATGCTCGATATCCAACAACGAACGACCCGATCCCCTCCCCAACCCTTCTATCGCTGCGCGCACACACACACACGCATACATACACGTTGTACACTCGTTATTTTATAAATTATAAAACGTCACGAGCGAGTAGACAATACAAGTTTACCGGGGCTCGGAGGAATCGCGTCCGGTGGCCGCGATGATTTATAATAATAATTACAGCTACCGCTCGTCCATCAATTTTGGCGTTCCCGTGTATTTTTAATGTGGATGGCCCCGTTCCAGGTAGCTGCACCGGCTCGTATATCACCGACAGTTTTGTGCAAGCTGTTACGAAGCGAAATAAAATTTTCCCTCCACGGAATCGCAGTGGATGTCGTAGAGACTCGGAAGCGCGTAGCAACACCTCGCGTTCCTCTCTTTTCCTCTCCACTCACCCCCTCCTCTTTCTTCCTTTCTTCTTTTTTTCTTTTTTCTTTTTTTTTTTTTTTGCGCCTCGTCGGACACGTTGCATATTTAAATTCCGTCGAGCAATAACTTTATCGTGAAATCAAGGAGTCGTCCCAGCGACGAGGAAATCATGGCCCCGCCAGTTTTATTACAACGCCACGCGTTTTGCTCGTATTGCGTAACATTTATATCCGATCCTACTTCACTTTCTGTATTTCTATCGTTTTTACAGTTTCCTTTTTCTTTTCTTTTCTTTTCTTTCTTTTTTTAAATAACGCTTACGACTTTTATACTCGTTGGGATTGAAAACTGTGCGCTCTTCCTTCAGATGTTTCCCTAAGAGATTTCTATTGGTGAAATAGGTTCGCTTCGATAGAGGAAAATTATAACTGACGTTTCTTCGATGTTTAATAAACATCGGTGATATTAATTTTTTTTCATTATTCATATGTTTTCTTTTTTTCGAGAATAATTTCGCTTAAAGACGCTTAATTCGCGTTAAAAATTATGAAATCCGATAGCATCGAGTTTCGAATTTGATGAGTGTGGAACAGTTTTATATTTATTTTCTCGGATATCAATCCATTGATGTAGAATACAATTCGGTGAATTTTTCCTACACGAAAAATCGAATATATTTCGAAACACACGATTTGTTTTCAATGTAATATTGTAAATTGGATATCTTATTATTTTCAATGGAACCATCACGAAGCTCGATATTACACTTAAAGATTATTCAATCAGCCAGTTGAAATGCAAAATAACAATCTCTCTCTACAAAATGGAGTTTAAAACATTTATCCTTTTCCTAGCTGTATATACTTGCGATTAAAAAAATTTTTTTAATCAGCTGGTTGGAATTTTATCAATTTTCCAACTTGCCAACCAATTCCAACGTTTCGTAAAAATTTTTTATATTTTCTATAAACTATGTTCGTAAACTTCTTCGTTTCTCATGCATAAAAACTTTTTACGTAACTTTATTAATTCTTATTTGTTTTTATCATCTATACACACACACACACACACACAACCTTTAATAAATAAACTCGTATAATTAATTTGCACGTACATGATTTTCAGAAATTTGCTTTATTTTCTATAAAAAATAAAGATTATTTACGAACATTGTTTCGAGTAAAAAAAAAAAATTTTCATTGTAATTGATCGTCGGATATATATACATTTGACACTTTCGTTTCTCAAGAGTTAATACTCGGCCAATCGAAATAATTTCGCTTCACGTGTCTCATCTCATCGTCTCGAATGAATATCTTTCTCCCAGAATCCTGGACCACGCGATTAAGCGACAACAATGAAAGGAAGTATACGTTTCGAGGAATCCCGTGGCTACGATTTTACTATGGGAGAGGGAGTCACGATTGGATGCACGGGTGATCCTTTCAACGATGAAATGAATGCCTGTCACTAGCAATTCGGGCCTCGTTTCGTTGGAAGCGTACACGATTCCGCTCGATTTATCGTTAAAAATACGTTTAGCAAACTGAACGATCGGAAACAGGCGTTTAATTGAATCCTACGCGATTTAGGTCACGTGGAAGGCTATCCCTGTGTAGCCTTTCCCTGGAAACAAATGTCTATTTTATGCGGCTAATGATTCGTTTAAACGATTCCTTTCCACCGAGTATCCTACGCGATTTGCAAGAAATATTGTTTTACCAATTTTGGGGCTAGAGATAAGGAAAACTCGAAATAATATTAACGAAATAATATTTACGCGTCAAAATGATACGTAAGAAAGATAAAAACCTACGATAGAATGATGAAAATATACTTTTACCCCCAAAATATTGCCTAATCTTCAATTATCATATATCTTTTTATATTATCATATTACAATATATATTTTAAAATCATTTCTAAAACAACCCTCTCGATTAATCACGAACATAAATAATCACCGAACAACAAGAACAACAAATTATTATTACAAACATCCGAAAGAATCGACTCGATCCATATATCTCATAACCCAGTTATATCTTCAAAAACAAGCCTACATTATTGTACTAGGCTGATCGTATCCATCAATCGGGAATTCGAATAATTTCCCTCGGATTCGTATTAATCCTCGATCATTCCCTCCATGTTGGGCCGATCTCCAAGCCCGATTGTTTCCAACCCCTATTGTAACACAATCCTGCACAACATACCGGCCGTCGAGAAGAGAGTTGCCAATAGGACGTGTCAGTGCGGATCGCAATCTCCGGTTTCCCCTCCCCTTCCCTCCTGGGTCGATGGATCTTAATGAAATTCACGGTATCGTCGTCGATATAGGCGTCGATAAATGACCGTGCACGGGGACGACCGACGGTTGAATCGCTTAATAAGCGTTATTCGTGACAAATTACCGGGCCGTGATACGCCTCGGGGGTTGGGGGAGGTGGTAGCTGTTGTCGCCAACAAACAGGCACTGTGCAGTGGAACACGGCCAAGAAGAGAGGTCGGCCTCGCGTGGTGACGGATCGCCGTGTTAGCAACGCAGCGCGAGGCGAACCATCACGATCTGTCTCGTGGAACGACAATAATTGATCCCACCCCCTCCCCCTTTCAAACCTGCCACTTTCCATCCGCCAGCCACACGCCCGTGGTGTTCTTCGTTTCGCCTTCGCCTCTCGCCTTGCCCGCCTCGTTCCATCCTGCACCGCCGGTAATTTCATGCTCGAGCTGACAGGGTCGATGGAGACCGCCACCAAGGTCTTCGAGGATCCTCGCTCGGGGCGATGGCGCGTCATCTTTCATCGTCTCGGCGAGCAACACCTGCCGCCACCGTTTCGCGGGGGCGGTGATTTCGAGAGGCGCTCACGTGAGCTTTGCCGCCTCTCACGGGACAAGAAAAAGGGGAGAGAGAGAGAGAGAGAGAGAGAGAGAGAGAGAGAGAGAGAGAGAGAGAGAGAGAGAGAGAGGAGGGTGGTATTTTTGTTGAGAGAGGGAGAAGAATTGGGCGTCCCCGCCGGGACGCAAGGCAAATATTTTTGCGACGGCTGCGACCGGAAGTGGAGAGAAAAGGGGGTGGGAGTGGGGGAGGAGCGCGTGTTGCACAGCAGCGGCCGCGTTTTTTCGGATGTTAAAATCTAATTACTCGCTGCGTGCGCGGATGCGCGAGCTGTGATACGATTATGTCCAATTTAAATCTCGGTAAAAGTTGCGAGAACACGGGGAAACGCGACGTTACTTTCGAGAAGATTAAAAGCTGGTACCACGGTAACATCGTGAAAAGATTAGAACGGAGAGCTTTTGTTTCTTCTTTTTTTTTTCTTTTTTTGGTGCCTGCGAAGTGTATCGCATTCCAATCGAATTGTACGAGTTTTATTTGTGAATTTTATAAAGCAATTTGTGAGTTGATTCAACGATATACGCGAATAATTCAAATTATTTTTTAATATAGGATTTAAAAAAATCTTAAGTTAGAATGTCTAAACGGTCACGATAAATACGAGGCATTGAATAGGAAATTAACTCGATACGAAGAATTTCGTATGAAATATTGAAGAATTTTTTTTTGAAGAGAATGTATTCAATTAATCCTTTATACCTTATTTCATCATAAAGTTCAATAATAAATTTCATCAATTTTTAGATCTCGGAAAAATTTATTTTTTATAATTCAACTAATAAATTGAATCAGCAATAATTCCGATTTATGTGAAACATTGTGAATATATAGATTATAATGAGTTGTGCAACATAAAACTATTTTTTTTATTAGTAAAATACTATTATGTATTTCGGGAATGAAATCAATCTCTGAAGTTTCAAACGACGTGAACTATTGTAAAAAAAAAAAAAAAAATTATATGCAAAGCACGAAAAAACGATAAAAATAAGAACGTTGATTTTACTCAGACAAAGTTTCCATTCAAAAAATAATTACTCTATGCACAATCTCCACAAATTTTCCAAAGTAGCTGAATTTTCTCGTAACAAATAGCGTTGTAAAGATTTGCAAAAAACGATTCTTGTAAATCACGATAAATCCTTTCACAAAAGGTTTATTAGATTTTTTTCCAAATACCATCAATATTAAACGGAAGAAAGAAGAACGTGGAACAATCTTCCCTTTCTATAGGCGCGGTAATAAACGACATCAATCCCAACGAATCTTCTTGCAGGGATGGACAAAGTGTTTGGAAACACGCGGTGGACGGTGGAGCGTGGCTAATGAAATTTTGGAACTCCGCCGCGATAATTACGAGGATAATTTGGCCAGGATTAAATTGGCGTAGTCGAGGCGTGCGTTTCCCAATCAATCGTGTTCCCGAAGCAATCCCGAAGATCGGATAACGAGCAAAGGGCGTACGACTTAAGAGGAAAGGCTCCTGGGGGAGACGGTCTGCAGACTTCGCTTTGTCTGGCCACGATACACCTCGTTACGCGGATAATTGCATCGTCAATTTTTCGTGGACGACAACCTGCTGGGACGCAGTCACGTGGATGCTCCGGAGATCAAAGATCAAGTAGTTGGGGAAGAATGATTACGAACTTGCTTACTTTATTGAAAAATTTTAAAGCGGAACATTTCAAAAGATTCTTCAAGATTCTTCATTGTTTACTCGAATCTCTGTTATTAATTATCCCTGATATTATAATAATATAAATTGATGCTCTTATTGAAAATATATTTTTATAAAATTTAAACTAGAAATCGAATCTCAATTATAGAAAGAATAACACGAGATCATCAGATTAAGGGAGAAAGTGCGTGAAGCGAATTAAGGTGAATCGTGAAAGGAAAAAGGAAAACGAGCGGTTTACATCGATGACGAATAAGATTGGAATCGTTTCTCGAGATAAGTAGCGTCATGGATTTGCCACGAAACTTCCATTTTACGCGTATAATACGTCAGGGTTGTTCGTTGGTTGCCGCGGTCTTCTCCACTCGGCTCGCTTCCCGTTCGGGGCCAATACCTTAAAAGCATACCCCTTTACCCCGCTTAACCCCTGCAAACCTCCGAAAACACCCTCCGGAACAGTCACTATCAGATTCGAAGCCCCGACGGAAGATAATCCTTCTCTTACATCTGCCTCCACAATCCTTTCTCTTACTCTCTCGTTCACAATTCTCTCTCTCTCTCTCTTTCTTTCTTTCTCCTCCCCCCCCTCGTTTTCTTTCTATTCCTATTTCTATTTCTCTTTCTCCTCACCGAGTGTGAATCGACAGTTTTCGCTATCAAACTCGGCTTATTCGCAGGGGGTGGATCAAACCCTTTCCGCCACGAACATGTATCACAATCAATTTTTCTACTCGCCGAACCAGCTTCACGGACGATCGGTTCACGATGTGTCTACTCCATTCTCTTTTCTCTCCCTTCCTTTCTCTCTCTCTCTCTCTCTCTCTCTCTCTAGTTTGCTCTTTGTATCCACTGTCTCATTTATCCTTCGGAGATCCTTCCTTCTTAAGTTTCAACCCTCGTGAGACGGTCGCCGTATGAACAGCTTGTATCGAGCAGCGATACGCGATTTCTTTGTTTTACCCTTCGCGTGACGAAAATCGAGTTCTATCTTCTACGTGATATGGATTATACTCATACGATTCATACGAGTGCTGGCCAAAGGAAAATAGAGAATACGGTTATGGATATTTTTATATTTGAAACGAGAGATGCTTCGTTTGTAAGAAATAGTTGTTATAATAGTGTAATAGTTATATGAGAGTTATATGAGACACATGAGATATCTCAATAGAAATTTAGTTTAAAATTGTTAATAATTCGTTACATTGATTAATTGATCGAACGAACAATTGTGAAATAGTTAAACTAATTTATTGAAATATTACGTACAAGTGGCATAATTCGTATCCGCTCGAATGTCTAATCCACGATTGATCCAAATATGATTCTATTTGGTTTAATTAATGACAAGTAATTGCGTAAATTATTCTCTTAATAATAAATCGCATATCCCCCCGACACAAAATGACGTAAATATTATTTATTTATCATAGCCTCCCCTCCCCCTTCCATCGAAATTATGTAACGTCCGATAAATTATAACGGCAATGCACGGTAATTTCTTTGACCAATTACAATTATTTATACGTACTACACATCTACGTCAATCTAGCGACTATAGCGTTCAAAATAAGCATTCATTATAATTATATCGTCAAAACGTATTGCAAATTCAATCGAATCATATTACAAGCAAATAAATATGTTATAGAATCAAGATAAACGAGAACCGCAACTCAAGTCCCAAATAATTCATCGAGCCAATTCGATGGATCGACTGAAATGTTATTTCGACTCGAATACGCAGAAACAACATTTTGCCAAAGTAATCGACATCGTTTAAACCCCTCTACCCCCTCCCTCCTCCCCCCGATCGCCATCCGCTCAACCGCCTCTCTCTCGACCGCCCATCGATCCCATTGATATCCGATTCCGTTGATCAAGGAGCATTTTAATGACGGTGTGGAAACGAGCGTATTAATTAAATTACTTGCATACGCCCTGTCGCTAATAAATAGTGTCTTTGAGGGCCGGGTTGGCCAGCGTTAAATTTTCATCGAGATCGAAGGTGGTGGTGGTGGTGGTGCGGGTCGGTGATAGCGATCGGGCCAGAAAGGAATTTCCATTAATTGTTACCGATTCGTTCACAGTCCACCGACTTACCGCATAAAAGCGATTTCCCTCCGACGGAATAACGGTTAACGGTAAATTACTCACCTGAAACAAAGGAAACAGAAGGATAATGATGAGTGAACGAATTACAGGGGTCGAACGAGGGAGGGATTGGAGAATAAAATAACGCGGATCAACGCGTTTGTCCATTTCCGCGCGCGTATCGCGCGATATTCGCGGGATTATTAATACGTCCTTTAATTATCGAGAGCACCTCGAAGGGTGCGTTATTAAAATGTCACGAGCGAAGAAATCCCTCAATAACGGGTGTCACGGGAAAATATTGCATACGTGGTTAATTACATACACGCAATCCAAAGCAGTCCAAAGTTTTTACCGAAAATATCGAAACGGGTTGTAAATAATATCGATTGTAATAGATGGATATGTTTTAAATTTTTTCCCCTCGTTCCCTTCATTGTGACGTAAAATATTACGTACAGAGTGACAAAGAAAATTTTTTCCTCTCTACTCTATTATAAAATAAGAGAGGGATGGATCTAGCAGTATCGAATCAATCTAACGAGCATCTTATTTTATTTCCAGAAATTACAGAATCTTAAAAAAAAAAAAAAAAGAAAAAGAGAGGGTAAACGAATCACTGAAAACTGCTCGACCACCCAGAGATCGTAGTTCCCATTAAAACGCGGCGTCTCCGTCTGGAAAACAACAGGAGGAAAACAACAACGAGGAAGAGGAAGCGAAAAAGTAAAAAAGGAGAAGGAAAGGGGAAAAGAAAGGGAGCAAAGGTAAAATAAAAAAAAAAAAAACAAAAAAAAAAACATCGGTAGGCGTTCCGTAAGCGCGATTTAATGACAGAGCATATTTCGTCGGCTACAAATTCAGCTTTTCCCTTAGACGACGATGCGGGAACGTTTACTTTGCTCCACCCATCCTTTCTCTGTCCCTCCTCCTCCCTCTTTCTCTCTCTCTCTCTCTCTCTCTCTCTTATCCTTACCCCCGAGGCGGCCCCGCGACTCCGCAAGAAACTCGAAGCTATTTTTATCAAAGGAACGAGGCGAGTGTCGCGGACGATAAATCATTCGAGGGTTCCACCTACTGTATCCACCCTTCTGAAGCAGCCTCGTCTCATGGCACGGGGTAACGAGTAGCTTTCATTGGCCGCGTGGGACGTCCCGGAAAAAGGTAAGAACGATTTTTCACCGTTAGCAACACCTGCGCTAAATGAATACGAATTGATTCAAAGCCGCGTCCCGAATCGGTCTGTTTTATTCTCCGACCAACATTCCCACCCTCTCTCCCTCTCCCCCCTTTCCCTCTTTTTAGCTCTTTATACTCGGCCAAAGCCGAGCGAGGTACACGTTCCACCAGGCAAGACCTACATTTCCATCACGCGTTTTCGCGAAAACGCGTTTTCTGTGAATGTACCGCGGTAGAATGTGGAACGCGACCCGCAATCTCGCTATATTAAAATTTCATACCGGATGTGCGAAGGGAATTAGAGAGGGAGAGGCGACGTCGCACGGGCCATTGAGGACGTCGACGAATCAAAGGGCGGGCGGGCGGGCGCGCGGTCGACAGTGTGCAGGCATCTTTGGTCGAACAGGGAGGGATGAAGGGAGGGGAAAGTAATGGCGCGGTGTAAGGCGTCGGATTTTTCCCTGGTATATGGCACACGAATATGTAAGCGCGCTTTTCAATCATTTTTATAGCGAAGAGAGAACTCTTTTTCTTTCTTTTTTTCTCTCTTTTCTTTTCTCTTTTTTTCTTTTTTTTTTTTTTTTTTTCCCTCTTAATGCGTGCTGCTAGGATTTATTGAATCGTCTAGCGAGATATTTATTTCGAGTTATTCGAGAATATTCTCTAATGGAGATCGTGCGAACTTCTTTTCTTTTCGAATAATAAAGCGATACGTTATTCACGCGGGAAGTAAGTCATTCCTTTTCTCTTCGTTAATCGCATTGATTGACGTGATTGATCGTGGAGATTTCCGTGGAGAAGAGATTGTTGGATCGTTGCAAAGTATAATGATTAATACGTAATTTTAAATAAGAATTTATACTTTCTAAATAAAGATATGTTTCAGATATATCGGATGATATCAATGTTGCAACGAGGTAATAATAATATCTAAGAACTTTCTCGCAACGTTGCACCGGGCCAAAAATATCCGCCCGAGTTGAAAAGAGCATTCTTAAACACGAGAAATTTTTTTTTTTTTCGGGGAAAAAAAAGGGGAACTCGAATTCGTGACTAGGTTTCCGCCACCCACATTTTCGCGGCTGGAAAGTGCGCTGCTGAATATCCGGTGAAAGCGCACGCGCGTATATAAGGAATAATAAATCTACCAGGATCCTCTTTTCATAAAAATTTTCATAGAACACATTTTACATGAGCGAGTAACCACGTTAGTTCCAGCAAAAAGTTCCTTTTATTCCTTTTATCGGTAATATCTATCCGCTGTTTAGTCAGCGTTTTCCCAAGTTGCCCCACCCCACGTTCACTTAACTTACGAATCACCCAGAAAAAAAAAGGGTTGTCGATTCGCATACGACGAACGAATTTCGTTTTCCATCCTACTTTCCACTTTGTTTCCAATCCAAAAATCGAACCTCAAACTTATATTTTACTTTATTTTGAGTTTTCTTGGAAGAGTCTTTCTTTTCTTGGATATTATAATGGCATGACTTTTCTAAAAAAAAGTCATTAATTTTATCGTATGCTTATAGCAAATTATCATTTCGTCGATACAACGAAACGTATTAAGAATCCTCGAATTTTATCGCGTTAAATATATAATACTAAATAATGATAAATAGCGAATCATAATTTCATTTAATCATCAATAACGAATACAGAAATATTCGGTAAAATTTCGAACCACCACCACCGCCGCCCCAATTAATTCCACCCCGCGGAAGATTCATGGATCGCGAACTCGCCCCCATCCCTCCACCGGGACCGAACAATTTTTTTTTTTTTTTTTAATGCGTAGCCAGGAATAATTAAAACGCAACTGGTATGCGCGTGACGTTCGAGGCTCGATAAATCAACCGCACGTTGCGCGCCACCCCCGTGAAATCCGGCGTTATTTCCTGCCGGTCGGTGCACGCGCCACCAACACGCTCCTGTAATGAAATTGTTTCCATTTGATCTTGCGGTTCGGCCATCCGGCGTGTCGCCTCTTGGTCGGTGGAAAACCGGGGCCGCTTAAAAATACATCGTGATCCGTTTTGGTTCAGGTGTTGGTTACGCGTTACCGTTAATTGTCACCTCTGTCGTCTGGAGTGGTATCGCGTCTTTTCACCGTGGAAACCGGTTGTCCGGGTTAGTTTGACGTTAAATAAACTGGACCTGGCCTTTGACGTCCAAAGTTACTAGCAACGTGCGGTGGTGCCGCGTCAGGGCGTAACGAGGGCGGAAGCGTAGCCGACTGTTGGGGGGAGTTGTTAACGAGCCGCTTCTTATTTTTACTGCGCCGCCACTTTGACGAGCAATTCGATGGAAATGCGAGAACACCAGGACGAGCGCTCGAGATGGGAAATTGGAGGGTTTGAGTTGGGAGCGAGTGATAATTATGCGTCGAGGGGGATGGAGGATTTTGTAGCTGGTTCGAAACGTTATCGGTGATGCATACGTTGATTTTAAAGTAGTTTTCTTTCTATTTTATTCTTATCTTGGCAAGGTGGAAACGTATTTATTTGCAAGGAAAGATTGTAAATATTTATTTTTCGCGCGATAGGCCGTGAAGAGTTTTTATTTGTTTCCACGTTCGAGCACGTTCGTTTTAACATCGAGATACATTCCTTGGGAATATTCATAATCCTGTGGAAGAATGGCGAGCCAGACATTGGAAAATCTGAGCCCGGCGTTCAAATTTCATCGCGAAAAATTCGAAAGGAAAGAGCCCTTTACCTCCACGAAAATCATCTTACTTCTAATATTCTGGAGGTCTGACTCGAAAGAGAATCCGCGAAATATTTCCACGAAAATATTGAAGTTCGAAATAGCGAGTTTCTTAAGTCGTTCTCTTTCGAATTTCATACTTCGCTACTCTTAAAGAACCCGCTTACATTTTCAATTTCAATATTTAATTTTCCACGAAAATATAAATACGCAATAAAACTAACCTTTCTCATCTTCTTTTACAGAACTCTCCACAAGTTCTATAAAAAAGAAAGAAAAAAAATCTTCCATGCAAAACGGGATCGTTGCAAACGAAGTCTTTCGCGATTCTCCGTATATAATTTTCCCATCATCGATTATTTCCAAGACGCGAAACGTGCCTAAGGTTACCACGTAGGGGGTTCCCGTGGTATCCCATAAATCACCGTGACGCGTGCATAAACGTTTCCTAACGTTCAAGCCCCGGCAAACGAAATAATTTGATAACTAATGGCCGTTGGATTGCCCCTTGGATTGATATTGGTTGCCACGCCGTGCGCGTGTGCGTGCGTGTAGCACGTAAGAGAGTATGGAGAATTTTCATGCGAAACCGACGAAGGATGTATACGGATGAGAAACGGATAGATCCATCAATCTACGAACGGCGAATCGCGAATTCGGTTGTCATACGGAGCCAAGGATGACTGATGGGGATTGGTCAGAGACGCTAATGACGCGGACTCGATGACTGACAAAACATCCCTCGTTAATGGATACCGTCGTGTTGCCGGTATCGGCCACTGCCCTGCCCTGCCAAGAAAACTATTCTCGCCGCTTCGAACGGATAGATGGAACTGCTATTCTCGATCAGAATGGTTCCCCTCTCTGGCGTGGAGGAAGATTGCAAGATTCAGGGATCTGTAAACGTAAATATGTACGAGTGTTCCGATATCAACAATTCATCTTCTCGATATAAATATTCCATTCCATTTAATCTTCACAGAAACTAAATAACCTGTAAAATAAGATAAGATAAGATTGATGTAATCCTTCTAACTAATTTTCGATAATTTTTGAATCCATCTCACGATGCATCTTGTTAAATTAATAAATTAAGAGTCTGATAATGCGCAAGCCTGCTCGTGAAATAGCAGGCGGAATGCTCGATTGGAAGAGAATTTCGATGAAGGGTGACCAAGTTCCTTTGAACCGAAGGTAAGACAAACTTGGCCTGACAGCCAGACGATCAAAGCAAAGCCGAGTCAAAACACCCATTGTTTCGTGATAACTCTGTGGAGAAGAGGGGGGGCAACAGTCGTTTCTCCCCTGTCGATGATTAGCAGCCCTATCCCCCCCCACCCTCGCCCGCCGTGTCTAAGGTCAGACGCATCGAATCTAGAGAAACCTGAGAGACTACTTTACACATTCATGAAGGGGTATCAAAGGACGTCAAGATCGGCGCCCCCGCCGGGAATCGAAGCAGACCGTGTCCCGTGTGTTTGCGGTAACCCTAAAACGATCGATCACCGGCGAGGTGGTGACCCAAGAATCGATGTCGTTCCACGACGATACCACGCCGCAACCCACATACTTATACACGTGTATCGCTACCGATAGCAGGTACACCCACCCTTTTGATTAATCGTCCTTCGATCGCCGCATTTGTCTAGGCTCATAGATGCTTTCCTCATAGAATCCTGCTGCTGCACAAGTTTCCCAAAAGTCGTTTAAAAGTTGAATTCGTTTACTTCTACTATTATCGACCATAAAGTTGGATTATTTTAGCGATTTGGATTGTAGTTAGAATTTTTTGTATTTTTTTTTTTTTTTTCGTTTCTTAATTTTATTGTTCGAATGAATTTGCGTAAAGAGTGATAAGAAAACTGGTATTTGCGTTAATGTAGGAAGCACGCCAATCTTCTCGAGTACGTTGAAGAACGTTAAAGTGATCTTCAATTGTCAGAGAGACAAAGGATTTTCAAATTGTCGGTGCGTTTGATGACGTAACGATGAACACGGACGATTAATCATCGATCAACGGGTTTGGAGTTTTGCTCGTCATTCTGATAGGCAAGTGGAAACCTGTAATGGCGTTACGTAGAATCCCTCGTTCCGACTAATCACAGCTGTTTCGAAAGCCACACCCAAGCTCGACCACTCCTAGCTCTTTCTTATCTCTTTGCCCGGCATGCACAGGCACGAATACATGTAAATTTTTCTCCCTGGGAAATTAGACCATCGAATCGATCGGCAATTCTTTTAAAGAGAATTTCACGTAAGTATATTTTTTTATCCACCGTGTACCACCAAACCGAAATACCGAATGCGTCAAAGAACGTTTAACAAGATACTCGTGGAAGAGCAGAGGAACGAGAGCGAGAGAGAAACGAAGGAAACGAAGCAGAATACTCGATATTAGAGAAATTTTTCGCATCCGATGGTAATCGTTGCTGCTGGAATAGCGCGCGACTAACGAGCGCACCGAAAAAAAAAAGAAAAAAAAAAAAAGAAAAGAAAAAAAAAGAACAGAAAAAAAGAAATAAAAGAAAAAGAGGAAAAAGTAATCCTTCACAGGGAAACGGTCCTCCGACAACGGAAACCGCAACTAGTATCCGCAATCACATTTTTTTCCCGTCCGACCCTCGCCGCGTTAGGAATTTCTCATCGAAAATTCCACGGACGAGGGGGTTAGGACAAACGAAAATAAAAAAAAAAAAAAAGAAGAAAAAAGGAAAAAAGGAGAGACGACTACAAAGGGTGGAGATAGGCCGATCCGTACTTTCTTCCGGAAGCATTAACGCAAAAAATTCGCCAGTCCGACGACGTGAGATATTCGTGGAAGGGGTGCGACGAAATTGTCAACGATAGGAGAAGGAAAAAGAGAGAGAGAGAGAGAGGAGAGAGAGAGAGAGAGAGAGAAAGACACACACATACATACACACACTCCAAGTGGAAATTGCAATCGCGCTTAGGACACTATCACGAGGTAGTCAGCAAAAACAAAGGCATCCTCGGGAGGGTGTGGGAACGAACGAGGCTCGTCAGACGCGTGTTGGCTGCAGAAATGAAAACCGTTGACTGAAAGGGGGGTGGCCGTGTCGAGGATGGTTCCTACGAAGAGGGAACCATAGGGGATTGGAGAACGGATGTGTAGATAAATGAGCGCAAAAATTCGGACAAAGCAAACCGGCAGCACCGCATACCGCGAATACCGCGAGGTTCCTTCTGTCCTTTCTCGAGGAGGAAACCAGCCACCCCTTTGTCGTCGCTCGTGTCGACGGGGAGAGCAGACGATAGGTTGGAACGTAAGAAACCGGGCGAAGGATTCCTGGTCGAAATAAACGTTCTTTACTTACGTTTTGTCTCGTTTTGCGGGGCAACAAAACAAATGACGACGCGAAAACACGCCGGAGAAAAATATTGGTAATAAGTTATCTCATTGCGAGTGGAGTCGCGCGATGTGAGAATTGTCTCGCACATTTTTATCCTTCCACTTGCGAAAATTAATCGTGCGGATGTATTTCTCTGTCCGCTAAAATTCTCGAGTGCAATTGTTGATCGAGAAAATAAGGATTAATGGAAAGATCTCTTTCCTTATTCGTAGTAAAAAATTAGCTTAATCTTCGAATCGGCCTTCAATGTGGTCAGAATTTTCCATTAAGATGATTGTTACGAGCAATACTTTTCCCGAAATAAACGTGTCTACCGCGAAACCTTACCTTAAAACTCGATTAAACTCTATTAAAATTACAAAATTTTTAGATCGCTATAATTCCGAAGATATCGACTTCCGGTCAACGATCGAGCGATCGTTGGAAGCGCGGAACCTTCCCCTTTGAAATGCTTTTTCATTTATCTCGATACGACTTCCGGTTCCCGAGATATCGTCGTGTAAAGGAAAGAGTAATTTTTAATCGTTTATTATCCTCATCCTTGTCGCGTACACGGATCTCTTGCTCGCGCCTCATCTCACTGACCTATACCATGTCCAGACAAGCGGCAGACGCGATTCCTGGAAAAAGTACGTATACGTACGTAGTACGTATTTCCAGGAAAAATATATAGGTCACCAGATGGCAGGCCCATTCATGCGTTGTTTCAAGCGCTTTGAATCTTTATATCTCGGCAACCAATTGAGATATCGGGATAAAACAAAAAGTGACTTAAACGGTATACTTTTCTCAATTTTCTCACCGAGTTTTAATAAAGATAAATCTTTACTTTCCTCTCATAAATACTTTAACACGTTACAGGTATACAGTTTCAATATTCAGTTCCATTGAAAATTCAAAATTTCTGGTTCAATGAAATCTACGAATCCCGTGATAAGATAAATTCGTGAAAAGGTAAATTAGTTGTATTTTCATTAGCCTTGAGTCGAAACAGATGGATACGCTACTCGCATATCCACGATTCCGGCGCTTGGAGACAGGTCGTAATCGATGGTGGAAAAGGTGCACACACGTACCTTTCTCTCGAGTCGAGGGTATCAGCGCAGAGGTGGAGCGCGCATAAAACAATTTCTCGGAACAGATCGCATAAAGTCTCACCGAACTGCCATAAATTTCTTTCTTCGTACGCTGCAATACTCCTCCAACTTTCAACCGTTTCCACTAAAACCTTCGAGCCCCCTCGAGTACCTCGGAGCTCCTTCGTGGCGCGCCCCTTCTACCTCCGCTCGGATCGATCCCTCCAAGCATTCAAACAAAAATTATTTTCCCCGGAAACTCCTGTAATCGTCGGCGAGCCGAGCAATTCCGGCAATATTTCCGAAGCTTGATTCACCGGCAGATAGAAGTTCGCCCGGTTTCTTTGCCCGGAGATCGAACGGAATTCTTGGAGAAGAGGAAACTCGTCGTGCCCACGGCGGAAGAAACGATAAGGCGCGCCGATGCGGCACCTCGTATGTGCAAGAGATCATTTCGCAAAGTGTTTCCTACTTTGTGAATCCTGTTATGCCTTGTCGATACTCTCCATTATATCCTTTCTTTTATTCTCATCGATATATTCGTAATTTATTTTACGATTTATAAATAACAACTAATTACATCAGATAGCATAATTGACATTCGACAACGTATGACGAGAAATCTTATAATGAAACGAATTAATTAATTACCGTTTAAATTTTACTTAAATCCAAAAAAATCGGCTAATGACACGAGAATTCTGTGCAGACGTTAATCCAACGGAAAGGGGAAAAAAAATATGGTCCTTATCAAAGACACCTTTGCATACCCTCTCCCTCGTTCCATTCTCTTTTTCGCAAGGCGACCGCAGCAGCACCTGGCGGCAGCCTCGCCTCGCTGAACGTTCGAGGGGTCGCAATATTCAAGCCCTTAGCTCGAATCCGTAGGCGGCGCACACCCCCCTCGAACGCTTAGCCACGCTCTCTTCCTCTTAGCTCGTTCGAGCCATGCCGCTCAGGCCTGATCCATATGTAACGCGAATGAATATTCAACCCCGTTACGAGTCTGCACCAGGATCGGACCACCGCCATCTCCACCATTTCCTATCGCCATCGTCCTCAACGACGTCGACGTCGCAACTGCGAGCCGTAGTCCTGCTCGTTTCCACGCTTACCAACCACCATCACCTACACACACGTTTCTTCCACTTTTCCACGTCTTCTGTCAGCAAGCCGCAAGATCTTAAGTGAGCTGATAACGCGGACGACGCGCTATCTGGCGGCGAACGATGTCATCAACGCGCTCCTTACCTTTGTGTGTGTATGGACGTGGACGACTCCTTCCTCCCTCCCTTTGGATCCTCTATCCAGCTCGCGACCGTTTGGATAAATGAGAATGACTGATAATAAAAGGATAGATCTTCGCGAGTCGAAGAAGGCGAAAGAAGTGTAGGAAGATGAAAGAAATAAGAGAACCGCGCGTCTAATGGAATATAAATTTTCTTCAAAGAGGAAACCGCGAAACCGTGCACTTTGTGAAATTAATCATCCACTCTCCGGGCCGGTATCGGCGATATCACGAAAATTACCGCGACTAACCGGTTATCAGAAGACGGGCGAGGGAAAACTAAGGGAAGAAGGTCCCAGGCGTGGTTTAATCGATTCTTTTTCAACGGGGGAGGGACAAGGCTTGGTGAAACCATGGCGCGGTGGTTCGGGATACGGGTTAGGTGAAGGACGGTGTGCTTTTACAAACGGCCGTGGTTACAGCGGAATTTGCATTGGTTTGCAATTCGTTGGGAACGCGAGTAAGAGTTTTCCTCTATGCTTTCAGCTATGTAAATATTTCTTTGCCGGGAAGATACGAGATTTGCTGGGAAGGCGGTCCGTGGGATGGATAGTGGCTTCGCCTTCTTCTTCCCTGTCTTCTAACAACGTCAGCCGGGGGAAAGGAGGGGAGGAAGAGAGAGAGAGTTGAAGATGAACAAACGCTCTTACCGTTTTGCCTAAGATTTATTATTTTTGCCCGCTTCTTTCCTACCGCTACTTCCTTTAATGGCGTTCGACAACCTTGTTACCTGATATCTAGGTGAACTTTCGAGGGATGATGCTGAAAGGAAAGCGGGGGAAGTGATCGCGAGGGAAGAATCTTTCCTTTTAGATTCGAACCAAGGGGGAATTCGATGATGGGATTTGTTACATCGATGAATGTGTTTTCTTCCTCGTGAAACTTTAATAATTCCCTGACTTAAGTCAAGTGTACTCGGAAGTGGAAGGAGAAGAGAAGCTTTCTTCTTCTTTGAGCTATATGATTTTGATATTATGATTTATTTTAAAGGAGGGAAAATATCAGGGAAAACTTTTCAAACTTTCGTAAAATCATAACTTTCCTATATTCGGAGAATTTAGTTTGGTCTTTTATCCTGTTTTGTTACGCGTGAACGCGAATTAATTTTTTAAAAAATGCGTCGCATAATCTCATTTCTAATGAGACTCTACCAGCTCCTTAATTAGCCTTTTGAAAACAGAAACGAGACAACTTTATAATCCTCTTAAAAACTTAACACTTTCGAAAAGTGTTGTCCTATTGCTCTCGAAAAGGTTGAAAGTCGAACGCTCGAATTTCCTCCCGAAGGTATCGATTTTCAATTTGTTCATCGATTCATTGAACATGCTTCTTCCAACAAAGCTTCTTACGCCCGTGATTCGTTTATTCGACGATCCCTAAACGATAACGCACGGCACGAGAAAACTTGGGCTATTAGCGAAACGCGAGATTTTGAAAGATTTTTAACTTTTCGTAGTTTATCTTAAGAGTTTCGGGGGCGCAGCGATAACGTTTCTCGAAACGTTTCGTATATCGTCCCGTTCGCGGAGGGATAGCGATTTTTCAAGTTTGTCAAACTCTGGTGGCGATCTCTCATCGTTATCGCCGAACCGTGAAAGAATTGGCTGCGCTTTAATCGCGTTTGTTTGCCTTAAAGGACGATAACGCGCCGGCTAAACGATCCCATACGAATGTGTTTACTCTGAAAGTTTCGCGTGAAAACCCAATTTACATTCGAACATCGTCTTCGAAACTGGCGAAGCTGAATTCCGCAGTGAAGAAGCAGCTTTTGCCAGACGATTCAACTAACCGTACATTCCTTCTAATGTTTGTCTCATTTCGCAAGCAAACGATTGTTTCTACTTTCGTTCTGTTGCTCGGTTCCCGCGTTCCAATACTCGTCCAGCCGTTTTATTTAATTTTTAAGCGAAAAGTTTGCCCAACGTCTAGAAATGACGCTCGGATTCGAAAGCATTCGTTTCACGGATCAATTCCGTTTCAATGGATATCTTATCATAGCTAGAAACTAGGATTCCTTCGATTTCTTAGTGTAATATCGAAACTCCATCGATGGGGATTGAATCACAGTTATCTGAAGAGGAGCCAATCAAACTTTCCTACAAAACCTGGAATTTCATCATATTAGCAACGATTTATCTTTCAAGACAGCCAATGGCACGAATTTATCGACACCATCTTGTTAATTGGCTTAAGCATAAAAGAATACAATAATTTGTTTTAAAAATACCTACACAACACACGAATATTTACGAATTTATTTATACTTCTCGTTCTCCAGAGAATACATAATAATTAAAAACGAACAAAAAGAAAAAAGCAATTCATAAGAATTACCAATAAGACCATTGTCGAAGAATAAAAAATAAAAAATCTCCCTGCTTCGGCAAGCAAACATTCTCTCCGGTCGTCCATCGTCCACCAAATACCATACCTTCTTCTCACCTTTAAACGATGAATACAATGAAATCAACCATTCGACGAATTTTCACGGGCCAATTAATTCTCGGGCATAAATCTGGAATGGAACGCGAGTAAAGATGAATTCGTTTAGAGAGAACGTGTCGTGAGAACGACGGCCATGACACTGGCCCGATAACGATCGAGGAGGAAAGTTAACCGATATCAGGAGCCGGGCTAAGCCTCGCGCTCATAAAGGGCTTCTCTCGTTTCCGCGCTGGTTGGCCGAAAGGCAATAAAGCTAGCTCGCTTAACGCCTTATAGACGCGAGGAATGTTCAGAACCCTCTGCGGCGTGATCCCGCGAGGCTTTATTGCTTACGAGCACGCCCCGGTGTCTTCCTGCTCGTCTTCATCCGCGTTCAACTTCCCACCGCGGAAAACTCTGCCCCCCACTTTTTGCTCCACCCCGCGGAAATTCTCGAATTTGGCAACGGGATTTTCATTAGCTTTCAGCCGAACGTTTCGTCTTCTCCTCTTCTCTCGCGATTTTTCTTTTTTTTTTTTTTCGAAGGGGGATGACATTGGATCGGATATTTTTGAAGAAATCTTTTGGAAACTGTGATTGTGAAATTGAAAATTGGAAAACAATTTTTTTTTTCCAAACAGAGTGAGAAATATTTATACGAATTCGAGTTTAAAATCAATTTCGAAAAATAAGGTGTTTTTTTCTTTCTTTCTTTCTTTTTTTTTTTTTTTTCGTTTCGGATCAAGCGAAATTATTGAAAAGTGTAAATGAAATTTGAATTTTTTTTTTTATTAAAAAGCGCTGCAGAAATATGCTGCAGATATTTCCGTGAAAATTATGAAAAAATAAAGTGTCAGCGTGATGTTTGGAATTTTTGAAATTTTTTGTAATTTGCCAAAAATTGAAATTCTGTATAACACGTACGACGTGTCATGCACGTATGTATGCATGTATGTACGTAGCGACAAACATTGTGCGATACGTAGAGCGCCTATTGTCTTCATAAAAATTAATTTTATTAAAAAAAACCATTGGAATATATTAAGATAAACAAAACAATAGCCCCCAAAACTACCGAAAACTAGTAAAAAAAAAAAAAAAAAAAAAAACGAATAAGAAAAATCATTTTATTTTAAATCTCTTTTATTAACAATTGAATTGTTAAACGAAAGGGTACGTAACACCAAGGAGAAATTAAACAACGTTTTCACTCACACGAACGATATAGCTATTTTACAGTAGAGAAGGGTTGGACGCGTGAACTGCTTCGACAGCTGTCTCTCAAATTGGCGTAATTAATAAGTTGAAACGTAGAAGGATTATAAGCGGACGGATAAGTAGTACTGTGGGGGTTGGCATGGGGTTGAGCGAGAAATGAAGGGGGAAAGGGAAACATAGAAGGGTGAGTGAAACAGGGATGAATCCGGGGAGGATTACGAGACGAGGGACGGCACCCTGTCATTAACAGCCATCTATTGACAAATACGCGAGCCATCGTACCCGACACTAATGCCATATCATCTTCAGGTCTTATTGTTGTCATTATACTCCCTTGTGTATAAAACGTCTCTGGACTAGCGAATTCCTCGCTGATGAATGAAAAATGAACAGTCTAATTTTAATAATAATTCCATACAACTGAAAAATTCCACCACTTCTATTCTAAAACATTTTCAAAATTCACGATAATAATTTATTCTCGAGCATTGCATATCTCTCTCATTTCTTCTATCCAAAAAGAAAAAAAATTCTTACGACGAGAAAAATTCTCATCTTGCGAGAATGGAGAATTAAAATTGATTCTATTAATTCAAGAACCAAACTTCGTTCGAACAAAGAAGGGACAGCGCGTAAATCGTTCGAGAGAAAGAAAGAAAGAAAAGAAGCGAGAGAGAGAGAAAAAAGGAGCAAGCATTGGAGAGAAACGGTAGAAATCAGAATTCTGTTTGCACACCGCAACAGTTATCAGGGAGTCATTGCGTCCATCTCTGAACGTTTCGCTCAAAGAAGGGAATCCTTTTCGCTTAGCGGCCATTTCGTTCATTTCCGGTCCCGGGATGCGGATGAGATCCATTTGCTACCCCCTCCCAACTCCTTCTGCCCGTCCACCTTCCAGGCATCGAAAGCCATTGTGCGTCCCAACCCCTTTTTTCGGTCTCTTCTTCGTCCGTCAGTCAGTTTACATTACTCGCCGTACCACGGAACGAATACGGATCGAGTCCGTATTTAAAACGACCATTACGCCTCTGTAATTATCGCCTTTCGATTCCAATTTGATTCATAAAAGATGAACGGCGCCGACCAACGTTTCCTCGTTTCACGACGGAGGGAAGAGGATGCAAGAAGGTGAGAAACTTTTTTTCGTGGACACGTGTCGCGTCGCGTCGCTTCGAAAATTTCGATTAAATTCTCTTTCATTCATTCTGTTTCATTCTGTTCGATTCTGGGGGATACGTGCTCTTGGGTATTGGAATAACGGGAAAGTTATCTTATAAAGCATTATGAATTAATGTTATTGCTTTCGGAAATGTAAAATAGAGATATAAGGAAACTACGAAAGAACGGTTTTATGGTCTATTTTCGAGTATATATTTCCAAGTAAGTTTTTAAATTTCGAATAAAAGGAGTGCAGTCTTTATTGGTTTATTTCTCCAAGTAATTTTAATAATTATCATTATTATTCAAATAAAAGTTTGTAAATAATGGTGTGTTGAATCGTGTATGTAAAAGGGATTATTATACGTCTGATAAGGAATAATCCGCTTCTACTTAACTTCTACTTCGATAAATTTAGACAGATAGATTTATATACGTAGCAACATGAAGTGAAAGAGAAATATCACTTGTAAGATACTTGTTATTATAATTTAAATTATTACCTTGTTATTATATCTAAACATACTTATTATCAGATATAATAAACGCAAAAGGAGTGTGCATAATATCGCATGTTTCATTGTTTACAACGCGAAATGTATACGCGTAATACGGGAAGCGGAATGATGAACAAAAGGACGTAAGCATGCTAATTTATTACTAATTCGCTGGATGGGCTTAGAATGCAAAAAAATATATTTCTGTCACATATCCAACAATACGTTGTAAAAGCGTAAATATCTCTCTGAAAAATTAATCCAACAACAACAAGTTGCACAAAACATGTAAAACAACGAACCATTGTTGTCCATCTTTTTTTTTTTTTTTTTTTTTTTTTACCAGCGATATTTCCACAACGTTTTTCCACAATCCCTGAAACAAGCGAATAATTTAACCTGGTGAAAATAGTTGCCGTTTTCAAGGGGAAACACGGGGGGTTATAAATTTTAAAGCAATCTTTCCATCGTGGGCCGATAACCGTGTGTGGTGACACACACACGGTCTTTTCGCATTTCGATGTCAGATTAACACCGTAACATTCGACCATCCTTAACGTTTGATCAATGCACACGCTTGTAATACTTATCGGTTAGCCCGATCTCCTCTCCCTCTCCCCCCTCCACCTTCCCACAGCTAATGGAAATTAGAGTACATCATAAAATTTTAATTTCACACCACCGAAGAGATAAAGAGGGGGCGCGTCACGAAATGGCGATTGTAAATTAAACAACTGAAACGTTTACTGCGGCTCGGCGTTCGCGGCGCGTAAATTAAAACGAGGAAGAAGGGGGCGTGGGTCATTGTAATTGTAGCATTACAAATGGTTAAAAATGAAATTAACACCGCACTCGATTAAATACACCGAGGAAGATCGTGCCGACACGTTGTTAATTGAAAATGACACGAGGGAAGGGGAATTTTTATTCTCTTTCCTTCCTCTTTTTCTTTTTCTTTTTCTTCTTCTTCTTCTTCCTCTTCTTCCTGTCTCGCTCGTATCGGATAATCTGATCCTGAGAGTAATTTTGAAAAAAGAGGTGAAAAGTATATTTTCTTTTTAGTACATTTAACAAAAGATATTTCCTCTTTTTCTTCTTCATTTCGTGATATTAAGAGTTTAAATTTTGGATAAAAATTTATTGCCTTCGATTGGAATTAATTGCACACACGCGCGATGAAATTAAAACTTCGTTCGAGATAAATCACTTGTAAATCTTGATTAATCGATTATCTCTTATTTATCAATCATCGTTATTTCCATTGAAATAATAAATTACTCACAAAACTTTCGATAATTATTCACATCGATCCTCCTACTTATTTATCAATTATTGCTACCAGGTTAAAGCAACGTATTAACGAAAAAGTAAATTATCATCCCTGAAAGAGTAGCCACAAGAAACTTTAATAATATCATCGGCGTCGCCGCAATTCATTAAATCACCGGTCGAATTATCGCGCAATTACGCGTTATTAAATAATAAAACCGCCCCAGTTTCTTCGTTGCCTCGAATTGTCACGCGCCCCGTCAGATGGCAGCACCAGCATCTGTAACCAGCCGCCTTATGTATTTTCCCCTCCCCCGGCTGCTGAACCGACTGCACCAGCTTTCCTTTCCCCGTACTTTCCATTGCACCCTCGCTCTTTTCATCCCTTCTCCCCCTCCCGTTTCTACATCAACCCTTATTCCCGACTTTTGTCTACATCCACGGTTCGTGCATGCGTTTTCTTGCCGCCGCTCCGCGCCAACCGCCCCCACTCTTTCCACCCCCTTTCCGAGAAGTTTTCGCGAAACTGTTCAACTTTCCAGTAGATTCGAGCCGCTGTTTTTCGCTGTCTCGTTTCGAGAGAAGGCGGAGCAGGGCGAGAAGGGAGCGGGGAAGGAAGGAAGGAAGGAAGGAGGAATAGAAAAAGTGGGGTTGGACTGGGTCCTTCTTAAGGGTGGTAATGCGCTATTTAAATGTTCTCCCCGCGAACACACCGAAGACAAAACAGCGCCGAGACGTCGTATCAGAAGGGTAAATCGCCATACTACCCTTCCTTCCCTCTTTTTCCCTTCTTTTTATCAACTGCTGTTACAGGGGGGGCGCGGCAATTTTCTCGCTGCAACACGCGCTCACGACGAGGAACGGGCTCGACAAAGTTGTTCAATTTGTTTTTGCATCAGCTGCACACGCGAAAGGAAATGATCTTCCATCTACGATGAATCGATCCCGGAATACCTATTCGCGAATCTCTCGAATGAACGATTTCATCTCTAACTTTCGTAACATGCTGCTCTTACCTACGTTCTGCGACGAATCGCGTTTTTGAATCATCGTGTCAGGGAGTGAAAGAAGTCGAAACTCGTGACTAGGGAGGCAGTTGGAGGCAGCAGCCACGTTTGGACGTGGTTTCTCGTTGTTATACGAACGATGGGATTTATCTGGCGCGCATCTTCTTGCGAATCCGCGTGGATTATGCGCATTTGTGAAAGGAAAGGGGCTGCATCTGTGTGGCAGACAGAGAAGAATAGAGGGAAGAGAACGGGTGAGAATAGATAGAGATTCGAGTATTTTTCGGGGTGGACAGCGTATTTTCTTGGAGTTGAGGATGTTCTGCAGATGAAATGGGATGCCTGTATTTTATTACTGGCTCTCGGAAAAATGCCTTACGTTTTCCCGAGCGTGGATGAATTTGAAGTCTCGCGAACCTCTCTCCGCTCCGTTTTAAATTTTTCGTTTGAATTATTTCCGGTTCAGAAACTATCCTCCCCACAGCCGACGTAGAATTTGGCCCGCGCTTGTTTGTGTGAGATATAGAGAGAGAAGAGTGTTAAATGATTTAACAGTGGTAAATTCCGTTTCAACCGAACCGGTTTGAATTAGAATTCGAATTCCAAATTCAGGCCGCGGTGGAGCAAACAGTTTCTCGATGAAGACTATCGTTCAACTGACGCGAGGATGGATCGAGTATATTATTTTTTGGATAAATCAAATTCCATTTTTTATGGATAATTTTTACTGTGCGAGAGGAAGTAATGAAAGAATTTTTCTTTTTTTTTTCTTCAAATTATAATTTCGATACGCTTATATATACGTAGGATTAAAAATAATACAAAAATATACATTTCATATCGTTCCAATATTCAATGTCGAGTTAAAAAATGATATATTGGAGGAGAAAATAATTGATTGATATTTTTAGTCAACTACTTTTATGATCAAGATATTTTAATATTATAATTAAAAGTAATTTATCATATTACAGTGAACAAAGTAAGTTATTGTTTCTACGTTATTTCTTTCCTTTCTCGGATCCAACGTTTGAACGTTCAATGGAAAAACATTTGAAGAAAGTTAAATTTAATTTGAATAAGATTAAAGATTTCTTTTATAGTTGCTTGAACGGGCCATTTTTAAACTCGATTCAACAAACTTCCTTCTTTCGTGCCTCCGAATGGCTGAACAAAGTCGTTTTTCGATCGTGCAGAAAGCCCGGTTTCGGCCGTTAAACACATTTCAAATGCATTATCCGCAGCCATAAATCATAGAAACAACCTTAGATCAATAATTCCATATCCACTGCAACTGCACTCTTATTTACCATGGCGTATTTCCATCGGCGATCCCGAAACCGAAAACTGTGGCTTTTAAGGCTTTGAGATGCGGAATTATGGATGAAATGGATAGAAAATGATAGGGTTATTTTACTAAAAACGAAATGTAAAAATGTAAAAGTTTCTATTCCAACTTTCGTCAAATTTTACGGGCCGAATAATTCTGACAAAAAAAGACGTTTTTCGTGAAAATTTTTTCCGTGGAAATACCTTTTTTTTTTTTTTTTACAAATATACGAAATTGTTTGTTTATTCTAACCAGTAGAAAACCAGTAAACATTATTTTCCATTAACGATTAAATCGACGATCGCGAAATGATGGTATCTCATAATTGCAAAGTGAAAATTCATTATTGTAAATTTCCTCATGAAATTGAGAACGAAATTACTCTCTTGATTGTATTTTGCTGGATGCAATAAACTATACGTCACGCTCCAACTCGTTCTTGCACACGATATATTCACGGTGAAACTTTACAGACAAATTATTATCGATTAAAACGTGTTAAAACAATTTTTTTTAAAATTAATATTCTCAAATTGCCGTTTCCCTGTAAAATTAAGCACGAGCCATGAATATGTATATTACAAAATAATATAATGTTCCAGTCTAGCCTTTATTATGAAAATTAGATCTATGGCTAGCCGCTGTCTTCTGTGTTCTGTTTTCGGGATTTTTAGAACATGAAAATATCAAATATATAAATGCAACGATGATGAAAAATTTCTCATCCCAAAAATAAAATTGCACGTACAAATAAACGATAAATAAATGATGTGAAAACTCCTCTTCTTACTATCGCACGTAGCAGTCATAATCAAACAAACAAAAAAAAAAAAAAAAATGAAGCCAATTTCATTTCAAAAAAAAGCTCTTAACGCTAAAAAATATTCGCTGCAGTCCTCTCCTCGATTCTTTAAATCACTAACTAAAAGCTAAGTTGCCCCTTCGTTCCCATTTAATCCAATTTCTGAATTGATCACGTTCGATCTACGGAAAATTTTATTTGACATAAAAATTTCATCACGATGGCAAAGAACATTGTTCACTGTCACCGTCAAAAAAGCTTCGTCCCAATCATTCAACAACGATTACGAAACACCTTAAAAAGACATAAGAAATACATCTCGTGCCCGATAATTTCACGATAGAGAAGAGAAGGACGAGCTTTCGTACAAGCCGAAAGTTGGAACGATAAAAAGGAGATAAAAGAAACGGTTCGATCAGCGGCCATAATTCGCCGGGAAACACGAGGGCGCGATTCGTGAGGACACGTGGTGTGACGACCACCCTACTTTTAACAACGTTGACGCCGTTCTAAAGGGAGAGGGATGATCGTTGGAAGAGGGAGCGCGTGTAAGAATTCGCTACAATCAATTCCGCGGCAGCCAACCCCTCGCAATCCCTGCGCTCTCTCGACCCTTCACGTGAAATATTAACTTGTCCGCGTGCACCATCCTCCCCCTCCTCTTTTATCTACGACAACCGTGTGTCCCACACGTAAAGTAGATGGCGCGCGCGCACACACACACACACACAAACGCGTCGCTTTCGACGATGACCTATATCAGCCTCGCGAACGTATTTTTGAGGGAATTGAAGGAAATACGGTCATAACGATATCCGTTAAATACGAATTTGCATATAATGGTACAGGTAAATGCGAGTTGAAAATTTTCGAACGGTCAATGGGAAGAGAGACGAGGATGCCAATTTGCATAAAATTTCGAAATATCGTGTTACACCTACCGAACGGGATGCCGCGGTGCTTATGAATTTCCGGTTACGTGTGAAAAGGAATTATTTCTTCTTTTTAATGGAATCGTACGTAGTTTCGATTAGGAAGGGAATCGGATTTTCGCGCGATAATAATTGTTAAGGATCTTGAAAAGATGTAAATTTTGTTCCCTTCCTTCCTTTCGATAAGATTGTTTTGATAAGCGATGAAAATTATACGTTTGGTGGCTGGTAATTGATCGACGTTTCTAAATTAATAACCAACTCGCAGACACTTTGTTCTATTACTCGTGAGATATACACAACGCTGATAAGTTGGAATTTTATATAAAATAAGAGAGTAACGATGAAAAGAAAAAAATAACGACTCGTTTTTACAAAAGTAATACATTCGCCATTACATACATATATTAGTTTATTCGATTAAATACGGGAAATGAATTAAATATATCGTGCCGAATAAATTTAATAATATATCGATATATTATTTCTATACCAACATTTACCCACCTACATTTCCCGAAATCATATTTTATTCGTAAACATAAATAGGTTAAAGCGTTTCTCTCGTGAACTTCCTTTATTAATCTCCCATAGAAACCTCCGTTGCAAAACAACCACACGCACGAATTCAACGCAATATCTTGACGCTGAAGCTCCCTCTTGCAACAATCCTTGCAACTCCCTTATTCACTCGTATTTTCTTATCCGCCAGAATTTTGCCATTCCTTCTCCTCCCCTTTCTCCCCTCCTCCTCCTCCGTTTATAGCAGCCTATAACTCACGCAGTTGTTGGCGGCGATTAACCAGCGACAAAAAGCAACGTGCGGCAGTCGATCATTCCCGGCCCGACCTCGATCATCCAGTTACAAAATTCTCGCGTATCACGCAAACACAACGAGCAATTAATCTCCCCGGCTGCCTGGTGTCCAGCAAATAATCCGTCGGCCGTTTCTTCGCCCCGTTCGTTCGAGCCACGCGCGAGAAACTTGCCACCCCTCCTCCCCCTCCTCTTCCCTCCCTTTTTCCACGGCGCACGCGAGAATTATTTCCGCATCGTTTCCATCCATCCACGGCCAGAACCGTGGACAAAACGCGGGGACGACGAAAGGAGAGGGGAGGAAAAAAGAGAGAGGAGAAGGACGGATAGAAAGAGGGAGAACAAAAGGGGGGGAGGGAAATTGGGGGAAATTTTTTATTTATACGCGCGAGAAGAAGAGGAAGACGAATCGACGTGGGTTATCTTGCTTATCTTTATACCCATCGTGTTTTCCACGCGACGACAAAAGGACGAAGGGGGATCGTGGAGGCGGTTATTGGTAAACCGCGCAATTATTCGTCGTTTCGCGCGCGATTTCCGGCCGAATGAATGCCGTCAACCGGGACAATACGGCTTGACCAATATTATCCCGCATTAACGATTCACGCGGCGAAATGGCGAGACAAAAGAGCGCGCGAGTGTTCGACCAACGCGAGCAACTTTCAATGGCGGTGAAATGGGTGGTGGTGGATCGAGGCCGGGGGAAAAAAGGATATAACTTGGCGATACTGTGGGCTACCGTTGATCGAAACGACTGATCCGCGTGATTCCAGGTAATGGATGAATGATATTGATGGCGATGAAAGGGGAGGAGGAGGGAAGGGAAATTATATTGGTTGTCAAAACGATGAATAATAAAACAGCTGGTAAAATAAGCGATATTGTTCGATGACTTGCACGAGAAGAAATTTAAAAGGAGCGTTGTAAATTTTCATTTCAAAGATGAAACTCGAATACGTGCAGAATATTTTCCCATTCGAGCCAAATTTCCAAATTGTATCAATTTTATCAATTTCGATCATCCTTTTCCTAATTCATCGCTAGAAAGAAAGAGAAACGTCAAAATACCGCTGCGTCCTTTTCCCGATCTCCAATCGATCGTGAGGAGATAAAACGTGTGTACAATGGTGGCCATGATCCCTTCCTTCCGAGCATCGATGCGATTATTTTACTCTTTATGAAGTCGATGCGACAAAACAATCCTTTTGAACCGCTTACAAAGGATGTTTAAGGAGAAGTGGAAGAAAAATGTTCCGGCGTTAGCGAAAGCGATCGCGCAAAACCTCCCCCTTCCCCTCCCTCGTAGCGTTCTCTACGTTGGAAACAATCGTATTCCGTGGACCATATAACGGACGTTCGAGTGGTACGGATTTACGTCTCCCGCGTCACAAAGGGGAGGCGAGCAGAACCGTGAACAAGGTGGTTCCGGTTTCTTTCCACGGATTTCGCCAGAAAGGGGAAATTCAGCCGTTCTTTGTAGCTGGTCTACGCTTTGAGGATCTCGTAAGCCGGGGCCCCCGTCGTCAAAGCAAGTTAAATGCCGAATCGAGAGAGAATCGATGAGACGAGCCTTTATTTATCGACTCGGCCGAAATATCCGACGGATTTGACGCTTGCGATCACGCTTCGTCGAGTATTTCGTTTCTACCATGTACCGTAGAATTAAACGTGTATTTGTAGATCGCTGTTTGGCGTGCGAATTAAACGAGGATATTTGTAAGTACCTTTGAATCTTGATAGAGTTTAAGCAAATTTATTTTTCTTTTTCCTTTTTTTTTTTTTATCGATTGTTTCGTTACAGGGGGAATGCGTTATTGAAATTATGGAATACGAAAGGGTCAACAACAAGGATTTCTTCGATTCGAACGAAAATGATCGTTGACTCGGTAGAACATAGAGTTCTTTGGTGGAATTTGAAGAAGATATATGAGCTTTTTAAACGATAGCATCTTGGACAAAAGTTTAACGCCGGTTTCCAGGTAATAGAATTTAATGGAAATATGTGCGCTTTTAAACGCATTGGATAGAAATTTATAAATTGTTTCTTGCTAGAATTTAATGATGATGTATGCGCTTCTTCAGCGATGGTCCCTCGAATAAAAGCTTCTACGTCATTTCATGATGGAATGAAATAAGAACTGTGAGAATCTATGAGAGCAAAGGTGAACGGAAAATAGGGAACGAATGAAAATTTATGAATGTTCATTTTCGAATGTTCGCGCTTTTGTTCGAATTTTGAAAAATATGATAAATTCGAGAACCGTCATTCTTCGACAAAAATTTTATCAACTTATATTCAAATCTACGATCGAAATCAAATATCAGAAACAAAAACTGTACGTAATTACTTTCGTTACTTTTAATTTTCAAAGAGAGGAGCGGCCCTTTTTAATTTACAACGAATAGCATAATTTATTAAAACTTGCCGGAACTTTCATCGACTCGTGAGGAGAGGAGGAAACGAGCTTACAGAATCACAAAGGGGGAGCCACCATTTTAAATCCGTGAAATCCGTATTAAGAACCCGCGGTTACCAGATTTTTCCCTCCCTCCTTTCTTTTTCTTTTCCAATTAATATCAAACTTCCTTGAACATTCCGCGTTTAAACCATCGTTCGAATTCACCCTCACAGATTTCCTTCGACTTGAGAGAATCCGCCGAGAATACGGCGACGACGATATAATCGTCGAAATATACCACGAATACCGTAAAACTCGAGATGCGGATTTCACGCGAGCACATGCACGAGTATAAAATCACCAAGCATTTCCTTCTCGTTCGAGAAGCTGTTCGAATCATTGGAAAAAGAACTTGATGTTCGAAGAGAGGCTTGACGTTTAAATCGAGCGAAGTTTTATGATTCGAGGCTGTATCAAGATCCAAGAGATACGGCCGAACCAAGTGCGAGTTGTTGGTCGAGGAGTTTTCGCGCGTGCATTTCCGAGTGTTTTGAAGAAAAGAAAACGGAGGAGATGAAGTCAGTAATAAAGATAAAAAGGAGGAAGGAAAGGGACGAGAGAGGTGGAAGAGATGGCAAGAGAAGCGAGATAGATTTTCGAAAAATTTTGATGGAAAGGGTTAAAGAGTATTTATCCAAAAAGAATCAAAATCTTGAGTTGAAGAAGTTTTCGTTACAAACATTTTAATAGTAAAAACAAAGCACTTTTATTTGACAATCACTTTGATAACTCATATCTCTAAAAAGATTGAAATAATCGATTTTCATTCATAAACTACGTTTCAGTACATCGAGTAATTTTAAATAAAGGGAAATAAAAACTGTTACAATGCATAATCAAATCAAAATTTAATAATACTTGATACTTAATTTCAGAATTTGTGATTCCAATTACATAATACATAAAGAGAACGAACACGAACAGAGAGAAGAGATTAAATCAACGAAAAGCTACAAGTAATAAGAGGAAAGAAGGGGAGATCATAATAGAATCATCGCGAGGATTAGAGAAAGACGATCGTCGAATATATTGTGACTGACCCCATAAATAATGTCGAGTCAAAACGACGCGATGGTGAAGCCCTGTATATTAGAAGACGTGTACTATTGAATTCGCTATGAATTCATCTGTACTGGCAGGTAGCAGGAACGATCTAGGCAGGTTGTTGCAGGATATAACGCCACGTAGCAACCGTGTACCACGATGCACTATTCATGGCCGGCCCCGATCAAGGTTCATGAGAACGAGCAGCCCTTTATATGTTTATACGCGCGAGCGAGCGTGGATAAGGACGAAGGAACGACAATGGGGGAAAAGTGGCCCCGGTGTGGCCTCCAGTATGCGAGTAACGTTGCATCGCAATGGTATACCGTTGGAGAACGTCGGTAAACAGATTATCGTCGCTAATGAAACGCCATACGCGCTTCGACGATGTTTATGATCGCGAGGAGGTCCTTCCCTTCCCCGATACAATGTGCGTTGCAATAATTTTGACCGAGGATCGCAACCCTCGAACAGTCGTGGTATGATTAATCGAAATTGATCGCGTTTGAATATCTTTGGTGGAGCATAGCCTGTGACTCACGGCTTATTATCCATACCTGAGAAAGCGTATTTCCATGACGTTTTGTATTCCAACTACATTCAAAAAAAAAAAGAAAACTTTTGGAAAAGACTTCAAAGTCTTAAGAGGAATCTTAAAAATGACGAGGCAGATTAGAAATTATTAGCTCGCACGCTTGGATACGATTGATCAAAACTTGAAGAGAGAGAATAAAAAAAAGAAGAAAGGAAAACTAAGGAAAGCGTATTTCCATGACGTATTGTATTCCAACTACAAAAAAAGAAAACTTTTGGAAACTTCAAAGTCTTAAGAGGAATCTTAAAAATGACGAGGCAGATTAGAAATTATTAGCTCGCACGCTTGGATACGATTGATCAAAACTTGAAAAGGGAGAATAAAAAAAAAAAAGAAGAAAGAAATGGAAACTCTTTGATCCTTCTCGCGGTATATATTTAAAATACAAAAGAAATCTCGCGTCCTGTTCCTCGATGAAAGTATCACTCGAGATAATCCGCTAAAAGAGAATTTAGCCTCCGCGGCGATACCCCTATGCATTTTTCATTTGCACGCTCGCTTTCGGGGACTGTTAAATATGAAACAACAACGAACTTACCTCTCCAACCCCCTGCACAAGCGAAAATCCCTTAAAAAGGGATGAGACACGCAATCCGGGAGGAAGCGGATTTTCCCGAATAGGGGTCACGGCGTTTAAATTTCCCGGATACCGTGAAACTTTCCCATTTACGCGTCATTGTAGCGTGCTCGCCTCCGATGGTCCCCCCATTTTAAAGAAATTCAAATCCTATCTGATATGGAAAGTTCGCGAGAGCGGAGGCCTCTGGACGGGTGGTGGCATTGGAAAAAGAAGCTGACACGGCTGAATCGCGGAGCCAATCGGATAAGTGCATTCCTATAGAGCACGGGACGTCCCGTCCAATCAGATATACCGTAGCCTTTGACGTTTCTCATGTCGTATCGCGCGATCTTCCTCCGCGTCTATCCTCCTCCTCCACCCTCTCCCTCACACTCTTCCTGACCGCGGCGGTGACGGCGGCGCCTCTGCCTCACCTCCCTCCGATCCGCGGGGGGGCTCTGTGTAAAATGAGAAGAAAAGCCGCGGGAAATGAATCAAACGTCCCCGACGTTTCAATTATTTCTTACACCCGCGTCTGGCCTCTTATCTGCCGCCTTTTCGACGCCCACCACTCTCCTCCCCGACGCCTGGAGGAGGAGAGAGATGGTACAGGATCTGGCTCAACTGTGCAAATAAAAGGCAATTCGAACGTAACGGCTGTCCTATTCTCCGAGCAAATGCGTGGATCCTCCTCTCGACGCTTCGAGAGCCGTTCGATTCGGCTTGAAAAGTCTCTCTCTCTCTCTCTCTCTCTCTCTCTCTCTCTCTCTTTTCTTTCTGTTTGGTAGGGAAGAATAGCGGTGAAAGAGTAGAGGAGAAGTGGATTACTCATTTGAACGTAGTGGAACGGTAAGATGAAAGCTTGGGGGATCTGGTGAAACGGCTGTTATTGTAGTAGGGAAATTTTTACGGGAATTGTTGGAATGGCTTTTGTTGGGAATCACCGTGGGAATGATGAAAGGGGAATTTAAAATCGAGTATCTGTTAATCTTCCGTATTACGATGGCACATGAACGTTGTGCAACTATAAACCATCGTGAAATTTTAATTACCGATTTAATTTTTGCAATTTATCTCGTGTATGATTCAACGTATGTTTAAAAAAAAGAATGGAGTATAAGATAATGTTCGCTCGAAACGAATTCCACAAGAACGCTCGAATCGATAAACGATCGAATCGCAATAACGAAAGGTGAAACGTAAAGTAACGAAGAAATATCGAGAGAGAAAGGAGGCAGAACATGGTGGTAATCTAATCAGATAATTAAGTTCCGCAGGGAAGGCCGGAGTCCAACAAGCTCGCATCGTTCGACGCGGCAAGCCCTCGATAACGCAACGCATCATCGCTGTTCTCTAATTAACGTTGCTAATCAGAACCAGTCGGATAATAGGATTATCCCGATGGCGGATCTGCTACGATTCTGACATAGTCCCGATCGGCTCTGATCGAGCGGAGCCAATGACGTCATCGAGTGACTGTAACGAGCCGAGAATCGGGCAGCGAAACGGACAGAGGGCAACCGATCGGTGTGTAGTCGTCATAATATGCGTCTGTAAGCGTCGATAATACGTGCCGGCTTAATCGTATCTGTTCGCACGATTGCAACCTCCATCGTACGAGATTTGGGTCGTTTAATGGCGGCAGTGATCACCCTTGAAAAACGCCCGATCAGATGTCAGGCGTTACACGGCTCGACGATGCGTGTTATTGGCCCGGCCAATGAATTCCGGCGACGATTCGGTGCTTCGTGGAGAGAGATACGTGGAGTGAACGTGTTTGTTTGTTGTACGCCTACGTCGAATGATACAACGAGGAATATAATGGGTTAGAGAGGTAAGGATGGTTGGTGTTGCGTAACTTGATGAGGGGAAAGTCGATTTGAGGTTGGATGAAATGGGGAGAGAAATTAGCGAATACTTACCTACCCAAAGTTGTTATTGTAAGGTACGAATAATACACTCAACTCGTCTAACACGATCGAATATTTAGATCGAGAATAGAACTGTTCTTATTATTTGTTTTCAATTGTTCTATTGGATTTATTGAAATTTAATTTCTTTAGTTAATTTAATATAGCAAGCGTATACAAGAAAATATAAGGGAAATATCGAATTCATGAGTACTCATCTCCAATTCTTAAATTAAAGTTATAACGAGTAATGATAATTTGATTACCTGGATAGTAAGATAAGATATGTGTATATTTTATTGATATAATCAGGTCTTAAAAACGGTACTAATTTATATATATATATATATATATATTAAATTAGAAATCTAATCCAATCTAATCTAATATTATGATCAAAAATAGAAACGTTTGAATTATGTGACGATTCGAAAATAAAAATTTTACGTATCTTTTCGTTCAAATAAAATCTGTTTCGATCGATTACTTCTGGAAATCATCTTACGGATACTTATTCGAATATAACTCCGTTTAATTGGTATCCCATTAAGAATCGATCGCGCACCATAATTATCCACACAATTTCCCGACGAATAAACAAACGAATTTGCAATGGAATAATTTCCGACAATTATTACCACGTTAAACCATTCATACGAAAACAAAAGCGGTCGGTCAAGCGAAACTTCGAAACAATTTGCAAGCAATTTGGAAAAAGGAACAACGAGGTTCTCCGTTTATTCAGAAAAATGAACGGCTGGCTGGCTAGGCGAAAGAAGAAAAAAAAAAAAATAGAACGAATCAGGGGTGCAACAACTAGTTTAAATTGACATACGTGTTTCGATGCAAGGGGAGAGAGAGAGAGAGAGAGAAAGAGAGAATATTTCCGTATAACCATGGCGCGATGTTTGCAAATGAACGAGTCTATAGATCGATAAATCGTGGAAGGCACGATACTGGAATAACCAAAACTCCACGGATGAAAATCTCGGACGTAAAAATGGCCGTAATAAAAAAGGTGTTACTCGGCTGTGCGACTGTATTGCATCCTGTCGATCTGTAATCGTCGATTCGAACTACTGCGTGCTACTAGCTTCTCGAAACGTAACCGTTTAACACCTAACTGCATAATACCAGGATTGATGGAAAGGCTGGTTGTATATCGCGAAATTCTTTTTATATCAAATTCACGGTGATGAAATCGTGAATTTGTGGCCCCAAACTGCAGTGCTCGTCCGCGACCAGAGAGTTATGCTGTTATATAAAGACAAAAGGGAGAAAGATAGAGAGATGAAAAGAAGAAGCGCGAGAAGAAATGAAATGCGCATTTGCTCCATTTGTCTATCTTTTACCGGTAATAATTTTCTGCGGATTATTCCTCATTGCTTGTACATGTAAAAAAAAAAAAAAAAAAATGTTTTTGTACAATCTACTGGGCCGTGCAGTTTTAATTTATTCGTTTCAATCAACGTTCAATTTTCTTCTAGATTATAAAAACCTAATCTATAAAGAAGAAACGTATAATGAAACGAAACTCAGCTTTTATTATCTCGTAAATAATATGCAATTTCTTTTCCATGGGGATGAAACGAATTTTTCTTATCTTTCTACAATAAATTGAACTCTTTAAAATCCAAACTCCACGTGGAAGACAACATCGTGTCTCCTTAAAATTTCGTCCATAAAAATTTGAAAGATAACTTCATAAATTGCTTTACTTCTCTCTGTCCATAAGCTTCCACGAGTGAACAATATCGCGCATTTGCGTCCACTCGTCATCATCTTACGCAACGCAATCTCACACGTTGACCGTATCCAACACAAATTTCCCATTTCCCTCGTCACGTGGACCAACAAGTTTCCAACCGTTTGGACAGAGACAGAGAGAGGGAGGGAAGGAGGAGAAATCGTTCGAGCCGGGGTTAAGTAAAGGATCAAGAGGGTTGGTCGGAGGTTGGCAAGGATGTTATGACGTATTACGGTGTGCCGTTGCTACGAAAACAATGTGATTAGTTACTGTAATTGTGCGCAACGTGGGTTTATGCGCGGTAACCGACCCCGTCCACCGACCGCGTCTTCGTTCCCAACCCTTTCTCCTCCGCTTCCCACTCTTCGATCCTCTCCAGTGACAAGCGCCGCTTCATTCAGTGGTTCCGGTTTATAATGGAACGAACGCTCATCTATTTTCGCACGAGTCACGATTCTTTTTGAATATTCTTTGACGAAAATTTTTATTACGCTCCGCCAGGTTTAATTAATGGCCTGACTCGTGCGAACGTTTGCACGATTTTTATCGCGCGGCTCGATTCGTGAAACATTGCGAATATCTTTGATATTTTGATTTTAGGAATTCGGATGCAGAAAGATTGAGAGTTTTCTTTTAATTTTAGGTACGAAAATATATAGAATTAATTTTTATATGGACAGAGTTAAGGGATTGATTGAAAATTGATATGAGAGCATGGAAAAGTAAATTTTGGAAAATTTATAAAATATGTTTGGAAAAAACGAACTTGTATTACATTTTTCAGTTTGTATAAATGTATAAATTAAAAAATATATATATTTTTATACACGAGACAATACACGATGTGGTTTGGTGTAACTTTCGCGATTAATAATCTTTAAAATTAATAATTGTTTTATTTCATAATGTCAACAATGACAAATTTTATTCTCGAATATACCCTTGTATCTAAATCCACGAAAGCAAACGCATACAAGAATCAATCGTCACGAAATATTTATCTTTATAATAAAAAAAAAAAAAATGGAAACCACAAACCGCAATATAATTTCATTTTCCAAAGGATAATCCGAAACAAGGACGGTCGTCGAAACCCACGATCTTTCTCGCGTCAATTACAATTACAATTACTTTCTCGAGAACGATTCTCAAAATTCTTTTCCTTTCTTTGTTTCTCTCCAACGTATTCTTAGATAAATATAAAGGCAGAACGATTTGTTTACAGAAAATTGGCTCAAATATATGAATATCAAATACCGGAAACCGCAATACAATTTCCGATACGTGGAAAACCACGTTTTTTTTTTCCCCTCCCTCGTTCGTTCCTTCGTGCGCCACGTCGATCCCCCATCCCCTGTTGATTTAATTAGCGGAATTACTCCCCGGACAGCGGGCGAACTAAGTTAACAATGGGTCAGTGGCGATCTATCCCGCATACAATCCAGTCGCGACCGTCAACGACAGAGACGGACACGTTGCATAAACACGTTTGCGCGCGAGGCGAGCCGGGCACAGCCGAGTCCCGAGTTAGTTTGCAAATAGGACTGGATGGAAGATAGTTCTGGACGATGGTTCGGTGACGCGCGTCGCGACACCATCCTGTTTAACCGGTTAAGCCTGCAGCACCAGGTCGATCGCAATTAAAACGTTGAACCGAATTGGGACGGCTAATTTTCATTGTTCGCCCGTGAATTTTACGCTGGTTGAAGTTGGACGAACCAACTGTGTCGAACTGAGCCGATTTCAATTTTAACGAAGTTTTGGAAATTTCGCGGAAAAAATTCTTTCCTTCCTTCGTTTTAAATCTAATTTCGATCTAATCTTGAAAGAGAAAAGTTTGTCGTGATATTTGCATAATCTTTCTCCCTTTCTCCTGGACGATCGTCGACGAAAGAAAATATCGCGACGAGGGCAACACTGTGTTACACGCTTTTCAAGGTCTCTATCTTGATGTGACTTGTGCCGTGCAATCGGATCGTATAAATTCAGTCGACGAGCGAAATAACGTCTCGTAAGAAAATGTGATTTAATTTAATTACGCGGTGATAGACGGAGTTAAGATTTCTTCGAGATTGGCGATCGATCGATCACGAATCAGTTTTCGAACGGTGTCGAGGGAAACATCGTAAAGACGCGAGTTGTGTGTTACGCGGAAGCTGGCCTGTTAAAGTTCCCCAAGTTGCCGAGTATCTTGCTCTCGAATATGCTCGTAGCTACCCGGTACAATGTTCTTGTTACGCTTGGTCAGAAATAACGACAGGAGTCGTTAGAAGTTGTAGGTACAATTTCCGGCGCAACTTAGCTGCAACGCGGGGACGCCGCTCAAGTCTAGGTGAATAAATTGCGCGAGACATAGCTTCGTATCAGATGTTATATTATGCGAAACGAATCATCGATCAGTGAAAATACTTTAGAAGATTAAACAATTACAGGATAAATGGCTTTCGATCGTTTCAATGCCACTGAAAAAATACTCGATAAAAGTAAAAACCAAGACGGGATAGTAAAATTAAAATACACGAGGAACGATATACCGAACAGGTAAATCAAAAATTCATAAATTCTTTCCAAAAAGTCGTAAGATCGGTTCTGGAAAGGGTAGAAGAGCGATATAATACAATAATATCTCGAACAATTGAATCGCATTATCATCAAGCAAAATTCATCTCCCTGCACAACTTCTCCCAAAAAAGAGCATAAAATATTCTCGGTTCTGAATAGCTCCAGCGTAAATCTCAAAAAAAAAAAAAGAAAAATAAAAAAATAATAAAAAAAAGGGGTAAAAGGAAGAAGATAACGAACGATGGTGCTCCATAAATCGGTGGAACGCGGTGGTACGCGCAAAAAGCTACAATCGTATAATTTATCGCGGTGCCTAGGTACCTGGTGGAAGTGGCTCGAGAGAAAGGGAACACGAGAAAGCGCGGGTCTGGTATGCTCGATGGCGCGAACACCCATTAAATTTCAGGCCGGTCCGCGTGATTTGCTTAATGACGTTGCCGACTGTGCACGGTTACGAAGCTCGTCGACTCGATAATTTTCAGGGGGAACGCAGGTGTTCCACCAGGTGTTGCGAGATCACAGCCAAGACGCGCGTTTCATTTTTGCGGATCCATCGAGTATAAGCTTGACTCCAGCGGCTTATCTCGCTCGTCATTCCTTCTCTCTCTCTCTCTCTCTCTCTCTCTCTCATGTTGAGTTGCGGTTTCGGTTGTTCGGCTCGCTTATTAATATCACGCGCCTTTCTCTAAATACCGAGCGTTAGGAACGCGGTCACAGGTGTAGGAACGCGGTGAGACGCGTTTCGTTGCGCCGTTTTACGCTTCCCCGACCGCAAAATAATTGATCCCGAGAAATTCCATCGCTCGATTAATGCGCCAGTCGAGCCACTTCCTCGAAAATTTTGGCCGTTCGTTCGAGATAATGTTATTTCTGAACACTCGAACGTAATCGTCGTGTTCCTGGTTCGATACACGAATCAGATATGAAATATGTATATACATCTGAGTGTATATGCATATCGTCGAAAATTGCTCGAAATCAGTGATAATTACAATTTTGCGGCACTTTTATATATAATAGTAATAATTTAAGAAATTTGCACAAAGCATGCATTTTTAGATAATCTTTTAAAACATCAGGAAAATACAAAGGTTGTAAGGTTATGCATTTCTCTCCGTTCAAGATTTTCAATCATTTTTTTAAAAATGTGTTTCAGAAGGAAAAGATTATTAGGGTTACTTTCTTAGATATAATTAATATTATGCGGCCTTCCTTTTCCACGTGTACACAAAGAAATTTGTTTTCCTTGTTCTCTGAGAGAGAAAATCCATTAGATGTAGAAAAGAGAACAAAGTTGGCCTATTCAAATTGAATATAAACGGATACTCGAAGAATCTTTTACCACGGTTCTATTCGTGAAATTCTTAATTTATAATTGGATTTGCGGCATTTTCCGCCTTAGCGAAATGTCGAGTATTGGGGTCGACCGGCTCCGTTCCAGATTTCCGGTTGAAAATAACCAATGGAATTGCTTCACAGGTAACTGCAATTTAATTCGACTTAATTAGCTCGACCATCGCTAAACTGAACAATCCTTACGATTCTTCTTCCGACCAATTAATTTCCTATGAGAACACAAATGTTCCCGTCTAAGATAATACATCAAGCTTCCCTTCTTCCGATTTCCTTTTCTCTTGTCAAAACTTCTAAAAATTATTTCCCAATTACAAGCAATATCAACGATCGATCGAAATTTATTTAAAGATTAATTATTTTAAGATTAATCGATTCCTTCGATTAAATTCAAAAATAAAACAACGAACAAACAAACTTTTTCCACAAACAATCTCCCCATCCCATTATCATCATCGGGATAATTTATTCCCTCGGCAATTTTCACACACGCAACTCGGAAACGATGAAAATCAGCGACGAGCACGATGTTATTCAAATCTTCGAACACCTCGGCGCGCGTACACTGTGGTAAAACGGAAGAATTCACGCTGGAATCGCGTGCTCGCAAGCCGGCGATTAACCGAGGTAAACTCTTAATTTCCGTAGGGCTAAATTTAACGGTCGATGCGTGCATGCGTTATTAAACCGGTTGCCACATCTGCACCACGGCTCTCTCGTCGAAGGATAAATGAGGGTGGATGGGAATCGCCTGGTCGTAACGCTCGAGGTCGAGATAACGGGAAGGAGACGGGTATGGTCGTGCGTGTGTGTTGTACAGGGGGAGGGGGTGCGGGACCACGAAGGGTGATTCAGAAGGCGGAGGTGGGTTAATGCGAATCCGCGCGAGGACACCCGCTGAGCCCTGCGGGAGTTAACGCGGGAATCGCGTGTTACCGCCAACGAAACACACTGAAAATGGGAGGGAGGGAGGAGAGTTGAGCAGACGTGGAAACGGTCGGTCGAGAAAAAAACATGGACGCTTACCTTGCCGATCTTTCGTGATTTTTGCCCTGCTCTTCGTGGAACAATTTGTGAAGGTTTATAAATCCCGATCGATAAGATTACACAACGACAGAGAGACGATTAGGAAAAATGATGAATAGAGTCGAATGATCGAGTTTCCTGTCGCGATGTGATTTTTCCTTATTTTGATATAACGTGGTATCGAGCAATTGATGAAAATGATTAACGGTATGAACGATGATAGAAGAATGATAATATTTGTTATAGGGGATGATCGTTGGAACTCTATCTGAACCATGATTTCACTGGTGTTTCGAAAGAAAATTAAAGATAGACAATTTGATAAAAGCTATGAGAAACGACACGATGTAATTAATTTTTCTACGAAAAGGAATTAGAAGGAAGGGGAACGAGAAAGACGATGTTAAATCAATATTATCATTCTATATTCTTCCATTTCTCCTGCGCGATAGCCAAACAACACTCACCCCTCTGAATCAATCTTGTTTTCCAATATTTTCATCGGGAAACCCATATTATCATCGATCGATTTCTTTATCTGCCACCGCATAATTAAAGATTTTAAATAAAAATTCAAGATCCAAAACTTCGACGCCTGAATACAATTAATGCAATCGATTTAACGTCAATGAACATCACGTTCCACTGGATCATTCTATATAAGCAGAGGCAAGATCTAAAAATTCCATTTAAACTCATATCTAAACGCTCGGAATATCAGCAACAACAATTGGTCAACCAACGTGTAAACTGTCACGTTCCTCTGGACGTTCATTTGTAACTGGAAGCGGACGAATTAATCCGCGACTTCGAACGAAGAATCCGCGGCGTGGACGTATCTCGGCCGAGGAATCGGTTGTCCCTGCTGTTATACGCACGTATAACGGATACAAAATTTATGACGTTCCATTGCCGTCGCTCGTTTATCTAAGAAGATTATCGTTGGCCGTGCAACGGGGATATGACCACCACCCTTGGGACTCCCGCTGGCCAGATAAGAGTTCACGCTACGCTGATCCGCGCGTTTACGGGCCGAGAACCCGTGGCGTAGCACCCACGCCTTTCAGACACTCTGATAAATTACTCAACACCTTTCTCATCCATCGTTCGCGCGCTAGTTTCGAGCGTAGTGCGGGCCTATCGGCCGGAAAACCCTATAACCAGACCCCCATCAACCTCGTCCTCGTTGCGGAAAACACGGAAGTAGGGAGATGGCCGAGATATCTGCAGGGAAACGGGAGATATATTGTTTGGAATAATACACTTGTCGGGTTAGATTATCCTCGAACGATTTTTTAACGATATTTGCAAGTTGCGAGAATAAAAATTAACCGTGAGATCCAATATCAATAAGAGAGATTCTATTCTCATTGCAAGAATAAATGGATTATGTTTTATAGAAAAAAAAGGAGGAGGATGAGCAAGAGAACGTTAAAAATCGTAGGTCATGGATATATTTTTGATAGACGCATTGAAAACTCGATTGTTATTTCATCCTTCGATAAATCCTCACATCAAGATCTTGGAGAGATACTTTTTTTTTTCCTTTTCAATTTACAAAAAAGAGACATTGTTGTACGAGTTGAAACATCTCGCTCCCGATAATAGAAGCGTTCCAACACTTTGACAAATATTCTCGAAAGTTTTTCTAATTTCCCCCGCGTTACATCTTACAAAAACAATGTTTCCAACTTTGAAGTTGCCCTATTTCGCTTCGACTTCGGATTTCGCGAGGAAAAACCGGGATAGAAACAACGAACGGTCGAAAATTTCGCGCGACGACATGTCGAAAAGCGGATGGAAGTTGGTCGAAAAGAGGACGTGGTACGAAAGAAAGATCAATGATTCGGCGAGCACGTTAATAATCCCGATTCATAAAGTCCGGTATCCCGATACGTCGGCCACGAGTGGCCTGATAAAGAATGACGATCGTGAGGGAAGAAAGTTGCAGGCCGCTTATCGCCCAATAAATTCTACTTCAGCCCGCCCAGCCACCCTTTCCTCTCCTCGTTCTCTTCGCTCCTGGCCCGCCCTCCCTTCCGCTTCCATCTCGTCTCGTTTTCAAGCACCGCCGCTGCAAAAAAACCCGTGTAATTATCGCTAACTTCCAACTAAATTTTCCGCTAACGACGATTTACGATCGAATTAACAGATTGCCTGGCAGGCAGACGCCTCCAATAGTCTTTACAAGTCTTCTCGTCTCTCCACGGGTCCATGATTCCAGCCATTTTCCTTCTTTCGATTCGACTTGACCGATATCTTTGAAAATTTCACGCTGCGAATTTATCACGACGCAACAAAGGGGACGAAATTAAGCTCGATTCTCTTTTTCTTTTTTTTTTTTTAGAAGACGAGTGGTTTCCTCGAGTTCAAGGCGAAGATGGGTCAGGATAATGGGATTTTCTGCAAGTAAAACGAGCGATTGAAGTGATTGAGAGAAACTATCGCCGATTTTAAAATTGCTTCCCTGCTGACGGATGCCCGCCGCATCTCTCTCGATTGCGCGATTACTCCCGCCGTTTCGCAGACGATCGTGGAGAAATCGTGATTTCCAATCAACGTTCGAGTAAAAAACTAAATTTCTTGAATTCATTATGCTTCGATCTCGTTACGTTTATTTATTTGGAAAATTTTATTTTTTACTCTTCAAGTTTCAAGAGATTCTCAACTTATAAAAGTTTAACCATTTTGATATATATTATCAAATTATCATATATCTGTTAATATATGTGGCAATATATTTATCCTTAATTCGCGATAATTTTCAATAATACTTCGTCGACAGAGAAGATTAAAATGATGCTCGTCGAAACAGCATTCTATTCTCGCGCTCGAAAAATAGGCAGAGGCTGGACGAAATTTCAACTCTCGAAATTTTATCCCGAAATTCGAAATTCCCATCTCAATTCCCGTCCTCCTGAGCGAAAAGTCTCTTTGTTCCCCGCGGAAAGTGGCCCCATTCGATTCCTTCTAATTCGGGCGCCGAATAATCCATCCTATCCCTCCTCCCTTTTGTCCCAATAAAATTCGCCTTTGAAAACTCGTAATTCGCCGTTGCACGTGCAACAATGCTCTCTCAAAGGACAATTTCATAGAATCCCATTTTCGAGCTCGCCTCGTTAAACGGAGACGGAATCGAGCGATCTTTCGCGAGCGTGTGTCTCTCGTCTATTCTCGTTGCGTCGATTTCTCTCGCAACGAGAAAATGATCGTCTTCAAAACGCTCGTAGAGAACTTCCTGAACGGCGAAATTTCCAACGAACGATCGGGGGGGGGGGGGAAAGGTGGGAACGTAATTTCCAACCGATTTCTGATAAAGCGGACTCGCCTAGGCATGCGACGGGTGGGGGAGGAAGCGAGAAACGAAGAGGGGAAAAAATTGAGAAGGGTAAAATCGGAGGCAACTACCGCGTAACGGATACCACCATCGGTGAAATTGAGATTGGTTATCGAAGACTCGCAAGACTTTTGGAGGGCGTTTGGCAGCCGGCTCAAATCGGATAGTTTGTTCATTAGAGATACTTTTCGACCGCGGGTGGAAGAACAGAGGCCGAGAGTGTATTTCGCCGTGTATTTGTCTTTATAAGTTCGAAGCGGGAAATGAGATTGTCGATGGTGGAATGCTTCGTTTCACCCCTCTTTGCTTCTACTTTGCTTCGTATCTTATGGAGGCAGGTAGGTAGGGTCGAACCATCATGGTATGAAATAGGAATCTCGATTTGTTTAATGAACGAACGGTCAGCTCGTGATATTCGAGAAGTTCGATCGTCGTGACGACAGACGTTGACTTTTTCCCCCCAGAGAATGCCGTTTCTATTCGAGATTGTCCATCTTTGAAACAGATCGTAGAACGATCGTGTATAAAAATCGTACATAATTACGATTCGAAGAGAAACAAGGGAAGATAGGAAATCGAAAGGGAATCGGATATATCATCGATTATGGCCAATTTCGTTCCAACTTGTCCATAACGAGGAATCTGTCGAGAAGAAGGAAGCCTCAACTCGAACTCGGATATTTTCCAGCATTTTCATCGCGATATATAAGATAAAATTTTCAACAGAAACGTTTCCACGATTACGCCATCTTTCGACGAATTTCTGAAACTTAACTTAGCCCTCGAATGGCTTAGGTATCTCGGGTTCGAAATTCCCATCCCCGCATAAGTAGGAAAAAGTGATGGCTTTTGCATCACAAAGACGCGATCGACGATCTCTCTTTCGCGCGAGCATCCGTCGAGTATCGATGACGGAATAGAGAACGCGTGAAATGGAGAAGGGGGACGAATTCCGCACGATGGAACTCGTACATCTCTCGTGGACGGTGAGCAGGATATATCGATTTTCGACCCGATCGAGGAAAGAGGGAGAGACAGTTTTCGCGAGGCCCTTCTCGTATCATGGCAAGACCCGTTTGACCCGGCACACACGCCGTCCATAGATCAAGCGGAACCCTTAGGACGAGACCAACCCCCGTCGTGCCACGGGCTAACCATTAATTTACAACCCACAGAGTAACCCCATGGCTCGCCACCCCCTGCATACAAGATCCACGTCCCTTTGCGGCAGATATGAGCTACGACGCGGCGTTGAGGGATTCAACCACCCTTGTTCCCTGCCTCGCCTCGGTTCTCCTTGGTCCTGTCCTCAGAGTTCCACCTGACAGAGAAATTTCCCAGATCTCTCTCCCTCTCTCTCTCCCTCTCTCTCTCTCTCTTGAGAGGAAAGAAAATTTAAATCTATCGAGGACACGTCCTGGTTAATATCGCGTAACGCGGTGCAGACGGGAACACGGGTTGTCCGGAAGTAATTGGACCATTTCCAGGGATACGTTCTTGCGCTCGTTTAAGGGGTTGGTCATCTTGTTCCCGGGCGACGGCTCAACATTGTGGATATTATGCTTAAAAAGGGGATCGAGGGGAGGATCGAGGTTGATTCTTTCGGTTTTTTGGCACTGTATTTTTGCGAAAGATTTTAAGCGGTTTTTAACTTGGTTTGGATACACTCGTGCAAACGAATCGCGGCAAATTAATTTCAAATTTGAATATTAACGAAATATTGTTTCTGTTTTTGGAAGAGTAAAACAATTCGCAAAGCAAAGGAGTGCAAGTAATGGAAGATAAATACACTTATTAGATACTCAAAAGAAATCGTCGAATTCGCAAATTTACACGTATCAATTCACGGATATCATCGAATATTAAACTATCAAGGGTCCACTTGAACTCGTTCGAATTATAATTAAATTTCCAGCTTGATCCATTTTCATCGGCCTGTAAATTGACTCTCGTCAATTGATACGATTCGAAACTACGTTTTTCGATTAAAAGATCAAACGAATTTGTCAAATTGAAAAATTCGAGCTTCCCAAGACAGGAATCGTTCGAATCTCACTTCGTCGAAAGCCACCGTGCTCGAACACGTTCGCGCGAGTAAATCTCTTTCAGAAGCGGCAAAGAATGGAATTCCTAATTGCCATTGGACTCGGGAGGGTTATCTCGGCGAGCATTGAGGAGTAGAATAGAACGAAATGGGGGGGATCTGCACTTCGATTTCCAGGGGCTTTATTTCCGCATAATAAGCGGGTGTGAATAGGCCCGGCTGTTGCTCCTGCTTTATAACTCGGTGCAAGTTGTCCCGTTTTGTTTCGTTTTGTTGTCCGGCTGCATCCTACTCTACTACTCTGTTTATTTCTTCTCTCTCTCTCTCTCTGTCTTCGACTCTTGTTCACTTTCTCGTTCTCATGGGAATGAAAGGAATGAATAATTAGAGAGACAGAGAGAAAGAGAGAGAGAGAGAGAGAGAGAAAGAGCGGAGGCGGACGGCAGAAAGTTTCTGGCCAATTAATTAAACGGAGAAGAGCAAGGGAGCGGAGAGTAAGCGACGTTAGAGCAAACGGGACAGGATAGTTTAAAGAGTCGCGCGACAATTTAACTGCGATTATCGCCGTACAATCCCTTTAACAACACGCCGTTATAGAAACGCGCCAATTAGCAGTGTAACTTGGCGTTAATGAATTTCAGATACGGTAAAAGGCAATGGAACAAGCCAGAGATAAACGTCCCTGGGGGATAATTCAATGGCGGTCGATGTAGCCGCGGACGTCGCCATTTCTAAGGAAACTAATGATCATCGTGCGTCTCGATCGTGAACCAAGTAGTGGTAATTTCGACGTGCCGGTTATCTGGCGATAAGCTGCTGTATACAAAACATCAGCCTCACCGCGTGTTCACCGCGATCTCTTAACCGCAACTGTAACTTACTGCAATCGGTCGGGATGAAGATCTAAATTTACGTTACGGTGGTGTTACGCGTGTAACGTGGGCTGTTCGGGTGTTTGTTTGAGTTGATTGTGACAACTTCCCTTGTTATGAATAACATTGGCTATATCTTATTATAAATAATGAGAGGTTATAAATAACACGCTAACGCGCATTTCCTTCATTATAAATAACGTACTGCTTACTATGTCGCTCTATAAATAACGCATTACGTATTATAACGCACGTATTCTCGTCGTAGACAGTGAACAGCCATTTAATTTACGCTTCATCGTGCTTATATATATATTTAATCTTCGCATATTTATACCGTTTACAAAGAATCTGTATATATATATAAGTATATCCAAGAATTGCTTCACGTTGAGAATCGAATCGCGCAGTTATTCTCCATTGAACGAAAATATTTCGAGTAAAACTTGTTTCTTTCTCTCTCAAGAGAGACGATTTTTGTTACTAATAAATCTTACTTTTTACAGAAGAACGTGAAACTTCGAAATTTCAAGATTTTTGCTCTTCTATATGGAGCTGTATACTCATACGTATCATTCGAATTTGATATTTTTCCTCGAATGTACGATCCTCTGAGTGCTTAAGAAATATGAGTTACCAAAGATAAGAATACAAGAAAGCAGAGTGTGTCCATCCAAGAAAATTGGCGCGCGAGTAATGTTTCCACGATGACCTCAATTTCAATTCGCACGACAAATGCCAACACCAACGAACGAACACCAACTCGCGATTAGAAGAACCTGTACATGGCTAATTGTCGACGGAGGACAGACAAGACGGAATTCAAAGAGGAATCGTCCCCGATTCTGTCTCGAAGATGGACGTAAAAGCACGTTCCCCGTTCTTATCCGATTTAAAAAGCGACGAAGTCAGTTTAATCGGGACAAAAGAGGAGGAGGAACCGTGACACGGTTTCTTCCACTGACTGGTCGTACGTAGAGCGCCTCTTGTCGTCGCACGTTTTCTTATTCCGTCGTTTCAGTGTCAAGCAATGCGTCAAAGTGGTAGGATCCAACCGACCAGACACGATGCGAATCGCGCAATGGTTCGAACATTCCTCTCGGTTGCATGTTTGTGCCGTGCTTTGATCACGAGCCATCAAAAGGTGGGCTGCCTCCTTATTCACACAGGAACAGCGTAAATCATGAAAGCGTGCCACTTCGTGGAACGCATTACCCTAAGTACATCGTGACGAACGTAATGAATTATCAAGGCTACAGTGTCAACCTGGAATCTGCGATATTTCGAGTGCTCGTGTATCGTCGTAATGAGCGAAATCTGTCGTGTAATGGGGTTGGACAAGGGTAAATATTCGAAATTAATGAAAAGTTTCGATAAAGGATCGTTTGAAACACGACTCGAAGTTTCGTTTATTTCTACTTTTGCACGAGAAGTGTGGTTATTACTTATTTGTTCTGGAAATTATGAAATGTTCTAACGAGTAACTAGTGGTAGCAACGTTCAAGGATTATCATATTTAACTTCGCATAATACATTTGAAAATGAGCTTAATAATATACTTCGTGACGATAATGTTTCTTCAATATGAAAGTAATATAGTGTAAATTGCAATGTAATGAAAGACTTCGTTACCATAAATATTGCAGGTAAATAATACATTCTAACGTTTACAATTTTAATTTTAAACGAAGTTAGAATAACTATATCCTTTTACATCTGACGAGTGTACAGGTTTTAGCAAAATGAAAAATTTCATCTTGGTTGATGAATGATTGAAAAAAGAGAAACTTGATCCTAGCAATAATTCATAATCAATAGTTTAAACATTAGCGTATAATCGTTCGAATATCTCCCTTTCCCCAATCAGCTCGAAATAAAATCTAACATATATTTTCGAACGATATAATCATCTGAATCGCGCGCTATTTATAATTTTGCAAAAAATTTTTCCAACGCAATTCTCGAAACGCAGAGATCGCAGAAGAAAATAGCGGGAATCCACTTTCGAGGAGCACTTTGCACTTGAAATTCGACCGCCCACCCTCACCACCTGTGCTAGACACACCCTCTTCGTCGATCCTCTCACCCTTCTTTTCAACCCTCGTCGTGGTCGTTGTCGTCCCCTCGTTTCCTCCACTTAAAAACCGGTAATTACTCTGATGCCGGCATTTAACGTTCGTAACCGGAGCGCGTGGATTTTCTGTTTCCCAGACTCGACCTTTCTTCCGACCCTCTCCCTCTTTCTCGCGTCGTAACTGTTGCTCGATTTCGCCTCCAGGTGAAAATACCTGTTTTTGTGTTACGGCCCCGACAAGCGAAACGTCTAGACGAGCGGCACCACGGTCGCAAGGTTACCGAGTCACGGCGCAACAATTTCACTTGGAAACTTAACCAGAACTTTGGACAATTTGCATCAGCTGTTAAGATACAATTAGAGGGAAACTGTGCAAATTGTAATCTGAATTAACGGAAAACAACTATCTCTGGCTAGGAGATATTCAAAGAATAAAAGCGGGATCGCTCTTCGTCTCCTTTCTAAGGAAAAGATAATTCTCTCTTAAGAGTTTCGATATTGTATCGAGAGATGGGTTATTTGAAAAATTGAGACACGGTAAAATAAATTGTATCGTCGAAGCTCAAGTTGCTTCAAATTTGAGAAAGGAAAAAAAAAAAAATTGCGAAGAACTCGTTCCTTCGGAAATTCGTTTGTTGCATCGAAGAATAATAAACGTAAGCGAAAAATAGGAATAAAGACATTGGTCAGGCGAAATTGAATAATAACGGCTCGAAATGTGTGTATGTATTTTGCGAGCCGTGTCACGCGAGACTAATGAATACGTTAATGGGGTAATAAACAGCAGAAAATCATTGTGGAAGTTTGTAACCCGAGGGTTGAACGAAATTGAATTTCGAAGGAATAAAAGAATCGTTTCATTAACACATCCATTACTTCTCTGCAAAACTTTAAAAACTTCGATCGAACACACCTTATTGATATTCGGCCTTTTCCCTTCTATTTTCGTTCTCAATTTTCAAAAAAATTTCTCGATCGTACAAAGCAGACAAGTTTGATTAATTAAAAAAAAAAACTAGAATAGAATTAAATTCACGCGTGAAATTTCCATTTTCAATTTTCAATTTTTCCAAACTCTTCCCGATCGAAATCTCTCGAAATCTCTCCATTTCGTTCGCGCGTTGATGAGTTGTGAAAATCTCGGTTTTCGAGTGTTTCAAAGTGTGTAAGGAGGGGCGGCGAGAAATATATATATTCAGCAGAAGAGGTTCATTTATTTATAGACATGCCAATCTTCGGGCTGTCAGTTACTCTCTCGCCTTTCCGTATTTACCGGCGTTCCCGATACGAAGAGGAACAAGGCAGAAATTGCCCACACACGGCAATGACGTCATCAATATCTACGAGGGAATTATTTCGGTTTTCTCGCGTCGAGGAAGAGGAGGAGGGCAGGGAAAACTTATTAAAACCATCGATAAATTCGCGTTCTCCCCGCACGAGCTATTAAGCTCTTCTCTCGATTCGATTGTGGCTTCGAGCGCCAATAGCGGATACCCGGATGCTTCGTAAATCGTTCGTCTCGCCGACGATGAAACAGATTTACGTTTTCCGCCCGATTCCCTCCAACGTTATTATTCGACACACGTATAGCGAGATGACGGCTTCGTTGAAAGGAGCGCGTGAACATTTGCCACAACATCAATACGGATGTAAATGCCTATGGAGATTTCTCGAATTAGAATAAAGAGAGGCTTTTGCTGGATGTTTCGTAATTTTCTTTTTGCAGTTGCATAAATACGTATAGAGATAATTCGAGATTGCGAAAGAGGAGATCAAAAAGGTGCGCTGTATAATTAAAATTATATACCAAAAATATCACCATAACTGCTAGAGATATCGTACGTTGGAATTGCGATTTTCAGAAGGTTCGAGTGCAGAGCTCTATTTAGGCAACTGCGATGAGCGGCATTAATAATGACAACGTAACGTTTATAGGTACACAACACGCGCCACGTATTCGAAGATGGTAGGCCGAGATGCGGTGTGGCCAAGAATAGACTTATCAGCCAGATAAATGTGACAACGAACGAGGGAGAGCTTTACCTGCGAGCGATCCCATGCGCCCATTATTTCCTTTCCCTATCTACCGCAGATGCATCGCACTTATCAACTCGCCGCTCGCTGCACCAGATACCCGCCTCGCATCTGCGCGCACGCGGATTTCGTGCACGTTATCCCTTCCCTCGTATCTATCGCGGGACATTATCACGAACGATCGGTCCGCGGCGAAAATAGGTTATCGGCGCGCCTCGAAATTCGATTGCCAATTCCTAAGAGATGTTTTTTTTTTTATCCATCCGATAACTGGTTTTTTTTTATCGATGGAAACGCGATCCTTTCCCTCTCACGTCTCATCCCCATGTTTTCTCATCGATTGTATTAATTGTTAATTATTGGGAATCATGTTATGGAAAGGTTGAAGTTCAAACAAGGTTGGATTTAATTTTTAACTCGATCGATCAATTTTTTAGTCGAGCCTCGTGAAATTGTGTGTTGACAATTTCTCTCTAAAAGTTGTTGTAATAATTTAGAAAATATCAAAAGAATTCGCCCTCATTATCGATCACAACGTTCCACTTTTACCGCTTTTTTATCGAACAAGTCATCTTGCCATTTTTCTCAAATTTACTAATAATAGTCGCGTTAGTCACAACTGATATCCAACTATGCACCACTATGCCCTATTCTTCCGAAATAATTCCCGCAAATTAATCATCACTGACGACCGCTCGTATATCAACAAGTAATCGTGACACCCACTTTTCGATCATCCTCCAACCACTCCTCCAACCTCGATCATTATTCTACAAATTCATAAAAGCACAAACGTGATTGGCATTCCCCCCCCTCTCTTATCGCGACTAACGATATCTCTCTCCCTCCAACGTTGAATAATTGTTCCAACGAATACCCACTGCGCTGAATATTATATATTCGTGGCCTGTTTTAATCCGATTTATTAGCATAATGCGCAAGAATAGAGCTCGCCACCCGGGTTTGCATGTTCGCGATCATCGAAAGGAAATGCGATCACGCGAACGCAGAATTCCCCTGCTAATAAGGGGTCTAGGAATCCGCGAACGTCAAACGCCCCCATAACTCAGGGGAAGGGAAACGATGGTGTATATAAAACTGCGGCGAGGATCGCGAGTAATTCGAAAAGGCAGGACGCCTTTTGAACCTGTGCTATCGCAAAGACAGCGAGATAGAAATAGGATCCGTGAATATAGAAATAGGTCGATAAATTTCGACGTGCGTGGTGGAAATTTGTCGGTTCTTCGCCCTCTCAATGAAGATACACTCGCTTACCTTGATCGTCGCGTGGTGGGATCTTTCATGACCATGACTTCTGTGATGTCCCCATACTTGGTGAAGTACTCCCTTAGGCTCTCTGTAATCATAAAACGACGGTGTTTTATTTTTCGGAATTCTTTTCTTTTTTTATAACAAAAGTTTCGAAATTTTAATTAATCTAATTCGTTAGGAATGGTTAAGTGGAATTTTAACAATTGGCCGTTAATATATTCGTGGAACGTCTTTTTTTCTTAAATTCTTTAATGACTTAATTAAAACAGATTTTTAATTATAATAAGCGAAATTATTTGTGTTTTGTGTCTGCTTTAGCCTTTAGAATCGATCGAAAGAACGTTCCATGAATATATTGACACATTTTATATAATAGATTCATTGTACGTTTCAACATGATACAAATTTCTTGATAAACTTATGTTGATTTAATTATTAATTCTCATCGAACTTTCACCCTTAAATTAAATCAACATAAAAGTAATTAATAGCATTTTCGGTTTCTTCTTCAGAATTATCAAAATTTGGTTAATTTAAATATTGAGATTTTTCAGGTTGACCTTAAAAAAATAATTTTCCTACAAACGATTGGAAAGAAGATAACGACAAACTCCTCGAACGGTTGGTACGTTGCATATATGATTTATTAGACGGCGTTATCTTGGGGAAAGGGAGGGTCCATTTTCGGAACAGTGGCGCCCCCTGGGTCGAGTCACCAATTACGTAGAACATAATGAAACTACTACCAGACCATTCCGTGAATCATATGATACGAGGAGAATTTACGAGTGGCCGTTTCCTGTCGGTTATCGGCAACACCACGCTCGTTACTTTCAACCCAAAGAATAATTTTAGCAAATCAGTCGCTACGCCGGCTTTTCGTTGAGCCATCGCGCCGCGAATACCTGAGGAACTGAATTTCAACGGTGAATAATCGCGGCTACCTTATCTGCTACCGTTTCTCCCCTCGTTTCGAATCGTATCCCGTCTCGATGTGGGAGTAGACCTTTTGTGAATCGAACTAGAAACAACGAGGCACGCGAACGAGAACGTTGTACGCCATGGAATGGACAAGTGAATCCTTTGATATCGGATACTAGAGCGAATCTTTCAACGAACGAGACCTCGAACATCATTGCGGTCGAAAGTGGAATTTTAAACGTGAATTCGTGTGTTGTTTATCACCCGTAGTGGAAAATTTCAACTTTAACCTATATTAGATTTGTTAGAAGAAGATCCTGAGAAAATCTCTCCGATTGAAAATTTAATTTGGCAAAGATTTGCGAAAATGAATCTTATTCGAGTATCGAAGTAACATTTAAATGAAATTTTCATAAGGTATACGATTTATTCGATTTAAGGATAGCGTATTCCAAAATGATTGAAGATATTTGGTTAATGTACGCGTGGACGTATTGATTAGTAAAAGCACTCGTAATTCTAATCATCAATACCGTGAAACAATGAGTCGGGTGGAAGGGCGGAGGTTTGTTAACGCTAATTAGAATTATTACATAACAATGTAAGTCGACAGTATCGAGCGTAATCCACGTCATTTGTGAACACGCTGCGTGCGTCCACAAGAGAGCTTTAGCTTAGCTTAACACCGTAGAAAATTAATTGTGCACACTTGACAAGTTAAGCCGCAACGTGTAATTAAGAAATATCTGATATCAAACTTTTGCAAAATTTATGGTGAACGGGAATCGGCTCGAAAATTTATCAACTACCGACATAAGGATTCGCTAAGTAACACAAAAACTGATTAAGTACACAAAGCCGATATTCGAAGAAAAACAACAAAGAAGAAGAAATCGTTCTTTATCTTGCATAATTACGTAATTGCATCAATTACGTGCAATCCTTCATTCAATGGAATTTAATTGAAACTTTCTCTACTTTCAAAAAATACTGAAATAACGACAAGATTAATCCTCATTATATTCAAGAATTCTAGATTGTTTTATTATCCTTTTCAGATGCTTCCAATTCTCTCTCCTCGAATTCTTCGAATTTCTTCCAAAAAAATTCGTACGAGATTTCAAATTGTGTTGATAATTTAACATTCAAAGAAATTCAAAATTATAATACAAGCATACATAACTTTCAATCCCCTTAAAACTCGTTGTTGTACACGTTATTGTGAAACGTGTCGTGTTCCTCGTCACCCGATTGTCGATCAAAATTTTTGCCGCATTAAATTCTAATAAAAACCGCAACGCGACCATCACCACAATTCCCGCGTATTGGATGGACTGCACTGGATCAAATAACGGCCCTATAATAATTTATAGCAGATTTAATCAATCCGCGTGTTTTCGAACGGTGCGAATCCGCGAATCTATCCCTCCGACGCTAGGGCACTCTCTTGACCTCGTTCGCGCGTATATATCAAAAGGGTGAACTCTGGCCGTAGGCCAACATGGACACGCTCCAAATATATCTTACACCCTATCTAATTATACGCTATTTTATCCAGATCGCTGTGAAGAGCTCGTAATGCTCGGCAGTTACTTGCCTATTCGGTCGCGAACGGTGTTCGGCTTCGATAAATTGCCGATCGGCCATCACGATACGGCCAAGAAGCATTATCTTGCATACGTTTCACTTATCTTCCTTAGCCTATTCGTTTATCTCACGGTGTTCAACCATCTGCATTTCGAAAGGAATAAAATCGAATGCTCTCTCTTCGGAGCAGCTCGACAGATGGAGAGTTATCTCTTTTTTACTTATTTTTTATTTATTTTTCGGATGGAACACTTTTGGAATACAATTAAGATCTAATGAGACCTCCTATTAAGGTAATGTTTTCGGAGGTATCTTGGAAAAGTATTAAATTTCTCGCTCGCTTTTCAGAAACCACTCGAGCCATCCTGTAATGAATTATCGCGGTGTCTTATTAAATTTGATTGTTATATTCTGAAGAGAGGGGGAGGGGAGGAAGGGTGGCGAGTTCGAGACACAGAAGAAACAGAAGGGAAAGGAGAGAGAGAAAGAGAGAGAGAGAGAAAGAGAGAAAGAGGAGAGAAAGTGCGAGAGAAGGGGGAAGGAAAGTAGAGCGCTTATTGTTTATTCAGTAGATGGCGTTAATCAATGAATTATTGGTGTTCGTAGGTCATTAGCCGGTGAATACCACCTGTTTGGTAACGAGCTGTTCGCATAAATTACATCAACCTGCGGAATTAATTACTGATACTTAATTAGTATTCTCGGAAAATTAAGGCGGGCCCTTCTTTACCAGCGACTAACGGCGGGTAATTTGAACTGTTATTTGTGCGCCACTAATGACGACGTAGAATATCTGGAAACTCTAGCAGCGCTTAATCATTTTTTTATGCGTTGGCATGAATAGTGTAATAAGCAACGAAAGTGTAATAAGTACAAGAAGAAAAAGGAAGAAAGCTCGTGCAACTAACGTAGATATTTTCACTTTCCTCGATACTTTTTTTATTGTTGCAATAATTAATAGGAAAATTATTCTCCGATACCTTACAAGGTTTTTTTTATTCTCTTTGTCAAACGATTTCGAAACAATTTTCGTTCTCGTTTGAAATTACTCAGTCCGTAATGTAATGATATTTTGAACTCGAGCGTTAAAATATTTCATTCTAATGGATTTTCTAGTTTATCCTCTTCCTGTGCTGCTGCATTTAACACATTCTAATGGATTCCCGTCGAGAGACCCGTCCATCTCTATCCGTTCCGCGAACTATGGAAATCGTCGTTAAATCTAAGAGGCCATAGCGCATTCGGTGATGCCGCTTTAATTTGTCTCGGTGCGGATTGATGGAAGCAATTACGTCGTTCACGAGGAGACACTTTTAAAACGGTTCTGTGACATTTACGAAAATTTATCGGCATCATTTTCTTAATTGTTCCTCAGAAGAAGTTATTTTTCACGCGAGGATTCCCCAACGATGCACTCCTTCTTGGCCTGATCCTATTCGACGCCAATGAATCTGGTGAAGTGTCGTTACAATTTGTTTCCTGTCGGGAAATTTCCGCTTTTTCAGCGAATTGTAATAACCTCGTCCATGGTTATCCATGCTAATTGCACAAATGGGAAGAATTGTTCGATCGTTTTATTATTTTTGATCCTCGTTTTAATAAGGTGGCGATCAGTTACGTGGTAATTTGATCTTTTCCTCTTTTTTCTTTTCTTCGTGAATTACGAACGCCGTTAATTAATCGCACGCCATAACGCAAATTGTATCAATCGTCGTGCATTTAACGCTACGAAACGCGCATTCGAAATGAATTTCAATAACACTTATTAGCAATAAATCACGCATGACAAATGAATTATTGCTTTGTGTCGCATAATACTATAATCCCTTATACGAAATCGCTCAAACTCGAAATCTATTTAATGTCAATGGCAATTAACAATTTCGAAAATAGACGAAATTCTGGCACGCTAATTTCCATAACTTGGAACATTATATTTTCATTTTGTAAAAATTTTATTTATTCGAAAAAATAAATAAATTTCAAAATAATAAATAATTTAAAAATATTTTATCAAGCAGCATAAACAACACGAAAATCATTTAAATCTTTGTCCCTTTAATCTTGCGCAGCTTTCATTACAAATCTCGACAGTCAAAACAAATATCAACCTATCTTCGCTAAACAAACAGACAAAACCCAAAAGCATTCTATTCTCTGCAAACAACAGAGACAGGCATCGTTTCTATTTAGCATCCAAGTATAATGTGTGCATATCAGTCAACGCATTATCTCGTTTCCCTTAACATCTCCAAAATTATGTACACGCTTTCTCCAATAAATTTCATCCCCTGATATCCAACGTGGTATTTTACGAATCGTTTCGAGAAACCGTTTCTCCTCCTCCCCCTTGGACAGATCTTCGAAATTCCTCGCCCATAAAGATGGTTGATGGGCCCCGTATCACGTTCGATTAACCCTTCGAATAAAATCCTTTAAACGTCTCTCTTAACATTTAGCTATCGGATGATCCCGCCTCCTTTCACCAAATGGTCGATGCACTCGACCCGGCCGTCGGAAGATTAAAGGGGTCCACAAGTGTTCCCGACAAGCGACACGCCATCTAGCGATTGCACTTTCCTCGCGGTGACACTTCCTCGCGCGTGATTCGACTCGGATACACGTTAATTCGGTGTGCATTAGCAGCCTGACTAATATAAATAACAGAGGTTACATCGCTATACATTGGACGCGGTTGTGTCGACAACGATAGCGACGAGTAAAAAGGAATAAGTTGAAGCGCTCCAATATTTAGATTCGACAAGCTTAGTAAGCGAGTCGATTATATTGGTAAGTCCAATACGAAACAATTTCCTTCCTTCCCTTCCTTTTTATTCATTTTCTCTACACCTAATAAGTTGCTCTATATCTCTAGGTTTAGAATTTTGTACAAACGTTACAAGAATTTGTTTCGACGAAACAACGCAAAGATTGAATAATTCGTGGAATCGAAGATTCTAATTCGGATTCAGAAAAGAGAAAAAAGAGAAACAGTTTCGAAATAATTATCCTTCGTCACGAATAAATTTGCCAAGTTTCGAGCCGGAACTGAAATTTCCGTGTAACAGGATTCGTTCGATTCCGCATCAACCGCACACATCGCTCCAAAACGATCGCGTGCCGGCCTCCCATTTCTCTCGTCACCCAACCACTTTTTCTCTCCTCCTCTCCTACGATACAGAACAAATTACTTTGGCCGGAAAGTGCCTTTTCCGATCCTTGATTTTCGGCGTGTTCACGGCCCGTATAAAATTATTTAAGCTCCTTCCGTGAGCTCCTTCGCGGGCAAAGGTTGCGTTGAAATATTCAGATCCGGTGAAACTGCCGCCGGTGTCTCACTCTCTCTCTCTCTCTCTCTCTCTCTCTCTCTCTCTCTGCCCGCGATTCAACGTCTCGAGCAATCCCGCGGGATCCGTCCCCTCGAATAGATTTCCCTCTTCCCACCCCCTCCTCCAGGTTGGCGCAGCAGCGACTTTGTTCGCCCGCGCAATCATTCCCTTATTAAAAAAGCGGACGCTGCAATTCGGCCGAACGACTTAAAGAAATTACGCGGCGCGGATTTGGATAAGGATAGTTTAATATTTCACTGCCCTCGCCGTGAACCGCGCCGCCTCCTTCGGAAGGCCTTCATTTTGAGAGTGGCTCGCTCTGAAATGTGCCACTGGCGAGTTTTATTTGGATTGCTCTGCCGAGACGAGACGAGACGAGACGAGAGAAGTGGTTCGAAAGGTAGGAAGGAATTTTGTGCATCGGGAAATATTTCAGACGGCTCCGGTGGAAAGAGTTTTGGAGATTTGGTATTTGAAATAATTGATCGAGCGTGCGAAACGAGTGGTGGTGGAGGATTTTGCAGGCAATCGAAATACACGTACGAAAAGAAATGGAAAGTTTTTTATCATCGAAGAGTTGGTGAGAAATTAGAGGAAACCACGCCAAGTGGTTTATTCCTCTGTTTTATCCCGATAATTCAATCCGTTGGGAAGGTATAAGGCTTCAGAGTGCACGTAATGCAGAAGTTATGAATGGATTCGCGGCCTGGTGACCTACATATTTTCTCATGGAGACGAATATTTTTTTTTTTCCAGGAATCGTGTGTCTGTCACTTGTCTGGAATTTGGGATAGGTCAGTGTAACGAGGTGGGAGCGAGAGGATCGAGATAAGCGAGAAAGATGGGGGGATAATAAACGAATAAAAATTACTCTCTTCTTTGCACGACGATATCTCGGGAGCCGGGAGTCGTATCGAGATAAATGAAAAAGCATTTGAAAGGGCAAGTTTTCGCGTTTTTAATGATCTCTCGCTCGTTAACCGAGAAACGTTATTTTCGGTTTGACGTTGTTTATCGAATTTTATAATAAGGCTTGATCAAGTTTTAAATTAAATAAATTATTCAAATAGATATAATGCGTGCAATATGTATGTAATACGAAGAAATATTATTTGCCATTAAAATCCGCGGTTTGTTAATTACATGTACATATTTATCTTCGTGATATAATTTTTGGTTTCAACACGAGAGAACATACGAATATGCTATTTAACTTTTCAAAGGCACGTGTAATTATCTTCGATAAGGTTTAATCAGTTAATCAGTTTGGCTTTCGTGTGATTTGATTAATAATTTAACAACAGCAATAATAATAATAACAACATAATAATTCAATTATGTAATTATGAATGACATAATATGTAACGATGTAATTATGACAATTAATGTATGGCGAAGTTAATTGGAAGATGAACCAAATTCAACGGAGATACATTTATTGAAACATTTGTAATTAAACTAGCAAGTACACATTTAAATGAACCCGAGGAATACAATTTATCCAACACTTCCTAATTTCCTACAATTTCTTTGTACGAGCTATCGAATTAGAGCACGCAAAAGTTTTCTATCCACGACGTGTTTCACATTTGATTTTTCCTACTCAAATTAACAGGAAGAACGTCTCGGAAAATTCCAGCTCGACAATTGAAAAACTTGGTCAAATACTCTATCAACTATACTCGAATTAAGCAACACGAGATACATTCCTCGATACATTCGTCGACACAATGGATGCATCGAAGAAGACTTCACGTCTGCTCCACGTACAGATTCTCTCAGTTATCAATTCGTAGAAGGGAAGGGGACTCCGAAAAGATTGGCCGGCGAAGGAAGGAAATTCAGAATTACCATTCAGCCGATAACGTGGTCCCCCGCAATCCTTCAATTCCTTCTTTCCTTCCTTCCTTCCTTCCTTCCTTCCTTCCTTCCTTCCTTTCCCCGCGTTCTTTTCTGCGTGTTTGGTCGCCTTTGCACCCCAAAAGATCTTTCGTCTCGCATCATAGACCCCGCTGCTACTGGTGAAATCGAGTCCTCGGGAACATATTGGTTGGTACTGTCGAGAAAGAAGCTGCACAGCCTTGACTGTAAGGGGGCGATAGTGAATAGGAGAAAAAGGTAGGACGCCGGGGTGGTGAGTTTCATTCAAATGAGATCCAGGCAAGAGAAGTAATCGGAGAAAAAGAGAGAGAGGAAGAGAGAGAGAGAGGAGAGGGGCAGAGCGCAAGAGAGGGCAATAGTATAGAGAGACGGGCATGGCAACCGGGAGGAAGGTAAGAAGGCTGAAGAAAAGAAGGAAGGGATGAAAAAAAAAAGGAAAGAAAGAAAGAAAGAAAAAGAAAGAGAGATGGCAAGCGTTGGTCTCCTCGAGTGTTTTTCTATTCAGAGAGGACTCGCATAAAGTTCTATATACCAGAGTTCTATCCCATTCTATAGCAGAAACGTGGATACCCTAGGAGTGGTAAGGATAGGAAGACGTAGGAAGAGGTAAAAGGGGGATGGCTCTCCCATTCCAGAGCGTCGTTCATTGAAACGAATGGTTTTATCTATCCTCTTTCTCTTCATCCCTTTGTCTCCTCCTCCTCTCTCCTACCTCGCTCTATCCTCGCCTATGCTCGCAGTTTCGCGTCGTCTCTTTTTTCCTCTCCCCTCCCTCTCCCTCTTTATCCCTCGCTCCCCTTTAACCATCATTCGCCTTGAACGCCTACGCTCTCTCCTCGATCTTCCATCCACGCCGAGAACACGCTCTTCGCAACTCCTCGCGTTCTTCTTCCACGTCTCTCCCGCGAATCCGCCAGGATTACTTATCCTTCGGTAAAGGACGCTCAAGGCTCAACCTAAAGCATCATTTGAATAAACGCGAAGTTACTGCACCGTGTTACGAGTCTCTTCCACCCCTCCAGACAGGGGGAGGGGGAGAGAAGAGGCGGATAAATAGATATAGGTGGAGAAAGGGACCAGCAGCGTGCCACACAGCTAGTATTAATGACTCGCAATGTCTCTAGATCTTCAAAAGGAACTCGTTACTTCGCGTTACAACGGAGTGGAGAAAGATTCTCATGGATAGGGATAAAGTTTGTTCGACTGTTTGGATCCCGTGGTTTTTTGAGCATAAATAAACGGGTAGTAAGTTTGCGCGGAACGAAACTATATATTCTGTAACGAAGTTTCTCCCGACTTGAGATTTCAACAATTTTTCAAATTCGCAAATAAATTGATATTAGACACGCTTCATATTTCCTTCCAAAGTTCCAAATTTTGCAAGATAGATACGAGCAATCAATTTCGAGGATCGATCGAAATAACGAGTATAACGAGATCCGAAATCAAAGAATTACAATCCTTCGAAGTGGCATCGAAGTTCAACAAATTTTGGAGTAGCGGCAGGCATGCGGCGTTTCGTCGAGTTGTGGACGACGGTAATTACCCGACGACACCCGGGTGTCGTGTACCGAATAAACAAATAAACATTGCCTCTCCTCGTTGGCCTGGCCAGGAACGCGTAGCGGGAGTCACTCTGCCACCCTATCATCCGTTCGGGCTACATCGGCCGGGGACGAGTCGGAGAAGAAAGGGAGTCGAGGAGGAGAAGGTTGGTTGCTCTCACGTTGCTCTCGTTCGCGTGCCGGTCTATTTTGGCGAATGCACAGCATCCCAAAAAGATAACGACGCTTACACTCTCGCCTCTCCTCTCGGCTTCTACGAGCTGCGCCATTAACGGAGCTGTAAGTATAAACTTAGGATAATCCAGCGACGTCGGATCCCGAAATCTCCTGCCTTGATTGGAATCTTCGAGTGTTCGTTCCGTTCTGCGATTTTATCTCATTTCGCGTTAAAATTGGGACGAGGGGAGCTTTCAAATAAATGTATCGGATTATTGGTAATTTTCGATCGAACTTTAGCCAAAATATTGAAAAAAAAAAAGATAACAACAATTGTAATTATTCGTATAACATCTAGGAAGAAAAAATATGGATGGATATCATTTTTCGAACGTATCACGAGCATTAACGAGCAACATAGGGGGGAAAAAGACAACGCGCGAACATCAAAGGGGCGCCCTACCAAAAATTCCTCCTCGGTGGAGGCGTATCCTCGGTCGGGCAGGTCTCCGGATCAAACGGTGCATCGATCACCATCTCTGAAATTCACGTTCAAGAGGAACGAGCCCAACGAGCTGTATTCTCCGCTCAAAGCGAAGGGGGAGAGAACCCGTTGAAGTCGGATCGATGGAATTTAAAATAAAAAAAGAAAAGGAGGGGAGGAAAAGGGAAAAAGAAAAAAAAAAGAGGAGAGGAGGGCCGCTAATATCGGTAATGGGAGAAAATTGCGAGCACCCGGCAAGAAGATAAAAGCATTCGCGTGTGCTTTATGCACCACGGGCTTTTGGTGAACCACGAGGAAGACATATTGGTTAGTCATTTTCCTCGAGGGCCGATCCGTGTACAGGGGCGATACGAGGTGGGCCTACGGGAAGGGAAGACGACGTGGGGAGGGGGGGGGAGGGGTTGCTTGATTTCGTAGGCGCATATAGGCTGGTAACCGTAGGAGGGATGACAGAACCTGGAGCTTACCTGGCCGCGAGCCAACCCCCCACTCCCCAGAATCTGGTGATAGTGCATAGTCGGTGCATAGTGAGAGTGCATAGTCGGTGCATCGTGGTGGGTACCCGGTCTCTGCCCCTCCACTCGGTCGCATGGGTGCCCGCATTGCAGCTATGGCCCACCATCCTAATGATGGCAACCACGCAGGTACAAATCTACCCACCCCCTTTAACGCCCTCTCGTTCCGTTTCACGATCGTATCTCTCTCTCCCCCCCCCTCTCTTTTCTCTCTTTCTCCCTCTGCCAGCCCCTGGCGCTAGTCGCGCGATTTTCTGCTGACACTTCGCCTCGATACGCCGCTCTTCGGCGCCACGACACTTCCGCTTTCGCTGATCCAACCACCCTATCCGCTTTTTCGACCCGCCCGCAACCTTCGCACAGCCGTTTTATTCAACGTTATCCGCCATCATCCGTACGTCCATTCGGATTTGTCCATCTATCAGACCACGTATTCGCGTCTGTTTCGCGGTTAACCCACTTTACGACCCATTTCGCGCGGTGCAAAACGATGATGAATACCGATGATCGAACCGGGACCTGGCACCGAGATACACAAACCAAGCCAACCGGTCGCGGTTCATCATTGACCAGGTTTGTATTAAGTGGTTTCTCGTCGTACAGAGAGAATAGAGAGAGTTGTCTTCATCCTTTTGAAAATTCGTTCGAAGAAATCGAAGAAGACCCGAAGAATCATTTCCTTCGTAACGTAAATCAGCAATCCTCTTATTCGTCTAAATTCAACTCCCCTTTATCGTAAATTCCTGTTTTCGACGAACTGGTCGCCGACGGCCGAGGTTAATCCCTGTTCGTAATCGAGACTCCACGCTTCCTTCACGGAGGAAGAAAGACTTGGAGGCGAGTAAGAAGAGAAAAGAATAGAAGGAGGGGGGAGGGGAGGAGAAGAAAAAAAGAAGAGTCGAGGAAAAACGGAAGAGAACGAATGGAAAAGAGGAGGGACGAAAGAAAGGAAGATTTCATTCTTGTTACTCGCGGCGACATCTTTAATTCATCGGATGCGGATTGCGGGCTGAATCCTTGATGAGCTTTATTCCACATCCGCGCGCCCCAACTATTGGATCCGATGAGAGATTCTCATACGATAATACCGTAACGCTAAGCCACTGGTTCCACGTCTCACTTATACCATCTCCTTCTCTCTCGTTCCGCCTCTGTGATCCGGAGCCATCTCTCGCGCGCCTCGACTTAAGAAGCTTCCACAACCAGCACATCTCTTTCTCTCTCTCTCTCTCGACTTCTTCTCATCCCTTTCTCCTCGTCTCCAGCCGGAGGAATGGCCGAGCGTGGACGTTCCACCAACCCTCCTCCCGATTCCCTCGATTCTTCCTCGTTTTCTCGCGGGAAATCGCGCGGAAAACTAGCAAGTAAAGATCCTCCGATCCACGTTCCCATCGAGTTTCGAGACACTTCCCGTCTCCATCCCGTGTCACTGGACACTATTAAGGGACGAAATTGCTCTATCGATGGAAAATCCGACGTTTTATCCCGCCCTCGGTGAATAATAGTATTTTTCAAGAAAGACTACTATTTTCGAAGAAGACGGGCGATGACGGTGGATTAAAATCTTTGAGATATTGCGAGAAACTTGAAATCCTTGGAATCCTTCGAGGGGGGGGGGGGAGGGTTCGATTATCCTCCGGAGATCGAACGAGTTGAAGTTTTTTGCGGGATTTAATTTTTCTGTCTCGCTAGACGAGGTTTTGTTTGAGAGGTTTGACGATGATTATTGGTGAATGCGATAACAATAGTTGAACGAGAGGAAGATGGAAATGAATAATTGATAAGACAGATTTTGCGGGAATTTTCGACGATTATTATTGTTTTCTTATCGACGAGATACTTTCGATACTCTTAATTCGATTATTCTAATTATCGAAACACTTGAGAAGGATACAATTTATTGTTTATAAATTGTTAATTTATTGTATATACTCTTTTTTGAAATGCAACTCGACAGAGAGAATATAACGAACAATAATATTTCGACGAACGATGAACGAAAAAATTCCAAGTTTCATCTTATGACAAAAGCGTATCCACGTAATCCAAATATTAACAAATATAAATAAAAGGTGAAGAATAGAAATTCGAAAAGGATCGCTCGTATTTTTTTTATCGCGCGAAACAAAAATATTTTTCATTTTCGCGTAAAACTCGATATCTCGATATTCCTCGCCCTATTTCATTAATCAGCGAAAAACAAGGGAGGCCGTAATCAATATTCATAAAATTATTGCATTATTCCTCATCATCGTGCGTACGGTTTTTATTATCGAATCGTATCACGTTCCACCGTAAACAAAGGAGCACGGCCCGGTTTATTTTATAGAGCCGAGCAATTTAACTCTTTCGCGTGGTCGATTACGGATTAAAATCGGAACAACGGGGGAGCGTTCCGTTGATCGAATCCGTGGACAGATAAAAGCACGACAAAAGAACGATCCGAGCCAGCCCGAACCGAGGCCGGCAATATTTTTCAATTTATTTGACCGGTCGACAAACTCGCCGTGTAACCCTGTCCACGAAAGAATAAACGAATTATTACAGAACAATGCGATGATTGTCCATGCCGATGAATCGTTTGATTTCGAGATCCACGTGAAACGGCGGACAATGGCGGCCAAGCCGTGAAAAACGTGGCATATTACGTCACGACACGGATTAAAATGGTTCATCGTCGACACGAATCGTACATTTTGCCCGATAATACGCGCTGCATAACGCGCTCGAGAACAAACCCGCGATTAGACGTAGGGTTAATCGAATGGGGGAAGGGTTGATGCGATGAAAGGTATGTGTGTCGATCGAATTTTCCAAATTTTTGAAATTTGACGAAGCGAGAATTTTTCATTAATTGCGCGAAAAGGGGGGAAATCAAATATTCGCTCTTGGAACTTTACTTTAGTAGTTGCTTGAAAATTTCTCTGCTCGAAAATTTTTCTGCAATTACTCGAGTCCTTGCGAGAAGCAAAAAATAAATAAATCAATTATTCCTGTGCTCTTCCATAATTGCTTGAAATTTCGTGGAAATCAAAAGAAGTGAAATTTTCGTGAAATTTTCGTGACTTTTCACAAATCAAAAACAGGTTACCCGATCGTGAATTTTTCGTTAAATTGCTTAAAAATTTATTCAAGTTTAAATTCTACGTCTCTAACAACGCATGCGCGAAAGAAACGAAGATTTGGTCTATCGGAATTTTCTCGATTCAACCTGTTCGATCGAGAATCCGTGTCCAGAAATTCCTACCAATACACGTGAACGATTTTAACAAGCTTTACTATCGAGTATACACCCGATTGTCCAATCTGATCCGTATCGTCGTTACGAATTCGACTATTCGACAGATCAACGGGCGCGCGTACTCGTGGCGGAGGATTGGCGGCGCGAGGGTGAGCGAGGCCGTGTGGCGCGGAAAATGCGAATAAAAACGAATCGTGCGCCCGGTGAAATCGGATTAAGAAATCGAGCCTGGATATTGCATTTTTGATCGGGTTCTGCCGGTCGAGTGGTCTCCGCGGCTCGTAACAGTCCTGCCTCTCCTATTGGATTGAATTATTAAATTCAATTTTTCGAGTACTGAGAGATTTGAATTATTAAGCCCCACGGCCTTGGGTGTGGAATCATGCACCCCTTTCCCCCTTCTTTCTTCTTTCTTCCTTCTCTTTCTCACCTCGCCCCCCTCTATTCTTTGCAAGGTTGGATTAGCATCGTACCCCGCGCGACATTGAAAATGAAAGGAGAAAGAGAAAGAAGGAGAAGAGAAAGAGAGAGAAGGAATCCAGCACGATGGTATGGAGTCATCGTTGATTTCGGATAAATTTAAGCGAGAGACACCCTTTTCTCTTTCGTTTCTCGTGAGAGATCTCGGGGTTAGGGTCTCGCTCTCTCTATCGTACGGTGGAAATCGAAAAACGCTCGAAGCTGGATATTTTCACGGGCGGGACGGCCATAATATCGGTGCCGCAGAGATATCCTGCGGAAGTCGTTCTCCACCTATTTCGACGATCACGATCATCGAATCCGGTGTGTATCGGTGAAAATCGTCTATACCCTCTCCTTTCGATTATACCACCTCTCCACTTATCTTATTTCGATCGTCTGAATCGTTTCTGAATCTTTTATCGATTTATCGCGATTACTATTGCCCCCGATTTCGCTTCTATTGTGAACGAGAATTAAATAGAAATGGCCAATATATCTATTCGATTTATTTATCTTTTCACACGGCTATAATAGATTTAACAACTTTTTTTCAAGCTCGTGGATTCATTAATTATATAAATCCAAACTGGAGAAGCTTCTTCTATCCGTCATTAACGACAATGGATGGTATAAAATTTCGTTAATTTTACCGTTCCTTCCTCAATTTAATCGAACCCAATTATCGTTTCGCCGTTTCGATTGTTACAAAATTCAATCTCTCGATCGCGAATTACATTTCAATGAAGAGCAAGCCGAGAGGAAGAGCTGACATCAACAACGTGCTTTTCGACAAACACGTACGTTTCGCGTCTTCGTTCCTCGACATTTCTCTCGAGAACACGAGATTAATAGGCCGCGCAGACATTCGTGTACCGATATACGGTCGAATTAAAAACGAGGTTTTGACGTCACCGATACATTGAATTCAACGAGGCCGGACCGTCAGGGTTAACTCGAGGTTAACTCGAGCATCTACGCGCTGGATTACTTTCCCCCCCTCCCCCTCCTCCTCCGCCGCGTTGTTCATCCTTAACACCGATATCGGTGATCGCGCGCTTCGAAGGATAGGAAATCGGGATCTGTTGCATCATGTATTCGGGCTGACTGAATCGTAATCCAGAGTAGACACGTTCTACGAATACCGTTTTGTTTCTTGTTCCTGTTGTTCTTGGTTCCACTCGCGATAGGATTATCTTGGAATCGGATTTAAATTGGTTCTGGGTTCGAGCGTCTTTCGATTTTTGATTTCCTTCGCGATGAAAGCAATCTACGAATGTGCAAAATGAAGTGGAATCGTTGTATTAACTTTTTTTTTCTTCTTTTCGTTGAGTAAGGATGGATTGGAATTTGTGTTTTGGAATGCAGTGGAGAAGGATATCTTGGGTGTCTTCTCGTTAATATTATTGAAATTAAAAACGAATTGAAATTAAAAAATTGCTAGTGTCAAGTATCTAATTGTTATTGTGGAATGTGTAAATGTAGAATTATTGGATAAAATTTAAAATAAGATCGATCGATTAATTTTAACGTCAAAAATATGTTAGTTTTATGTATATTCAGATACGAAAAATTAAACGAAATAGAAATATTTCATTTCCAAAATTGAAGAATTTAATAACATTTAATATAAAATTGATATCAAATACCCAAATTATATAACATTCAATCCCTCCCCTCCCTGACGCGGAGATAATCTTCCACAAACTTTCCAAAAATTTCTCCAACAAATAATTTTTCAATCAACGTCCCAATTAATTAGTAATCGATCTACCAAACTGCACGATTCCATTTCGTGTAACTATAAAAACGGACCGTCAAATTCGAAATACACACGAGAAGCCGATGAAAGTTCGGGATCCATCCCTATTTCCATCCACGCCGATATGAAATTTTCAAGTCAAATTTATCACGGTAATCGCCCGAAGCCTGTCCCCCTCCGCGTTGATTCGAGGGGGTGGAACAATCGTCGACCGTCATCCCACGGTATCCAATATAAATTTCCATTCATGGAATATCCGTCCAACTTGGATTCAATGAATTCGTTGCGAAACGATGAACGTGCTCTTTTGCGTGTGTCCCACCACCACGATAACGAAAGAGGGTAGTTAAAGTACTTATTTATTTATTTTTTTTTTTTACAAGTTTCAGAACGAATTATAAACGTACGAATACAAAATTATATTTTCCCCTTTCTTTGTGGGATCATGGAAATATTTAAACTCATTTCTATTGCACAAGTGTGTCAATAATTATCTTCAAATGACATCGAAGTGAAATTCAAAATCAATGCGTTCTTCGACAACCTTCTTTCTCTTTCATTCGATATCTTTTATGGCAAAATGTTGAAGATGAAACTAAGAGGTTTTAAGTCGTATCGGGATTAAATTTCTACTACCACTACTACTGCTGCTTCATAAGTGCAAAGTTTGGACAGCTTATCCAAAGTTTACTGCAGTTTTGGTATGAAATTACTCGCTTCGCTGGGTTTAAGAGAGATTCTTCAATGACGGGGATGATTTCTAAGCATATATATATATATCCATAACAGGGATTCGAAGGCATGACAAATAAACACTGTACTGTCAATGCTACAAAGTATCGGTTCGGTGTCCATAGGTCACGTATAATTAGAGACTAAGGGGAGGTCCGAATTCGCCGTGTCATTACGAGTGTATGTAACGTTATTGCATGCCAAACACACTTGTGCCAAACGAGATCAGTTAATATCGGCAATAGAACTTGCTCTTCTTTATTCGAAGCAAATGTAAATTTCTTGAAATACGCACTTCAATCTCAATTAATAATTCAGAGAAGATCGTTACAAAGAAGATTGGAGTTTGGAACGTGGCTTAGGCGGGTTTTCGGAAGAGGATTTGTTTAGAATTATCTATACCTTGGACGAAGACTCGAAATCTCGGATAAAATCGAATCGGTTAAACTATATACATTCAAGATTTCAATCAAATATCACACCATTCCAGATATTTTCGCATTAATTGTTCAAAGTGAAAAAGAAGAAAAAGAAAATTTTTACATTAGACATTATAAGAAGAAAGAAATCTTCAATCTCTCGGATTCATTTTTTGATAAAAATATTTTGCTGAAACGAGCGCACGAATGTTTCATCCCAAATAATCGAGAAGGTGTTTAAAGCATCGCGGACAATCGTCAACTCGTCAATGTGTTACAGATTACAGTTTTCGATGTGAAAATCACGGCTAGGTAAACGATCAAACTCGTGCGACAAGTCTCACTTTAAATAATCCATGATGCTCGAAGCGATTTTGGCAGCGATAGAATTACGGCCTTTATATATAGAGGGTATCGTTGATTAAGAATCGCGATTAGTATTTATTTCGGTCGTGTTTGGGCTGGATTCCACACCGCTAAACTTGGCGTCCGGCTTGGTGGCCCGATCCAACCTACTCTATTAGCCCCGATAACCCTTGTACGGTGTAACGGTAAAAGGTTTCTCTGGGCATTGTTCGAATTCGATGTTAGGTTGCCGGGTCACCGGACTGTGGCCAATTTCGAGCCTCGTATACCTCTGTCCCCTTCTCGCGCCTGATGGATACACGAAACAGTAACCTTTTTGGATCGTGCCCTGTTACAATAGTTTAAATAGTATTCTCTTGGATCATTGAAAAACGAGGGGGGAGAAAAGAAAATCACGATAGATGATCTGAAAAAGTCAAAAGTATATTTTACATTTTGCAATATATATCTAACAAATATATTTGTGAGAAGTTTTGTACTTCCATTTTCATCGATTGGAAAATGTATGGCGGATGGATTAAATGGAAATTATCAGTTGGTAATAAACCAGCGATATAAATACTTTCGAAAAATTGGTTGCTAGCATTGGTGGTAATAGGAGTGCGAGAACGAGTGATGGAGAAACAAGGATGTGTATCGCAGCAGAACATTGGAGAACAAACTGTTTCGGATCATGGATTCCCAATTCGCTGAGCAATTATCGTCATGGAAAACAAAATGTTGGCCTCCAATTAACGTATCGCGTTCATTGGTCCGTTCACTTCCTCATCTACCCCGGTTTTCCAACCTCGTATCACTTGCGGATGTGTAATCGAACAAAGGAATTGCTTCTCTTAAGTGCACGTAAACCAGCAATAAAGGAAATGAAAATGTGAATGATGGGGGGATGGTCAATTAAAATACGAATAGAGAATCAAGAGAAATGAATAATAATACGAATAGAGGATGGGTAAAAAGTAAGGTGGAAAAGATTAATTGTGGAAAATTGTGAATAAAAAAATAAATAAACAAATAAAAATTTTTATAGCGTTTAGCGAAGAAAATCACTTGAAATAAAGCTAGTTAGGTTCAACAGAATTAAAATTCATGTATAATATTTTTCATTCAATATTTGCAAATATTTATCTGCGATGAAATATTGCGTGAATTAATTTCGATAGTATTTTAATCGTGTAATAATACGTCACGAAGTTAAAATATTCGTACACGGTTTGTAATTCAATTTAAAAATAACGAAGGCGATAAAAATTTATAGATTCGAACGACATGATGACATAAATTTCTTTCAGAAGATAACCTCGAAACGGTTAGTAGCTTGATAAAAGTAAGGAAGTGCGTTAAAGCTCGATCCATTAAAAATTGCGACATTTTTCACGAGGCTGAACATTCTCACCTTCGTTCGAACTACTTGCCTTAATTCAGAACTACTCACTGCGAAATTAAACGCGGATTTTAATCACGTGATATCAAATTGCCATCATCAGTCACTTTACGATAAACACATAAAAATAATAAAAATATCTCTAAATGAAATAAAATTGGAATAAAATCTTTTTCGGATAATTTTGAAATATATAATATTTCAGTGCTTTTTAAATAAAATGATATCGTGATCTTTTATCGGAAATAATTTTTAAAATGATGATCTATCTAAATCTACAAAAAAAGTACGACGAGTCCTTTCTGAAATATATTGTTTAAAAGCGATAAATATTCGCAAACAAGAAACGGAGAGAAAAATATACAATCCACGAAAAATACACGAAGCAAGGGTTTTTTCTCATTTTCTCGCGTAATTTTTCTCCCATCGTATTCCCCTATTCATTTGGATTAATCGGCTGTCGTTGTATTTCTGCCCCCGAGGAGAAGAAAAAAAAGGGGGAGGGAGAGAGGAGCAGAGAGAGAGAGAGAGAGAGAGAGAAAAAAGAGATGAATCACTAAGTTCGTCTCAATAGCCACTTCCAGGTTGTACCGGGCGTGGCATGAAGATGTATGTGAGGCTACCACCACATTCTTCTAGCGGGCCTATTTTGAGATAGTTGCTTCGAGAAACTACACGCCAACCACGTGTCAGAGCGCCATTTGTCATTATTCAGAAGAAACCACTCTGAAAATCTAAATTCTAACCAATGGAACCAACCTATCCTCCCAAGTCCAACTCTATTAGTGAGACAAAGACCACCTCGATCTTAATTTCGGGAATACACGTGTCTCTTACGTTTAATTCCGTTATTATAGCCATCCAACTCCAACGCCAAAGATATTTTCAAAATATCTTAAATCCGGGCAAATTGAAAATTTACAAATTTGCGAGAAAAAAATAATCAATCTAAAAATATTTATCTAAGAATATTTCCAGAAAGCTTTCGTCGCTCGAAAATGATTAATAACAAAAATTATTAAAAAATCATCCATCGTCCAATATTTCCTCGAAAAGAAATAACCAAGGATCGATTTTTCCTACGACCTCCTGAAGATCGTATTAAAATCAGCTCAAACTCGCATCGAACTCGCGATTATTTCTCAAGCAAAAGAAAAAAAAAAAGTATCGCATTCAATTCCCTTTTTTTTTTTTTTTTTTTACGTTTTAAGAAGAAATTAAGGGTGGAAACGGAAACGGAGTCGGTGTTACTCGTTTGCGTACAAGCAAATCTTAATTTCCAACGTATATTTAAACTTCTTAACTCCGGCTTGTTTTTGCGACTCTTTCCCTCCCCTTTCCCGCCATTTTTCTCCCTCGCAGCCATTTTTCCCCCTTTTTTCCCCCCTCTTCTCCTTGCGTTTGCCCGGTTTGGCCCGCGGCAAGCGAGAGACAAACTCCTCCATACGGAAAAGGAAACTTCCGCCCTGCCGGCGGAAATGAAACGTCGAGGCACGGCAACCTCTCTCGGCGTAAACGCCACTGTTCTCCTCTTCCTGCTGGAATTCTGATTGTTCACCTAAACGTCACTCCCCTCCTCCTCTCCTGATTCCACTCTAGACGAGGTAACAACGTCGTTTTTGTTCTATATATATATATATAGATACAGAGAGAAGAAACAGGAGGACACGGCGAATAAATTGAACCGATGTGTATTATCAGAGGATGCTTCGAATAAAATTTGGAAGGGCAGTTAGTTCCTGCGATTCGAGAACAAATTGTTTTCTCCGGACGGTTGGTAGGATGTTGATACGCGCGGTGAGCAGACAGAAGTGGATTTTGTAAGTCTTTTTTTTTTTATTTTGGAATTTATTGAAATAAATTCCAAAGTTTTTTTTTTTTGAATTTTCATTTGAATTTCAAAACACAGCCCTGAGCGAAATTTTAAATTTAAATTTGCAAATCTTAACCTGACTTGATATTTTTTTAAAATTCGTATTTTAGGTTGAAAAAAATAAATGGTTCGAAATAACGCTTCCGACGATTGAAAATTCCAATTAATTTAATTCTATCCGCGATAAAATTGTGTCGCGCGAGAAAAAGGAAAATCATCAACGAATAATCGCCAAGTTTGAAAACGCGACGATTCGCTAACTTGTTTCCAAGTAAGAGAATGCGTCGGTTGCGGAACGAAATTCGATGAAAAGAATTCCTGGCCGCTCGTCTCGCGATTTCCTGGCCACGAGAAGAGAACGGTCAAAGGAAAAAGGAGGAAAAAGAAAGGGCGGGGAAAGGGAGGGATAAAACTTCAAAAAAGCAAAGGGAAAAGAGATTCGAGGCATTACTGGAAACGAGCAGCCAGGGAAAGAGGCGGAAAGAGAAGAGAGAGAGAGAGAGAGAGAGAGGAAAAAAGGGCAAGAAGCTGCGAAAGCGGAACAGGAGCGACGACTAAAAGCCAGTCCTGGGCGACGTGTATTCAAGAGGTTAATTCTTTCGTCGCGGTTTCGTAGCGGAACGAGGCCGTCGCAAGCTCGACGCCGCAAGTTCGAAAGCTGCAGCCCTCGAATAATGCAACAATCGTGTTCCAGGGACCTGAATCCCGTGTAGGTGGCCTAACCACCGTCCCACCCTGTCCTATGGATATTGTGGAAACACGTGGATGCAGTCAGCATCGTGCAACTTAATGTAACCACCTTTGAGCTAGCTTTGAACGTGGATGGGATCGACCTCGACAGAGCAGAGATCCTTACACCTTCCTCCCTCCTCGTTTGTTCTTCGTTCCAGTTTCTAAACCGCAACCGTAGCATCGACGTTGCCCCGACATCGAGTCGATGCCGACGATCCTTTTGTTTACCCGATTCGATACATTCGACGATGGTGGCCCACGATGCGATGCTTTACTCTTATTTTCTTTCGCCATTTCCGTTATATATTTATTTCGAGACGAGGCGGATCAAAGTGGATGGGCTTTTCCTGCGTTTCGATTCTTGTATCGATCTCGCGAAAGTATTTCTCTCGAATGTTGTGGAGGAAGTGGATCGTTCCACGTCACGTTCTCTCTGTTCGAATGGAGGAAAGTCGGAAGTCTCTTTCAATTCTCGGCCGCTGTTCCCTCGCTGTTTGTTTCTCGCTGTAGATTTCCTTGAATTTTCGTTGGAGATCTCGCGTGAAATATTCGCGCCTAACATTAGAGGAATATTTCTTCCGCGAGAACAAAATCATTTCGACGTCAGGACGGGATGGCTGGAAATCTTTCTCGCTGATAAACGAGATTTACCAGGATTTGAAACGATAACTTGTTTATTTTTATTTTTTTTTTTTTATCTTTCAATTTTTTCCGCCAGTCAAAAACAAAAAAACTTGGATAGTATTTTTTAATTTCTCCCGCAGCGTGTCCCGGAACGAACAAGCCGGGCTCTTCTTGAATTTTCAAGCAGGGGGAAAGTTTCGCCGCAAGTTTTTCAAGAAATTGAGTTTCTTTTACGTTTTTCCGCGATACTTCACCGTGCAAGTTTTCCGGCAAGAATCCGAATTAATGGCCAAGTTATTAATTCAACGTTTCGTTCCTTTGCGTGTAATATCTTCTTTCGTTCCGCGGAAGAAAAATTGGTCAAATTATATTTTCCTAATGATCGAGATAAATTTTAATCCCAAAATTCGCAAAATTAATATCCAAGGGACTTGGTATATAATTCGCTCTATCAACTCTTAAGAATCATCTTTCGCAAAGGAAACCCATGGATATTCGTGTAAAATAAAATTTCCATCGATGGGACAAAGCAAAACTTTGATCTTAACTTGTTCAGATCGATCGAATTCTCGGCTGAGTTTTCCGCGAACGCAGCCGAACGTGGAAAAAATCCTCGTGGTTTCCACGGTGGACTTAAGCCAACCGCTGTTTGACCCCAGAGCCAGACAGCTCGCGAAACGCTTCCTCGCGACCTGGCCTGGTATCTCGAACCCCTCCAGTCTTTGGGCACAACCCCTCGATTTGCCCACAGTTTTTACTGGCCGCGAAACCTCAAACGTACAAAGGCGGCAGCTGGAGGAGGATCGGTGAGCGCAGCGCTTTGACTCCGCTATGCGGGCCGCAATTCTCTCGACCATCCCTTCATCGCCCTTTTCAGAACGCCACTGTCTGCTTGCAACTCCTATTTTCTTTCGTGTGTATAGAAAATATATGTATATAGTATATAGAAAATTTACGTGTGCGTATGTATGTATACGAGGCAACGATTCTGGATGGACGATATTTGGTCCACGGTTGAAAAGTTTTTCCGGTAACTTTTGTATCGATTCGCGGTGTAAATCCTGAAAATATGGGCGAGGAGTCGGTGTGCGTGTGGACGAACGATGGACGAATCCGAGAAAATTTATTCCTTTTTTTTTTTGGAAATCAAGTGTGCTTCTATTCCCTAGTTCTCACTTGTGGCGAAAGGGTCGCGGGATCGATGATAATCAAGTTAATGGAGATTATTTGATTCTGATTGGAGAAAATTTTTGGACACCTCGACTGGAAACATTTGATCCACGATTAAGAAGAGCGGTAAAGAAGGAATAAGACGAGTGGCGCGATCCCGCATCTTCTCCTCCAGCCACTTCAGAGACATTTGTTAGACTAATTCGCATCCGTCTCGCGGTAAATCCGTATTTCTCAGCGGAACCGTTCCGCCAGAAACAATTTCTCTTCGTGCCACGCGTTTACGATCCCCTCGCATCCCGAAATAACTCCGCAAATCGTTCGACGTGACGCACGCTTCAACGTATATTCGCGCATCCTCCATACAAAGTAAACTCAACCATCCTTCCCTCCCATCCACCCCCTCCCCTCCCCTTTCCCTTTTACGGTATAGTTTACATGGCGCGCATCAGTCACACGCGACAGCGTTCGACTGAATCGCGACGAAATAAGAGCAGCAACTCGTCGACGATTCAAACGTCGACAAACACGAGGTTCAAGTTTCCAAGTGGCGGAGGGCGGGAAGAGGAAGGAAAGAAGGGGTTGAAAAACGAAGGAGGGACGAAGATGCGAGGACACCGAGCAAAGATAAGAGATCGATGCGTGAAACCGCAGAAGAAGAGAAAATGCCGCGAACGAGAGCGTGGAAAGAATAAAGGGGAGGGGGAGAGGGAAAGGAAAATAAAAGGGTTGACATTGCACGCGACATTGTGCATCGACCGAATCCTGTCGCGGAATATTCGACTTTTGTTCTTGGAGGTTGGAGAGGAAAAGGACGAAGGGGTGGAAAAATGCGGGGTGAAACGAGCGTCGGTCGTGATCCGATTAAATGGCGTTTGATAAATTCGCGGGCGCAGAACGCGTGCGAAACGTGTGCATCGATCGGCAGCGTGATAATTAAAACGTTGCCCACGACCACTCCCACGGACATAACTCTTATTATTCCCTTCGGCCTGGCACGATTTTTATCAGGCTATGGATGGAAACGCTGGCTGCGAGGGAGTTGTGCTCGATTTCGTGGCTGAAATACACGTGGCCGCGTGGAAATCGTTTCCAATGGAACGTTAAAATTTCGTGGCGTGGTGAAGATTGTGTGCAGCATCGGCTCGAGGAATTCGAGAGGAATTTCAAGATTTTCTTTTTTTATGTACACTCAGCAAATTGTATATTACGTTACGCAAAATTTTATCCAATCACTTGAAGGAAACGAAATTTTTTCGATATAATGTAGACGATGTAATAATTTCGTAAGCATTTCGATAAATATCGAATATTTATCGCGGTGTATATCGTATTAAAAAGTGTGGAACCATTTATACATCGGGATTATATTATTTATCTTATTTATTGAATTTTCTATCTTTGAATTTTTATATGTTTGAGGAAAATTTTAAAAATCATACGAATATTTACATAGAATATTGAATAATTGCCAGTTTCGTGTATAAACGACTTTCACGAGAATCCGTTTCGCGGACGAAAATATAAACATCGGTTTTAAAGGCATATCTCGCGTTCAGTAGAGAGTGGAGAACGAACGAGTGCGCACAATGAATCCCCATTTAAACATCGGATACCATTCCCAGCTACGATAGACTGTTACAGACACAATGTGACGAAGGATTTACGTCGCTTAATTTTTCCAACTTGCAATAATTATTCTCCCCAAGGGAAGAAATAAAAAAATTCTGCGGGGACAATAGACGCGAATGGACCATTCTCTCTCATAATCCGAATACACACCATTGGCTTCTTTTTATTCAAGCAATCCAAAATATATCGCCCCTGTTACATCCTCGATTATAAACAATCACCGATGAATCAATCTTTTCGCAGATTTCAAGAAATTCCATGCAAGTAGAAATAACCTTGCTTGAAAAAACCTGTTACTCAAAACTTCGACGAAATATAACGATCGACGTTCGAACACAAGAACAATCATCTCGACAAAACTCCTCGATCTCAAAGAAGGGGAGAACATTTCGTTCGTCGCTGATCGGCAAACTCTCGGAAGGGATCCTCTTATTAGATAGGCGCGGCGCGATTTTAAACCGTCGAGGCGATTGATTTACAACGCGGTGGGAAAAGAGCGCGGAAAGCTTTGATGAACCGGTTGTCGCCGTTTCCGTTACGGAGCGCAGGAACGATTCCAGGCGGGCAATTTGTCCGGGGGGAGGGGAGAATGATTTACGAGCCCGGCTGAGAGAGGTGGACGCGCGAGCGAGGTGGAAATTAACGGCCGATGGTATCGATACCGGGTGTCCGGCATTGTTTCCACGCGGGATGGAAAACGCGATGGACGTCGATAGGAATCGCGGTTAAGAAACCGCGTCGTCGTGGTCGGGCTGCGTTAACGACCCACCGCTGGAAAGTTGCGCGAGTCGTTGGCGGGCGAGATAGGAGAGACGGAAAGACCCTCGAAGAAAGGGAGTGTAATAACATGTCTGTGAATGATGGACTGGAGGAGAGGAAGTCGGAAGAAAATTATGGCTCTATCTTTGCACGGGTTTATACTTGTTTCATGGTACATGGAGACCGATACCATAGGCGCGATAGACTGTAAATTTTAGGAGACATCATAACGTGTAATTTCCTTCGGGTGGAACGAGGGAAAAATTTCATTTTTGATCGTTGTGTTGTCCATCGGTGAAAAGAAATATTGAGAAGTAGTGGGTAAGTAGTGGGTAGCGGTAATTGTGATTCCGTTAGTTAAATAAAAAAAAAAAAAAGAAAAGAAAAGAAACGAAATGAAATCGAGGATGGATCGATGCGAAAAATTATTTTTATCTTTCTTCGGACTTTTTTATTGCCGACTTCCTTCTCCATCCAAGATCGATTAATCAACATCGGTTGATTACGAATCGGTCCTGTTCTCATTTATCCGTCGAATGGATCAGCGAAGCAACTTCTTTCGGGAGAGGGAGGGAAAAAAAGGGAATCTCGACTCGAAAGGGGACGGAGGACGATCCGGAAGACGGATTGATCCTAGGAACAATCGTCCCCCTTCTTACCGGCCTTCTCCCTTCTTAACGACGCGTTCTTCGATTTAACGTATCGGCGTAACGAGTCTAATCCTTCGACTCCCGAGCCCTCTATCGATTTCGCAAGAAAATGGAAAAAAAAAAAGGAGGGGCTGTCGTCCCTGGAGATCGGTCCGAATTCATCAGGCAACCTCTAATCTCGATATCATCGATATAACAATGTCAACCGTGGACAATGGAGAGGAGGAGGTGGACTACTCGGATACTCCTTCGAAACCAGGATCGACCCGACCATCCTTCATCAACCTTGCAGGAATCGAAGCTCTCCTCGCAGGTGGAAGATTTTCACCCGACGGAATAGCTCGGATGTCCCACCTCGGGTGGTGGTTCCTTTCGAGTGGCGATTGTCTGCGCGCGACCCTTAAAAAAAAAAAAAAAGAAAGAAAGAAAAAAGAGGGGAAAAAAAAAAGAGAACCGAGGGCTGCCGGAAGAAACGGGTGGCTTGCTCTTGCTCTTGCAGCAGCACGTGCCAAGAATACTTGAAAAATTGGATATCCCTCAGTCATCCGCGAGCAGGATGAGTTCGAGAGAAATTTATAAAGGCCTACGTGCCTCTCTAGCCGGCTCAGCCACCATGTGATACTTTATGGAGGTGTTTTGTTTCCAGCTAAGAGTGGGGTGGCGTGATGGGCCCTAAAGCATCGCTCGCAGTCGCTTTCACAAGACGCGACGTGAATTCGTCGTGACTCTTTCTCCTTCTCTCTTTCTATATACACGTATGTATATATATATATATATATACATATCCTCGTCTCTCTTCCTCGTCCCGTTCTTTCGCTCTCGACATCCTCTCCGCCCTGGTATACTCTTGGTGTGTGCCACGCAACGAAGAGCGACGGGAGTTTATTGCACGTGCAAGATTCTTCCGAGCACCGGAGGTCGCTCGTTTACGTCTACCCGTGAAAAACAGCGCGCTGCATTCCTCCGGGTGTGCCTGTAAATTAAGTAAGTTCTTTTCTTTTTTTCCTTTTTTTTTTTCTTTTTTTTCCTCCAGGCATCCGCCAACGTGGCGCTCCACCACGGATCCTCGTGGATCCTCTTTCAGGCCTCGTGTAAACACCCGGAAAACGTAATTACGCCGAAATAAGTGTCCCCGGCAATGAGGGGCGAAGTAATCACGCCGTGTCGCCCTTCTCCCTCGATTCGTCTTGCTCCGTTGGAAGTAGAGATTATGTTCTACTTTTGTCGTGAATCTCTCTGAATGGGGGGAAGGGGGAAGGGGTCTCTGGAATAACAATAGGAAGGCTTCTTTCCTACCTCTCGTTACGAGTTTTTATTTCTGTCGCTGTAATTAAAATTAGTAGTCCTACATTCTTTTCTTCTTTTTTTTTTTTTTCCCCAAATTAGAATCGATCCGAACTAACTCTCGTTGCTAATTGAACACACAGTTACCAATGGAATCGTGTCGTCCACGATCACGTATCACAGATTTTTATTTATTTATATATGTATTCTTTTTTTTCAAATTTAAAAGCTGCAAAAGGAATTATTATGTATTCAACTCTCCAATTGCGATACGCGTTTGCAATACGGATATTGCCATTTGTGTGCACAGCTGTTTTGGATTTCCTCCCCGTATTTTTTCCCCCGCTCTCGCAATTATTTCTATTACGGTGTCGAAAAATCGATACCCGCCACCACCTTTTCCGATTTTTGATATCGAATCACGCACTTTCAAAACGCGTTGAAAGAGTTGATCTCAGTCGAGAGATCAAGATGATTAGGACACAGAGGTGGTGGTCGAGTCGATTCAAGAATAAAACGAACAACGAACATTAATTACACCGAGTACAAACAAACGAAAGTGATCAATGGTATGCTCGCTCGCGAAAATCGGATGAATCTTTCTTCTCTCTACCCGTTTCCTGAAACTGCATTCCTCCCTGCTCGTCCTCCGCTAAGTTTAATACGGGTTATAAATCTCCGGCTCTTTCTCATGTAAATACGAACCTCACCAAGATTCAAACCGGCCCAAACTTCGTTTCGCCGCCCCCTCCCCTCGTCCTTTCTCCTCTGGAATCGCCGTCGAATATCGCCCTCCTCTCCCCCCTCCTCGCCGCCCCCGCCTACACTCGCGACCACCACTCACAATTACGCAATTTAACCAAGCATTAAAATGATCCTCAATTCCCCAATCTACTTAACTTCGTTCGTCTACCGCCATCAGAACGAAACCCTTCTCCCGTAGATCCGTTTCCCTCCTTCTCCCCAGCGAGACTGCTAAATTCTCCCTCCTATCTCGACGGCAACGATGAAAGAGAGAAACGAATAGAATGAGAGAGCGAGAGAGCGGGAGAGAGAGAGAGAGAGAGAGAGAGAATGTACCGGGTAGAACGAAGAGAAAACGAGACTCTGTCCATAGAATGAATCTCTTTGATGCAATCTCGGTGTCATTGATTATAACGATGCCATTTTGCACAAAGGGTGGATGTCAGCCGCGACGATCTAGCAAACCCCCCCCCCCTCCGTCTCCCCCGCCCTTTGCCGAGATAACCACGGTTTTATCTGGCCGGGCTCGATCTCGAGCCGCGTTTACGAGACACTTTGCATTGATTTGTGATAACTATAATGCGCAATCGAAAGGAGCAAATAGGAGGGAAGCGTTGGGGAGGGGTTCTTCGGTTGTTTAGGTTTTCATTTTTCGAGGGTAGATATAGGCAATATAGGAAATAACGTAGAAAGTAAGATAGTCGTGTTTGAGAGAGAGAATGTCAAATAAAATGAAATTCTCGTATTTTTCTTACGATCTGCGTAATCATCCAGATTTTTTTCCCAAGATAAATTCCAAGATGAATTTGTAACAGCGTGTGGAATACAGAAGATAAACCGAATAACAGACATCCAATGATCGAAGGTATTAACGTCGTATCAAAATCACGTAATTGAAAAGTATAAGAGTAAAAGAAAAAGTAAAAGAAGGACCGTGGATATATAAATAAAAACGATTAAAATGTAATAAATAATCCATAGTGATGAAAATTCACAGGCAATAAAGTACGCAACTGTCGCGAGACAATTTTTATAATATATTTCTCCCGTTCCACGAGTAAGAGAATGAAAAGCAGAGTCCAGAAGAGAATCGACAAATTCGCCTTCCGTCCTGTTTTTTATTTTCCACCTGCTAGAGCATGACACTTTCCACTCGTGTCTCTCTTGTTTCCGTTGACGAGAACAGTCAAGCCATAAATACACGATGTCTGTGGAACCAGAAGAGTATCCACGCATCCCTCATCTGCTCCACCGAAAAAGACAAAGACGAACGAACGGACATTCCTCCTAATTTCGCTCGAGCATGAAACGTGTACGTTGGCCGGCTAGCTGAGCGTGCAAAACGCATACGTGTGTATCATTTATGCAGTGTCGTTCAACAAGTTTGCGCGGAATAAAGGGAGGCCCAATTGAAATCTCAAGTATCATTTTGTTAATTTCTCTGGGAACAAAGGACTGACGAAGCATGGATTTGAAATTTTACATCGGAATAATTGCAGAAAATTAACTATATTTTTGACCACTGTTGTTCAACAATTGCTCATACAAACCAAAGATCTAAATTCCAATAATCTAAATTACTCGTAAAATCTTTTTTTTCAATAATACTCGAATATGTAATGCTGGACACAAGATTTGTAAAATAAGAAGAGCTTCTATCTTCTTATTTCATATTATATTTTCAATTCATCTTCCAGCCGTTCTGCAGAACGATCGCAGAGCACTGAACTCTTAATTATCTCCATTTTGCTAATTTCGCGTGTCCACATGCGTATCCTCGAAATTAGCAACTGCGAGATCCGAAACGAAAGTTTCCCCGGCGAAGAAAATGAAGATCGGTTTCGTCGAGGCGGGCCCTCGACCCCATCCAACCTGGTCGAGAAACTTGAGGCGCTCGACCCAGTCTCCGGACTGAAGAACGATGGCAGAATTCGAGGGTAATGAGCCAAGCGAAGGGGCGGGCCGCGTAATTAGAGATCGTCAAACCTTACACTATCCTCGCTGGATTTTAACGAAGAGGCGAGAGCGAGTTCCCCGCGCGAAGAATTCGCGCTTCGTCGGGCATCGCGGATCACCATAAATCCCTGGGGTTTGAACGTCGTCATTAAAATACCACGTGTTTCGCGTGCCCGGCGTAATTAATCCTGGATTTGTTCGGTGCACGCCTCGCTTCCGGTTGAACGGGCTCTCGAAACCCGGCACAGGGAACGCTTAACGACGCGCGATTTTTCACATAAAACCGGGGAAAAGAAGTATTCGTCACCAGAAACTCTGTCACCATGATTCCCCGACATCCTATTGTAAAATAGCGGTTCAAGTAGTGTAAGTTGAGGGAATTTTGTTATTTGCGAGAATTTTATCATATCAGATTATAATAAAATATACTTTGATGAATCAACTGTTGTTCACAGTTTCCGGTATATTAAGAATCCTCCAATTTATAAATATTTAACTGTGACGCGAGAATTTTTACGCATAATCGAATAACAAATAGGAATAATAAGAAGTGAATCGTGAATCGTCTCGATTGTTCGTCGCGACAAGGAAGAAGTGTTCCTCGATTACACGGGAAGAAAAATGACTGGGACAATTTCACCCTTTTACACGAGGAACGAGGGTATAATCAGGCTCGTTGGGTGCGCCACGATCGGAAAAACAAGGAGCCGGCCACGATGTAGGTATGGATTCTACACGTGAAACGCGGTGAAACGTCCCGGCCATGTCCCGCACGATCAAAGAAACTCTCTCATCGTGCGCGGTTTAACAAGGCATCTGGCTAACGTAATGGTTTTTGCAGCCTTCTGCGCTTGGCAGAGCGTGTCCTCGTATCCGCGGCTACTTGTTGACCGTGTTCTTAACCACGCTCGATACCACGGCCCCTCGTGAATTATCGTCCCCGCTGTACAGGGAGGTCCGGCTATCTCGCGGATGAATCTGCGGAATTTATTGCCCGTAGCCGCGAATGATACGTAATTGCGACCCCTTACAACGAATGCATCGGCATCCCCAACCGGCCGGATGCAGAGGATGTTAACATGTACCTGTTGGTGGATCCCTTCCTCATAATCTTTCACGATTATTCACGAATATTCAAATCAATGTGTGTTTTTGGTGAAACTTAACAAACGTAAGAATCTGTTATCTCGTCGGGAATAGGAACGATCGATACCAGTTTTAATTAAATCGCATCTGACTGGACCATTAGAGCGATCGATATCTCTCAACTTTAATTACGACTCTTTAATATTTCGTATTCTTCTTCTTCTTCTTCTTCCTCTTCGTATCGATCGAAGATCATTGACACTTGTCACGTTCATCTGGTGTTAATAACGGCCAGATTGTGCAAGTTGTTGAACGTTGTACAAGAGGGGTGAGGGATCGTTTCGATAGATGGCGAAATTGAGACGTGGAACGTATCGAAAGATGCTTGGTAATGGTTTGCTAGCTCGTTCGACGGTTTGTTGGGATCCGACGCGTGTTTCAGATCGGATCTGCTTGAATCGGTTTGCTGGCATCCGCGTGAATACACGGGGATGTTAAACTGATTCGCGCTGGATTGTTGTTAAGCGTCAGAGAGATTTATCGCCGCGGATGAATTAGCTTCGGTTTGTCCGCGATGCCTGAATGCGTGAATCTCGATGAATAGGCCAATTTAAGGATTGCCTCAATGGATGGTTTATTAAGTGGAAGTGGTTACATCACGAGAAATGGAGAATTTTCTTTTTTTTATTATTATTCCCTCGATTTCCCTTATGACGGATTGTCAACATCAATACTTGATCAATAATTAATCGAACTCGAGATTTATACTCCGAGTCTCATTTACTAAGTGCGAAAAGTAAACACATTTTTCGAATTAAAAATTCATTGAATCGAAATGTTTAATTTTCTAGGAACTCGAAATTCTCTTCCTAATCGAAAACATTCTACTTTTCCGATACTTGGAAGAATCGCATTAAAACAAACAAATAAACACCCTCCTCTGCCTTACACGACAAATCCTTGCATAAAATCTTACCTTCGAGCGGAGGGGGTTTCTCAAGCGCCGCCGCCAGATAATTCCAGGTCGTCGCCGATTAGATCGGCCGATTGCATGCATTAACGTCGACCGGCCGTTCCCGCGAAATAACTCGCGGACTTCTCTATTCATCCCCCGCCGTAATTCCCCCCATCAATTCCAAGAGTTATTCGCGCGCTTTATCCCGATCTTCGATCGAGATGGGTGGCTCGGCCAGGTGGAGGGGTGGTTAGAACGTTTCTTATCGCGACGGGCCAGTCGGCGCGCTATCGGTCCGAGCATAATAAAACCAATTAGGCGTGAGGAGGGGAGGGGCAGAGACGAAGGGAGAGACGAACGTGGCGGAAGAAAATCGGGCGGCGATTGGCGGCATTCCAAATCGATTTGAAAAAGGGCGAACCATCTCGTGTCGGTTCCGAGTCGTCCTCTTATAAATCGCGGCGGGCCTCCGCCGCGTGTTCGAGCCCGCGCGAAATCCCCATGGCGGCCGGAGTCATTAACGCGAATCGACCGGTGTAATGACAAGTGGAAAAGAGCCAGGAGGGGTGGAACGGGGCCAGGGTGTCGGTGGCGGAACAATTAAACTCGCTTCATAATTTCCACGGTCGGCAGGTTTTAATGAGAAATGCGCGTTCACCGTGTGATGGATCGATCCCATCCACTGCGCCGCCGTTTCGGTTGCCACGCGAGACACCGCGCGGATCCCAATTCGTTGGATTGGACGCGTTGAAGAGACAAGGTTACGCGGCCTGCGAGGGTTATGCTCGCTCGGATCGAAAAGTTTCCACTCACAGTGTGCGTGCGTATATATATATATATCTGTGGTGGAGGATTCGAGGGGAGGGGATTTAATGGGAATACGTCCGGTGGATGACTTTGACGAGACGTTTGATTCGAAGCTGGCTGGCTATGATTCTATTAACTTCTCTGATTTCTTGTTTCGAGAGAAAGTTTTTGCTTTTGTACAAGTATTAATATGTCTTTATATATATATATAAAACATGATCGAGATATTGGAAATGTAATACGAAGTGAGTTTTTTGTAGGCGTGTATTAAAGAGATTGGTTGAATTTTTTGAAATATTGGACGTGTAATATAAAGTAATTATCCGCAGGTGGGCGTTATCAAAGAGATTGGTTGAATTATATTTGGTAATTCACACGTGAAGCTAAAGTTGCCACGAAGCTATAAATTTCTCCTCCTATTTATATATATGAATTCTGTTGCTGTCTGTTACACCCGGTTACGTCTTACTCTTCTTCTACATCCGTTTATTCTTCAGGCCCATTTATGACCTGCAATAAAACCTTTTTACTGTGCCCTACACGACCACCATGACAGGGAACAACGTTTTAACGACTACAATGCACGTTCGATCGTGTGGTCCCGCTGTTGCCGCGAAACATTATATATTAGGCACCGATTTCAATAAAATTTTGCAAATGACAAGCCCGGGAAATATTTGTTCCCGAGCTCAATTGAACTTTTCTCGATTGAACGTTTCGTGAACGAGATACGACTCGTCCTACTCTATTTACAAGTAAAATCAAAGATACCAGAGAAGAATTTTTAACTCTGTTCGTGAAATGCAAAGATTAAAAAATTAACATAATGTCCAAGTTTCAGTAATGGAAATCTATTAGGGTGAAAAAACGGTCGGAAGTTTTAAGATTCAGAAGAATTAAAAGTCAAGGTGGAGAGAAAGGTCGCAATTCTTTCAAAGGTCAGATTTGGCGCAAAGTTCGTGCACGTACGAATAAAGAAAAGTCAAAAAATGAATACAAGGAAGGATCGATACATCGCGTCAATTTTATTCAATTCAAATTCGAGACTTTAAATTTGTTTCGAATCGATAAACTCGCTTGTCTCCTAACCCAGCTAAATCTTTATGCAGAGAGCCGACCCTCCAAAAAATTTCACCGATCACCAAAAAGGAGAAGAAGAAGAAGAAGAAGAAGAAGAAGAAGAAGAAGAAGAAGAAGAAGAAGAAACTTTCTAAGTAGCTCCACTGTCGCCAGCGCCTCTCGGTTGCGAAGGGAAGCCATTGTTCTGCGAGGATAATTTACATGGGCATTTTTTGGTTTCTACGCAGCAGCAATGCACAACGCTGTCAATGGCTCGGTCAAACGGGCGAACAAAGACGGACGAAGGCAGGGAAAAAGCAGAAGGGTGGACGAAGAGAGAGGAGGCGAAACGGGGAAGAGCGTGGTTGAAGGGAGCAGAGTTGAAACAAGCAAAACCGGGGCGAGCAACGAACCGGCAAACCAGCCAGCCAGCTATCCGGACGGCCGATTGCTAACCGTGACGCCATGACGCTCGCGCGAGGCTAAGTTTACTTTGTTGAAAGTTTCGGCGTATTGCTCTCGCCGATCCAAAGCAATGACGCTTAAATTTCACGCGGTACATTGCCAACGACGAGGCGGAGACGTGGCTCGGCTCCCTTTTCCACGTGTCACGTGGTTGAAAGAGATGAATTTTTGGCAATCGAGTGCGAGAAAAGTTATGGAAAGCTGTTGACGAGATAGATGCGCGCCGCCGCATGTTAGAACGGAGGAAGAGTCTGATGACGGTATCGCGTGATATTTGAGAAGTAGGGTCGGCCGCAGTATGGGAGAATTGCAGTTGGTGTAATTGCAGCGTTCCAACCGTGGTAGTAGTTGGCGCTATATACTCGTGGAAAATTTTAACGGGGCAGAGACGGGTTATGATTAGTTTGCAGTTGTGGGTATCATGAATCCGAGTTTTTATCACGAGCAGCAAGATTTTTAACCACCAATTTCCAATTGATCGTGCCCGAAATCGCATCGAAGAATATATCAAATTCCCCAAATACCACAATACAATTTCTATCGATATACTTTCACTCGCGAAACACTCTTCGTCCTGAATTCACGCGATCCAAGGGGCGAACGTCAAAGTATCGAAACGAAAGCGGGATCGTTCTCCCGCGCATACCGAGCTAAACCAGAGAAAGCAGAGGAATCGCGGTGTCTATTTACAGCCCCTCGACCGCCTGTATCTATATCACGCGCATCCATTCCACTCCGTGATCGTTACTCGAGCCTTGGCCGGCGATAAACCGGTGGAGAGTCGTGCGAACGATTCGAAGGAAGGAGGGTTAGCCTCGTCAACGACCACCACAGCAGGGTCACCGGCAGTCGTCGGTTTCGATGCAAATCCGGAAACCGCGTTTCCCATTTCCATGACGCGTGGTTAGTGGAGGATGGATGGATGGAAGAGAAAGAGACAGAGCGCTTTCACGAGTCCCAGGCCACGTTTTCCAGTGTGCACACAGAGGCGCGCGAGCAAACACGCGCGAACACGCGGCGGCGCTCGAGCTCGCGGAGTAATGGATCCAGCTCGGTACGCAGGCAGCAACACGGCAATAAACTTTATTGCGGGAATGCATTAGATCGAATACGTTGCACACCTATCCGCGTTGAGAAGGGGGGGGGGGAGAGGTTTAAAGGAGAGGGGTGGAGCCACGGCGGTTCCAGAGCTCAATAAACCCGACCGAGTACACTCAGGAAGTTAACGTAACCCACCTCCTCCCCCTCCCCCTCCCCCCTCTACTCTCCGCTACCCTCGTTCCCGATCAGAGCCGAGACACGCCAGGCCGCGTGTCTTGCGGCAATCCCACTTTTACATGCCTCCCGCCCCTCCCTCGCCGCCCCCACCCCCCTTTTTGTCCCCTCGTCGCTTCTTTAAGCTAACGGAACCCCCCTTCATCCCTCTCCCCGCATCGCTGCAGGATATGGAGGGACAAGCCCGTTATCTGGCACCGACGCTGCTGACTTCGGTGTCCTCGACCACGGGGGACGACGACGTGCGCGGCGCTGTTTCTGCACGAACACTCGAAGAAACCCGGCGGATACGTGTCGGGAACGTTGAATTGGATCGAATTCGCGACGGTGAGCTTTTTTTCCCCTTTTTTTTTTCCTTCGAGTACGCGTTGTTTAAACACCGAAACCGATGGGTGTTAAGACGGAGAATTTTTTGTTTTTTCTCATCAGAGAAAAAGATAATAAATAAATTATTGTGGATATATTAGGAAGAACAAATATATTCGTAACCTTGAAGTGTTGATTATGAAAGGTTAGAATATAGAAAAAATATTGGTCGAGTTTGTTACAATGATATAGAATTCCAATAAAATTCGTTACAGACTATTTCAAGATTATTTATCGCGATTCTTGTTGAGGGAGAGTAAGAAAGATTGTTTCGATCGATTAGAAACTTGATTCGCGTATCATTTTTTTCATTATCCGTGTGTCGTATATCACGGGGGAAAAATAAGTTTTACGCGATTCCTTCGTAAAATCGAGGGGACACTTTCGTCGGAGGGAACGATTTCCCTTTGCAGAGGGGGTAATAACTACGTCTGTGAATTCCTCTTGTAAGGAAGACCGTCTTATTGGATATCGATTCTACCGAATTTTATCACGCGCTTGGATTTCTGAAGAGCTCTCTCTGCAACAAATCCTTCTCCATTTCTATTGGAAAATTCGCCGAGAAGATTATCCGTCGACGATCATCACAAGAAAAAAAGAAAATATACAAATTATTCTATTATTATTCTTCCGTTTAACGTTTCGAAAAATTATCTTGGAAAGGATACCATTCCCCAATTAACTATTATAAATTATCTCTATCCGCCTACCGGGAATACGTGGCGTTATCCATCGAAAAAAAAAAAAAAAAGGAAGAAAGAAAAAAAAAAGAATCTACGCCGGCGATGCACGGATCATGGAACGAGTGGAACAGATATCGAGTGGAACTTTATCGCCGGGTGAAAGATGGAATTCGTGGATGGGGGTGGAGGCAAAGCAAAGGGGGGAATAAAAGAATGAGGTGGAGATGGAGAGCCATGGTGGAAGGGTGTTCTCGGTATTGGGGTAGGTGTAGGTAGGTGTACTATGTCGGGGCATAATAGAATAGATAGCGGATAGGCGGGAAGCCAGGCCCGGCGGTGCTTCGGGAATACTTTACCGGGCGTATAAACGCTATTTATGGCTGCATAAAGCAGCGATAGGGGATATATAATACAGTCACACACCGACGGGGCCCCCTCTCGGTGCTCCATTCTCTCCAGGTCGCGGTGTATCTACCGTGTATCTGCACAGAACGATCGACAACACGTTCCACCTTCTATCCCCGCCACTTTCCACCCCGCGCCGCGCCTCTACTCTGCATTGATTTGCATGAGATTTCAACCAGGGCTCCTTCTTATAAATCTACCCGTACCCCACCATCCTGGAACACCGTTGGCGAAAAAGAAACGATTCCACTCGCGCTCCCTTCTCTCTCTCTTTATATATATACGCATGTATAGGTATACCTTTTATCCCTTCCCTTTCGTTTCGATTCGAGTATCCCGTCTTTCTTTCGCGAAACGACCCAACGATGCATCGTTATTTCTCTTTTAACCGACGAAAATCCGTTTCCCGAGGAGGGAAAGGAAAGGATACGGAGGGCCGATTTAATTTTTCGTCCGACTGAAGAAGCTTCCTCGATACAGGTAGTGTATCCTACGCTGCCCCGATCTCGATCAATCGCTCTGTTTCGCCGCTACACGTTTTACGATCGATTTCTTTCGAGTCGATTTCGCTGCAACGCGAGTCGTTACCCTTTAACCGGCGCGAACGAGTCCGGCGTGGTACGACGACAAAGGAGGGTTTGCAGAGAGGGAGAATTCTTCGGGGAAGCACGAGGGATTTTTATGCTCTGTCGAGGTCGAGGCGGGGGGGGGGGATTTTAGAGATCTCGAGCATTTTATCCTTCGATCGAGAGAATGGAAGTTAATAGAGGAGAATTTTTTTCCCGAAGATGTTAAATATTCCGAATCCTCCTCCGAAGATTCTATTTTTAGACGATAGTGAAGAAAAAAATGAAAAAGGAATCAATCATCCAGGGTTGAACATTTCCATTTTTCAAATTTCCTATTTTTTAAAATTCAAATTTCACCACGGAATTCGTCTGCACGAGCAATAATTATACGGTGTAAAAAATCGATCCGGCAGAAAAGGGATCATAATACGGAGTGACGGAAACCTTCCCCGTGCAAGTGGGGTTCCGGTGGAGGAAGTTTAATTCTGACCGGGGCCAGTTCCGCGTTAACAGAGGCGGAAACGAATGAGGGAGTTTAAGTTCGGCACGCGAATGCGGCTCTCATCAATCTATCTTTCCGAGCCAGCGTCTGACAGTCGTTTCGAATGCATTTAAACTCTCTCTCTCTCTCTCTCTCCGCTCGAAAACTCACCCTCCGTCTCGAGCCTATCCGCAAGAGGTCTTGGCCTTTCTATATAACCCTTGGAACGTTACCTCGGCTCGATCCTCCTTCTTACATGACGAAATAAACCCGAACTCGAGAGAATTACTCCGTCTTCCTCCATCCTATATATCCAGAGACAGACGGCTGCTCGGATGATTTGTCGAAAAATTTTTCTCCTGCCGGCTGTCTCCGGCTGAAATTGAGTGGGATTTATTAAGACGAAATTACGTTGATCGTGTATAGAAACGGTGGGCGGGGATAGTGACTTTGAAAGAAGACGCGAGATCACAACTTTTTCCATCTTTTTTTCCTTCTTTGCTCGTTAATCTTCTTTGAAAAACGTTTGCTACGAGGTCGCTCGATTTTGCTCAAGTGTAACTTGATAATTGGATATGCTGATTAATCTTAACTTCTCTTCTATTTGAACAACAAGAATTTACGATTAAAAATATTTTTCTTTTCCACGCTATAAATATCAATGGATAAAAATCGAATTTAAAGAGAACCGAAGACATTTATTATTATCGTAATTTAAGATCTCTACTATTTTCCATTATTTTATTTCTTCAACCTATCAATCCATTCGACGCTATTCCACGCCCACGTTACTTCCACGATCGAATAAATGGACGTAACGAGAGAGCAGGCTGCCCGATGGAAGAATTCCAAACCACACAACACACACACCCTTCTCCCTTCTTTCACCCCAATTCTTTCTTTCGTTTCTTCCCGCCATATTATTAATCGCTATAACGAATCATCCTCTTCCCGTTCCACCCCATCCACATTCGGGATTCGTATCGATCCGAAAATCGAGAGTCGAGCACAATTCGATTCGAGCAAGATTCGAAGCGTCGATTAAAGTCTCACCCCTAATTATTTCCGACACGGGATCATTGGTAGACGATTTCCAACCGAGGTTTCAGCCGGTGCCTCCGTTTCTCGCCTCTGCCTCGCATCGCCTCGACTCAATACGGATTCAACGGCATTATAATACCTAATTAGCCGCTCGCGAGGCTGCGAGCATTAGTAGACGATTCAGGGACTAGTTTCTCGTCGACGACGGCAAACTTCCACGGAAGAGCCGGGTCGTTGGCGAATTAATTATTTCGCGTCATGCCTCGTACCGCCGCGATGTTTATAGACACTTAGATGCCGTCTTAGGACCCCCTCCTCCCTCCTTTTCCTCTTCCCTCCCCCCGTTCATGATGCGCCACTTTCAGTGCATTTCCTCTCTCGGGATCCTCGCCATTTCGTTCCTCCATCGTCCTCTCACTTTGTCACTCTGTTGGGTTTAATTTTATTTCGCAACGCTTGCAGGCGAGCTAAACAGGCATCCGAGATTCGCCTCGACCCCTTGATGCTCGTTTTATTGAGAAATCTGCCAGGTCAATCGCGGAGAAACGGGGAATGGGAGGGAAGGAATAGTTCCCTTTCGTACGAGGGATGATTAAATTCATACTCGTGGAAGAATTTTTGGAAACGTGTGGATAGAAGGGTGGATTTATTAATGTTGGACGAATGTTGTGGAAAAAGTTAGATTATTATACGAAAAAGCGAGGGGGTTGTGATTTAGATTAGATTTGCTTTTGCATTATTATTCTATCTATCTTGTTTGTTTGCTGTAGATTCTTTTCTCAAGTATTCGAAGTTTCTTTTTAACGGAATTTTTTTGATAGATGGATAATTAAGAAAATTGATCGTAACGTAGATGTTTGATGTGATATTGTGGGAAAGAAATTCTGTTGCGTGTAATTGAATTTAATTACCATGAAGAATTATAGTTAAAACCAGTTCGACTCGAGCCGAGAGTTCATCAATCTTGATTATGTCTTTATAATACTCGTGCTATATTTCGTAATAATAATAAAGTCCTGGGAATCGTGATGAAGATTAATCTGGTATGCAACAACGTGCTTCCTGAATATTCAGCGATGAACGAGTTTGATAAATATTTGTACCCCCCTATTCTCCTTTTTTTTGTCCTTTTCTTTTTCGCATTAAATGATTATTCTGTATTTCTAGAATTTACATACGTACAATACGCGAGGCTCGTTCCAAATGTGTTTCGTTATCGTTGCTTACCTGAAACAGAAAGGAATAGAATTATATACTACTAAATCGTAAAATATCCTCTTTTATATCACGATATATCACAATTCGATCGATACTAAGTAATTCAATCCTCGCATTTCTAACATTTTATTCATTTTTCAATCGTACGTTGATAAACTACTATCACGAGAAAAGAAAGAGCAGCTAATTTTAATCGTTTCGAGTTTTTCAATAATCTACACCATACACACAAAAAATTGTTTCATTTATTATATCGATCAATACTCTTCTATTTGGTTGGAAAAAATTTTTCTTCGTTCGAAACACTCCCTACCAAGAATACTCTCCACGTCCATCGAGAAATTTATGAAAAAGGATATATAAATAATTGTGCTATGAAAACCACCAAAACGACAAAATAACAAACAACAAGAAATTCCTCTCCCTCCCTCTCGATAATAAAATCGCGCACGAATCGATATCCACTCTCGCGTGATCCACAGGCTTCACCATGAGGGGGGAATAAAACAATGGGAGGAGAGCTCCCGTAATTTTCTTTTGCACAGTTTAATCGCGGTTCTCCTCCGCCGAGCTGAATCTAGCGGAAGCGCACTCGCGCTCGTAAGAACGTTTTAATCTCGGCGGCCACTTAAAAACTCGTCGCATAGATCGCGCCCCCTATCTCGACGGGTGGATCGGCGTATTCTCTAGGAGCGAGAATAAAACTTCTATGAAATTTAATAAGTTCCAACGGGGCCGGGGTCGTAAGTTTGCGCCGCGCGACGGAAACAAGCGGAGCCGAGCTGGTTCCTCGCTAAATTTAGGGACGTCCCTTTGCATCCGTGCTCGCCCCCAATTTATCTAGTTTACAGAACCTATTAAATCGGGAGCGAGATTACTTCCCCATCCCTCCTCCTCCTCCTCCTCCTCCTCCTATGACCGTCCTTTGTAAACTTTTAAGTCGTAAGTTTTTATCCATCGTGACGAATCGTGTTACGGACGATCGTTGAGTTCTCGTTCATCAATTTCTTTTTGTTTCGGTTAAAGAAAAATTTAAAAATTGTTTCGAGCGTTGAAAATAATTTATAAATTATTGAGCAAAATAGTTAGAAATAAGTTTTACCATCTACTATCTAATTTTCTAGTTCTTTGACTCTACACGACAACGTATAATGGGATGGTATTCTCGTTTATTTCAATTTTGCACGTTTTAATTCAATAATTATTGCTCTTAAAGTTTTATCGACGATATTAGTTCAATTGTACTAGAGAGAATCATTTGTATTCAAATTATAGGTATCGAATAGGAATTAAAAAGCTGGCGATTCTTCCATTTGAACAAATCGTTGTTCGTCGATCTTTCATGGGCCTGAAATTCGAGAAAAGAATATCGAATAAGTGGGGAGGACAAATAAAAGCAATATAAAGTATTTCGCGGACGTGCTAATGGAAAAAGGTCGCGAGTATTAGGGAACTTCCATTACGTGAAGTTGGCGTTGGCACGTTTCACTACTTTGGCGAATATCTTAGTGAAGGATGTGGCGAAGTTTAAGCACATCTGATGCAAGAAGCCCCCGAATACAGGAAGCAGTTAGCCGAGAATTAAGATAATTCGTTCGAGAACTCTTGTTTTTTAATAATAAATTTCCCCAGTGCACATTCGCTCTCGAGAGTGACTTGTCCATCTCTTTTCCTTTCTTTTTTCTTTCTTAAACCGTGTTTCACAATGAGAAATGTTCCAGGGAATCCTCGTCGAAAGGTTCGTCTCCCGTTGATGATTTCGTTCGATGAATTCGAGCGATGAATAATCGTTTGATTAGAAAAAGAGAAATTGGGGAATTAGGAATATTTCTACGGGAAGAAATTGTACGTGCTCGGGCGAATAGGCAGACTAATCCGGCGAGGGAGGGGTGAAAAGGATATTTAACGACGTCAAAAATTATATTTACCCGGAAGAGAGGAGAGGGGAGCGAGAGTGGAGGATGAAATTAAAATGGAATTCCAGCTTTTATGTTTACTCGTAAAACAAGAACTTTTTAAAGGTTAAGAGATTTTTCTGCGCTTGACGAGCTGAAATAACGAACTAAATGGCGCTATAGTAATTTCACGGGCGCTACTTTTTTCGGTAAACGTGCCCGTTGTGCTTATTAAACGGATGGTAAAGCGAGTTATTTAATGTACATAATCCTTAAATCTTCTGTTTAGCATATTTTTTGCCCCTTCCTCGTAACAAGTATCTCATTATTCAAATGTAACGATACACGCGTCCTATGTTTTCTATATATATATATACACAACTCTTCCAAAACAATCTTTCGAAACTTTATATATAAAACTTTTTTCCTTCCAACTCGAACTCATTCTTACGTTTCATTTTTTATTTTAGATTTCACGAATCCCTCACCCACCCCCAAAATTTCTCTATCTACCAGCCATCATTTTTGAAAATTCCACTTCTTTCTTGCTCCGATCGATTTCAATAACGGAGCAGGATCCGCAAGCAAGTTGCCTCCTCCCCTCCTCCCGAAGAATTCGGGATCGCGTGGCAAAGTAATCGCGCGGTGTAAACTCGGCCGGCCATCCCGCGGAAACAGAATCTAATCCCGCGGGCGCGCGTGACCGGAATCGCGACCCGATCATCATCCCCAAGGGGCCGCCGCCGCCACGAGCTGATTTCTCCTCCCCACCTTAATCGCTCCGACCCCCGTCGCGTACAACGACTCGACCCCACTTCAACCCCATCCCGCTTTTCCATCCCCTTTTCCAAACGCCGACCTCTTTATTTCCATCGGCAAACGAGCGGCGAATCCTCGCTCGTTATTAATCGGCCGCCGACTATTGCTATCAACGACAGCCCCAAGACATTTGTATTCCGGGCGGAGAGGAATTGGGGATAAACGGGAGACGCAAGAGTGGGACGAGTTTTCGATTGTTGCCGCCTCGGTGTGAATTTTTCAGCAAAGGGTATGATTATCGGATTATTAATTTTTGAAAGATGTGTTTTAACATGACGTCAGAAAGATTAATTAGTGATTTTACGTAAAATTAATTTTTATTCCAATTTTTCTTGACGTTTTAAATATTTCAGAAAACTGCGCGCAACAAATAATAATTATAAATTCTGTCATTGAGAAATGAGGAGACACGTTAATCGTTATTAATCGGTCCAACCGGTTGTTGTTTTCGATCCAAAAACAAATTTGTATTTCGATCGGATAATGGAAGGAGAATCTACTATGGGAAACTACTATATATAGTGTTGATGCTAGATTAATTTGAACATTTTGACAAGTTCGGGGAGAGGAATTTCTCGGCTAGCTTTAATATCGCCTCCTTTAATTCTTGATTGTTTGAAGGAAACAGGAGCAGGTGCGCGGCTCGATCATTTCGGTGGTGGAAGGATCGGAGGGGAATTATAATCAGAACCGGTCGTGGCAAGAAATAAGGGATTGTCGACCTGATTCTCGAAGTCGATATATATATATATACGTTGAATCAACGGATCAACCGTGTATACCGAAGAAAATTGATGAAGCTTTTATCGATCACACCTCGAATGGCCTCGAAATGAGATGTCACGATTCCGAATTGTGTTTTATTTCCCCTCATGATGGAATACCGTTACGATTTCGTTTAATTTTTTGATATCGGGTGAGAAATGAAATTTCACCAATAAAAAATGAGGATTATAAATTAACAACAATTTGATATAAATCGAAACTTGATTAAAAACTTGAAAACGTTCCAAGTGGAAATTGCTGCAAAATTGCTTGAAAAACTCGAAAAATATATGTCTCGTCAAATTCTTCTCTAGGGAACGTCGCTAAAACTTGAAGAAAGCGAATAAAAATAACAACTTTCGGTAGTACAGAAATGCTCGTCGAGTTTTTCTTGCCTATTAAAAAGAATTGTTTACGTATCGTTCCTAGATACGTTCCAGATACAGAAGAGTGGGAAAATCCAATTTATCCAGTTACGAATCACCAAATAATACGATTGTACAGGATCCCGTCCAAGAAAGGGGAGGAAAAACGTTCGATTCGCGAGCAAATCGCATTAAATAAGAGGCAAGAGAGGATGTAGGGAAGAGCAAGAATGGATGATCGAAATTCGGTATTCGAGGCACGAATACCGAAAATAAAGCATACGTTCTTGAAACAAGATCAAAAGGAGGAAGAAGGCGGTCAGAAAATTTCTAACGTGTCCAGACATCAAATTTTCCTCGTTTTCGTCTGGATATACATCGAGACACCCAAGAGGTCGTTCGTTTCTTGGCTCTGGACCAATCGTCACGTCGTGCCGTCCGAATCGCGATAAGGTTTCTGGCGATGAGGCGCGTCCCGGGGCCTTTAAATGTCCTGCGAGGTTTATTCTGGACGTCACTCGTCACTTCCGGGAGACGGCGACAAACAAGGTACACCTGTCACCAACTTAATTGCCTCCTTTCTTTGCTTCTTTGTAACCCTAGGATAATAATATTGTGATCCCTAATACGCCTCGCGATTTAGCTGTTTAAACGAGCTAGAACACGGTATAGTATATCCCGTTTAACGACTATTTTACATTGTGCGAGGGTCTAATTAACGTTTACAAAGTGTAGCGTGTCCGACAGTTGATGCGCTCCTTTGTATTTATGGCGAGATTAGAGGATAATTTATCGTGAACGGGGAGAGGGAGAGGTTAAATAATAATTTGGAAAATAAAATTGACAGAAATATTCAATTTAACATAAAAACTTGTGCGAAAGAATGTGATTGGATCCAACGAGAGAGAAAAACCATTTATACCATTATCTCATTCGTTGATCAAACGATTATACAAAACTTGCTTCCTCTCGATAGATGATCAACTTTTCCCAACTTCGTGTTAACCGAGTTGTCGAATCCCTTTCCTTGCCCTGAATCATCGATTCAGTCCACGCGATGGAATCCAGAAACACGAAAGTTGAAAGTCGGGAAGAAAAATTCCAACTATGAAATTCCTTTATGTAACGTGTCAAGCGTAACGGAACGGGGTTAACACGAAAATTTTGCAATCTTCTTTTCTTTCTTCGCCAACACGTTTTTGCATTCTAATAAGCGGCACGATCTAATTGCCAGGAGGACCCCGAGGTAGTAACGCACGAAACCCCCCCCCCTTCCCCTCCCCCCAGCTTAATTCACGAATTCCAGCTTGATTTATCGATGGCCTCTGCCGTACGGGTATTCTAAGTGGCGGAGAGGTGGAGGTATTATTCCACTTTATTACACGACGGCCGAGGAGACCGCTATTTAAGACAGTCGAATGTAAGAAGAGTTCGTAAATCTCGTTTAAATGGCCCCAACGTACAGGGAGGTGAAATATTAAAAGTTGTACATTAAGTAGATTTACACGTGGCGATATTCGGCCCCCATTCTCAATGGGATTAAATATCGAGGAGCGAATGCGCCTTTAATGCCCGCCTCTAATGAATATACCTGACCACGCGATATTTATCACGTATCTCAGACCGGTTAATGTGGAAGCACGCCAAATTGGAAACATCTTGCGTCACTGCAATTTTCGTTTCGAACGTTCCTTACGGTTTTTTTAATTGAACGGCCGCGTTGGAAACGCCGGTTTATCATCGAGCTGCTAGAGATACTTATTCGAGAATTAGGGAAACCGTTAAGGAGGAGGAATGTTCGAAACGATATCTTCTTGCGAATAATTTTTTCGAATGATTTTTATTATAAAAGAGATGTTCGTCGAGAAAAGTCTCTCTTTTCGTGTAACGTTGAATTTTATTTAAAGAAAAAATCGTTATTTTGAACCACTGTGAAAGGTTAATCAAGAAAAATTAGCAATACTTTCTAATTTTAATTTTAATTAAACAACTTGTCTAATTGTTTCACGACGGATTTAAACTTTAAAAAAGAATCACTCTCCTCGTCGAAGTGGCCTCCAAACATTGAGACGAAGCAAGTACAATTTGTCCCTCGACTGAAAAGCATGCACGGAAGCCTCTCATCGAAGGTTAATCTTCCAACCGCTATTCGTAACCGATACGTAATTTTTGTTTAACGATTGACGCGGTCGTAACCGCCCCCCTTCTTTATCACAAGGATCATTGCACAAGTATCGTGGACGATAATTCCTTCGATCCACAAGCGTTCGATCAAGCTCGAAGAGAGTTTTACGGGCTTTTTTCATACGAGATCCGTAAACTGAACTCAACTTTACATTTCCACACACGCGGGCTAAGCATCCGTCGTGCTAATGCGAACTAAATATTTCCATTACCAACGTTAATGCCTCTCTCCGCTCGGTTACACCTGTGCACGTGCCACGTCTCCGCTCGTGTCTTGAAATATTGCCCGACGGCAAGACACAATAAATTCTATTTCATTTCCGTTAGTTCGCCGCAATTTGCGCCGGAAACAGTTTAAAGCGATGGATTTCACGCGTGGGAACGAAAAAAAAAAAAAAAGAGAAGAAAAGGAAAGAGCAGCACGAGAGGGTGGACGCACACGAGGCGTGAAGAAACGAACGCGACAACGCTTGATTTACGAGTTTGCCAGACGCGTGGATCTCCTTTCTCTTTTTTGTTTTTTCGCCGAGAGGATACGAGTGATTTGCGTCGAGGAACGTTACTTCGCCCGATTTCGTGGTAACAAGTTTCGATTAGAGGTTTCAAAGATGTAGGGGGCTGGAGGGTGTGATGCTTGTTTCGTTCGTGAAGGGGAAATTAATTATTGTGGGAGATTACGATTGTGATATAGAAAATGGGTCTTAAATTTTAATATTGCGATTAAAGAAGTAGAGATAACTTTCACCATTTTGAAGAATATCGTTATGCTGATATTTTACTTGTTCTTTTTTATATTTTCCAAAGTTTTGTGAAATATAATGCCTTTCTTCTATACTTCAGATACTTTGGCAATATTGGCAAAAAAATGATCGTTACAATAATAATAATAATTCCTTCTGATAAAATTACTCTACATCTAACGAAATCGTATCGATTTATAAGAAAACTTGATTTGAAAATCGCATATTAAAATTGTACAAAGACTTATAAGAGTTATAAAATTTCAAAACCAACAGAACCATCCTGTCTTATCGAACGAAATTTTACGAATTTCGATAACAATGGCCGAATTTCCTTGAACGAAATTCTCGAACGTAACCGTATAATAGACAAGGAGGAGGTTCCTTATCGGCACGATCCACTTCTGCCCGCGCCTTCTTAACAGGATCTTTTGCTCGGCCTCTTCTTTCGAATCGAGCGGAGAGAGAGCTCGGCCGATTAAAAGGCCGAGCCACGGTTTCAATTAACGAAAGACAGTGGGCCGGCGTTAATCCGGAAACAATCGGTCCTCGGGTTGGCGATTAGGTGGGTGGCGGAGATCGGTCGGCCGCGAACTTTGAATTAATTAAATTCCCGTAATTTCGTATCTGCTTTCCGCACACGTGCCCCCGAACCCGGAAGTTCGATCGTGGAAAATATCGAACCGCACCCATCCTAGACAAGGTGGGAATGAAGCCGTATCGGGTCACGACGGGATTGAGTCACCCTTGAGAAGAAAGAATTTCCACTTTTTCTCATCGAACGAAAGCGTTCCTTCTCGTTTCCTTTTTCCTTATTTGCACGGGGAAGGTGTTGTCGAGATTTCAAAAAATACAACCTTTGCTTTTTCATCGATCTCTCGTTAAGCATCGAGGAATCTTTTCGTGATGTTTAAACCAGGTGATTAGTATCAGAAGATTGGATAAGTTTGATTTATTTTTAGATTATTCTTTTCACTATTATTGTGCATCGATAAAATAAGTCGATCATTTCGAATATTTATTTCCATGAGAATTATTGAATGATGAAATGTCATTTGAAATACGTAAATATAATTCACCTCGAAGATGAGACGATAGAGAAAAAAGAAAGAAAGAAAGAAATAAATAGAAGTTTTGGTTGTTTTCAATCCGAAAATCGGGGGGAAGAACGAAACGATGACTCGAATAAATCGAACTTGCGATAATTTCGAAAAAAAATTCGAAAGACGAACGATCGAATCGAAATATCCGCGACAATTAAGCGGAAATCGAGATTTGAATAATTCCACTCGATAGCTGGGATTAAAGAATGATCATCGAACCGAGGGGAAGGGAACGAACCGCTCGTCGCCCGCGTAATATTCGATTTACGGACTGTCGATGGAAAACGTTTTTCAATGAGCGTTTTCGCGAACCCCCGCCCGTTTCCCTGACATTTGTCAACCCCTCCGTTCCTCGTTCCTCCTTGTCGTCGGACGGTTTTGAAATTGCCGCGACGAAATCGATTGCTACCGCGAGATATAATTCCGGTATCCCTGGTTGATATACTTCTGACGATCATTTTAATCGTCAAAAGAGGGGAGAGCAAAAAAAAAAAAGGAGAACGAAAGTTATAGTATTTGAAAGTTATAGTTTTCATTATTTTTTTAATACTTTCTCGTTTTAGTATTGTCTGTGTTGTTTTTTAATATCGAGAATTTAAAACGATGATAGTTTTAGAATACATTCATTTCATCCCTTAAATGTGCTTTTATAAATATTGATTTTCGAGTAACGAACAATAAACTAATACTAATAATGAACTTAATACTATTAACATTAATAGTATTAATGAATTAAATTAGCATCTATTGAAACAAGTTAAAGTTTTACGATTATAGATTAAAAGTAAACTGCATTTTAGATAATAGTCTTTTTTATTTTTTATATCAACTCTTCAATAAAAACGTCAATCATTTCCACGTAGAAATAAAGGAACTCGCTTAAGAAATAACAACAATAGAGTTTTCTGAAAATCGATCACGAATTAACAAGCATCCATGGAAATTTTCCTCTCCTATTATGCTACATTCACGTGGATGTCACATCAGAAACACGGATATACGACACGGCATGCGCAATTTATTTTTTCACGTGGCTTGACGTGTGCCTCACTTCGTGTGTGCGCATCCGCGTCTTAATTTACGTAAATAACGTGGCCGTGTACGCTCTTATACGCCCCCTCCGAGGAGAGGATTGCGCATCGTCGCGGATAATTTAGCCCCGCGGATGTTATTCCCCCGCGAGTCTGAGTTTTATTACCTCCGCAGAAATTACACGGTTCCCAGAACCACCCTCTTCCTTCGCCCGACAAAAATTCCACCCTCACGTGCTTTCTCCTGTCGTAATCCGTCACCATCGTTCGATGCGACGTACCCGACTCCTTTAACACCGAGACACGTTAATATCGCGTGACAAAGCTTCATCCCCCTTCTTCAATTTTATTGATACGGCGATTTGAATTTAAGAGCGGAATAAATGGAGAATAAAATCTCGAACGATTGCCTATTCGATTTTCAACGAATAAAAATGTGAATTGTAGTTCAATACGATTTGATAATATTTATTACGATTAAATTCAATATCTCAATTACATTACTTAAAGTTAGATTGAAATTGGAGAATATCGAGAACGAATAACTTTGATCTTTCTTTACTTCTTTGGAAAAAATACGAGGAGAAAATAAAAAAATTTTGTCATCAAAAATCACTCAGGAAATAGAGGAAACTACGATATTGAAATCGTTTTTTGTTTTATCGCGATATCTCGATTGGTTGCGGAGATACAAGGATTTAAAGTATCCACAATAAGCGTAATAAGCGCAGAAATTATGAATGGGCCCGCGACCTGTACTTTTTCCTGGAAATGCGTACTACGCTCTTCCAGGAATCGCGTCTGTCACTTGTCTGGAGTTTGAGATAGGTCAGCGAGAGAAGGCGCGAGCGAGAAGTCCGAGTAAGCGACAAGGACGGAGACGGTAAACGCTTAAAAATTATACTTTTCTTTACACGACGATATCTCGGGAACCGGAAGTCGTATCGAGATAAATGAAAAAGCATTTTAAAGGGGAAGGTTCCCCGCTTCTAACGATTCTTCATTCATTAACCGGAAGTTGCTATCTTCGGAGTTATAGCGATTCAAAGTTTTCCTAATTTTAATACGGTTTAATCGAGTTTTAAGATGAAAAAGTTCTTTCGGTTGAACTATTTAATACGTATTTTTCCCCATTCGTCGTTCTAAAATGTAATCGCGTCAAGTATTCGCGTTTCGCGTGTTTCCTATTCTGACGTTAGAGCATTTTTCTTCACGGCTACCTCAATTCTGCGAATTTGTTACATTTCTTTTAAAGGAAGTTTCGGGGCGCAGGTACATTCCACGGGACACTCAGACAGTGGAAAAATCACTCGGTCGGGATACAAGGAAAAAAGAAAATCTACCGTGTATTTTGTGATTTGCAGTTGCTTTCAATCTAGGCCGGGTAAAAACTTTTAGAATTTGTCAATGACTTTAGGGTGCTTTTCCCCTGAAAAAGAAATCTTTCCTCGTGAAATATATTATTCGGATTAAAAGTAACTGGTGATGCGTCGTTTTTCATCCCTTTACTGGTGAGAAACACAGCTGTGTTAAAATAAAAATTGTGATTTTTCGTTACATTTTTATTTGTATCATAAATGTAAATATAAATGTAATATTTCGTTCCAAATTTGCATTCAAAATTTAAACTTGAACTTTGACTCTAAAAATGAACGTCTTAAGTTAAAGTTTAAAAGATAAATATTCTTATTATCCTGAAAAACGTGAAATATTTTTTTCAATCGAAAACGAATATCTCGTTCTATTATTTACATTATTTTAATTATCCTTTTATAATTTTTTACGAATCATTTTATCCTTGATATATTTCATCATCTTAAAGGAATTTTTATCCTCTATTAATATCCACATGAGAATAGATACCGAAAGAGACTAAGAAGAATCTGTCGACAACTACACCAATTAGTTAACTCATCCCCTTAAGAGTTAAAATATCCATGCTCGAATTTCCATTGGCGTCTCTATCTACTTCTTCCGCCTCTCGTAACAAGTCTAATTTTACTACAATTCTCCCAAAGTAAATTCTCAACCAGCATATTCACAGAATCCATATTGCCGAGTATTCCTACTATTTCGTAATTGTATCTAGTCTGCGTTGAAATATATCACGTTATAGAAATAGATATATAAATATATACATTTCTTGAAAAAGAAATTTGAATCGAATAGTAATTATCTGCTCGAAGATCTAGCAAATTATCTATTTACCCAATTTTAATAACAATTTTCAAACGAATAGACACAATACCCCGAGAATAAATATATAACGCGCGCCTATAACGAAACAAATATCCACGAATTACTTCAAATTACTTTAAAATCTCGTTCGTGTATATTTTTCGATTCGCCAAAACATCTTCCAGCTGACGCCGCGTAAACACATCCGCGAACCGCGGTGATTCCATCAACGAGAGAAGTTGAACACCCAAGCCTCGATTCTCGAGGCTGGATTCAAAGCGATTCTCGCTCGCCATTCTTGAGTTATAAATAGCGGAATATCTAAGAGACATAGGGTCGTGAGTGAGCGAGGCAGAGGGTGAATATACGGATAAAAGAAGAGGGGCCGAGCAAGGAGAGACAGAATGAAGTAACCGGGCCACCTGACCACGTCGCTCATCTCATTGAGATCCTCATAACAGCTGCAGCACAGTAGTCGGTCAATGGGGAGATCACCCCGCGGATCGGCCAATTGTGTCCCCAGTTTAAATTAGCCGAGCCAATGGCGGCCGTGCGCCGTTTCAACCATGGACCAACCGTGCTTCGCGAAATTGTCAGAGGAACTGTGGCCGGGCCACGCTTGGTAAATTCATTGGAATCGCGACTGGGTCCAACTATAGTACGTACCCGCCTAACGATGCCCCCTCTTCCTCCCCCTCGATCCGGTTCACCGCTTCGAATGGACCGCTCTAAAACGCGCGCGAGAGCGCGGTCTGCGAGGGAATTTTATGAGGACCCAACCGTTCCCGAATGGGAAATTGCCACGAGGAGGAGGAGGAGGAGGAGGAGATTGCGAACGGTGGACCGTGGAAAATAGAACGGGGGATGAAAGATAAATTTGAAAAAGAAAGATCATTTTTTTTCTTTTATCTCTTTGTTACCTTCTCTCTCTCTCTCTCTCTCTCTCTCTCTCTCTCTCTCTCTCTGTCTATCTCTCTCCTTTTCGAGAATGGTTTAGTGATTCGTTCGGGGATCGGAATGAAAGTAGAGTGGTTTTGAGAGTGGATTAGAGTTGATACGATAGGATATGGGTTAAAATGGTTTTTTGCGAAACCGAATACGATTTCTTTCTGTGGGATGATTTTTTTTTTTTGTTTTTTTTTCTTTTTTTTTTTTTTCCTCCCCCATTGACTATTGGATGGATAACGAGAGGATGCGTAGGGATATCAGAGGGAGTCAAAGGGTTTGGAAAAGTTTTTTTGCGTGAGAATTTTTTTTATCACGAATCGATCCCATAAAATATAAGCTCATCTGTAATTACAACTTTATACAAATCCGCGAAAATATTAATAATCCTTTCAATCTCTCACGAATAGCTCTACTCCACATACTCCGCATACAGGATTCCCAAAATCCTGTCCATGTCAGACAGGTAGCGTAGAATTACAGAACCTGTCCAAGGACCGTTGTAGAACGGCTCCGAATGGTACACCGGCGCAGCGAAACGCGACGGACGGAAGCGTAACGAACGGTTGCAACGGTGTTGTATAAATGCAGCGTTGCTAATGTTAAATCGTCAGCCAGGTAATTACATGCAAATAGCGACGGCCACTGTTTAAACACCGGCCATGCCTGCAGTCCACCGTCGATCTTCTCGTTCCGACCGACCGCCAAAACGCGTTGCTTTTAAAACCACCCCTCTCTCTCTCTCTCTCTCCCCTCATGTTTCTCCCACACTCGATAGAGCTCATTTTTTTGTAAATACCAGCCTTTCCTCGAGGAACGGCATTAATGGCAAATTGCTGTCCAATGTCTCTCTCTCTCTCTCTCTCTCTCTCGTGTCTCTTTTTTCTAGCGTCACGAAGAATCGAGAGTCGTTAATTTTCGGTAAATTTTAATTCGATTTCACCCCCTTTCTCCTCGTATAAGCTGTGTTGTACAATAGACACGTTAATAATGTCGGCTCTGTATATAATTTGAGCAGAGCGTCGTCGTGGAAACTCTATTATACCCGCGCTATCATTATCCCGTTGTATGAATATTTTGCAGGAAGTAAGGATTTTTGCCGTGTATCCGGATTGACTTTGGAAAATGGAAACGTTTCGAAGAGATGAGGTCGATACGATGATGCGGGAAGGTAGTAGTTAGTTACGTGGGGTAGAGCGTGTGTGGATGTAATATCGGATAAAATTGGTAATAGTGATTGTATGGATTTATTTATTTTTTTTTTCTTTTTTTTTTTTTTTGCGAAATGAAATAGTTTATCGCGTTTTATTCGCGTGTTTTATTATGAGGGTAAATTTTAGCAATTGAAAAAGAAATTTAAATCTTGTTAGCGATTGCATCGATTGATTTTTCATTGGAACGTTGGTTTTTTCGCGAATTGATAAAAATTTCACAGATTTATTACTGTTATTCTATTGCGTGTATATCGTTTGTACATATCGATGGAATAAAAGTTGATTAATAGACAAGAGATGTAGTAGGCGGTCGTTTAACCGCGATTCATTAACTGAAAAATTCATTTCGCCGGAGCATGGAAAATGGAATATTAAATCACGTGGACGGTATCGTATGATTTTTCATTAACCCATCCTTTTCCCACGAATCGGTGAAGATTAATTCGGTGGGAACGTTTCGCTATCTGTTACAGTGATAGGCAATTAAAAAGTATCTATATATCATATGTTCCATATATTACATCGAAACGGTATGAAATTTGATTAATGTACAACCAAGATTCGATGTATCGATTGATAAAAAAAAATTAATTAACCCTTATCTCGCGTCGCTACCAAATATTCGAGATTTGACGATATTATACATCCATCGATCCGAAATATTATTCTTCACGCGTCTCTTTTCTTTCTCGATCCTCCACGAATCTTATTAATTGGAAGAGGGACGCTTTGTATTATATTACGCGAAAAGGAAAAAAGCAAAAAACTTTATCACGGCGCTTAAATCCTTTTTCGCCACGTACAATCTTCAATTAAACAGGCTCAGTTCGTTTCAACCGAAACGTTTCGAAACTTAATTATAATTGTATATATATATATATATATTCTCCATAATTATATTTCCACGATTCACGAGCACGAATTTTTCTCATTTCTCTCCCCTTCCCCCTATCTTCGTCGCAACGCAGTTTTCCATAAAACTTTCGCGAAAATAAACATTCACCGTGGAAAGCGCGAGACAGCCAATTAAATTCGTTCAGAATTACGTAGCGCGGCTGAGAATTATGCATCGGTCAGAATATTCATCTCTTTATCCGAACCGGGCCGGCCAACAAAGCGACACGGTAAAACGAATCGCGGCGTGTAATAACGCGCCATAAATCTGACCCGGGGACCGGGACAATGGAGGGACAGAGAGAAAAATGCGAATGATACAAAGAACGCGATGCCGCGATGGCTAAACAGGGCTGGCAGAGAGAGACGGAGCGAGGGGTGGGTGGATGGGCGGAAAGGAACAACAACGAGTCGTGAAAGGAACGAAAACCGCAATCATGCGTAGGTTTCTTTCAACGGAGCGATGATGCTCTTCCGTAATCTGACTTCTCTCTTTTTTTTTTTTTTTTAAGGGGTTTAATAAGCATTGTCTGTGATTTTTCTAGTTTGCATTAGACGGATAGAATGATAGAATAATTCATGGACTCTTGGCTGCGTGTCTCGGTAAATGAAATGGATATAATGGGGGGGTATATACGATTTAAATTTATTTTTCTTTGTTACTGTTTTTAATTCTCCTTTTTTTTTTTTTTTGAGTATAATTGTTATGATTTTTCTTCGAAACTGAAGAAGAAAGTATCAACGAGAGAAAAATAGAGAGCATGATAACGGATAGGAAGGGGATAACGGAATTTTTGTACCAGTGAAATGTTTAAAAAGGAATAATTGAATTTTTCGTAATAGAAAGAAAAAAAATTCTTTTTCATTCAATCCAATTTCTTTTGAAACTAGATTAAAACCAGATTAAAAGAAATAAATTTTTGAAAGCTATCTTTGAAAGCTTCCATTCATTTAACATGAATTTCAAAATAGTAGAAAGACTCGAGTTAAATAATTTTATTTTATTTATTCTTTTTTTTTTTTTTTCAAGCTACATCGCGAATTTCATCGAAATCATCGACTCTTTCGCTCTTTATTAATTTCTCGCTTGATAATATAATTTTTTCTCTCTCTTTCCTTTTTTTTTTTTTTTTTTTTTTTAATTACTACACTGCACAACATTTACCAAATCATTTTGATGATCCATTAAACTAATTTAAATACAGGATTTCACATTTGCAACTAATTACACCACGTATATATAAAACTCTCTTTTCCCGTTAATGTCGAACAATCCAACCGAATCTATTACGCAACATACATAATTTCAAACTTTTCAACTCTTTATATATAAATTTAATCGCGCGATCGATAAAATTTTATCACTCCCATTACACCAAGAAAGATTCATCTCTCTCATCACCAGTCTCTCTTCGACAATTTCCAACAACCAAAAAGAAAAGAACGCTTAAGAAGGACTCGAATCGTCACGATCACGCTCGCCACCCAATTACTTCCGCAAACTGGCAACATAACCCCTCCTCTGCCCCTAATTCCCCTTCTTCGCGTTTCCAAAAATCCAAACGGGGGGAGGGGGGGAGGAGAAACGTCTAAAATATCCCCGGCGGAAAAGCTGGCAAGGGTGGATAGCGGCGCGCCATAACGGAATAGAGCCATCCACGGGCGGGTAAATAGCGGGAATTTATAGGAGCGTTAGCATTGCCGCGGGGTGAACGCGATATTGGCAGCGCGGGGGCGGGCCGCGCTGCGGCCAGCTACGGTAAATAAATGGACAATATCATCGCTGTCGTAAAAATAATTGCCGGCCAAGCGCACGGCCACGGCCGATTATTGCCGGTCGCGGCAATTAGTCGTCGCGAGTTGATGCGCCGCGACTAACACTTTATTGCCGCTTACTGCGGGTTTTTCCCCTCCTCCTTTCGCCTCTTACGCGCTCTTATGCGGCCTGCCGCGTTATTGTGATCCTGGCTTTCGGTTTGATTCGATTCTCGGTGGAGGAAGGTGGAAAGAAATATCCATAATACGCGGACACATTTGGACAAATGCGCGTCGATTTTTAATTCGAACTAATCGAACTATTTCATTCGAGCAAAAAGTAATGTGAAAATCTCGAATCGAATTGAAAATTATTATTCTAGCGATAATTTATTTCGTGGTTTTGCAAAACCACGACCAAGCTATCGCATCACGGTTTAAACCGTCGAATTTCGGTCTCGGGATCCAGTATTTCGTCGAGACAAAGCGGGATCGGCCGTATGATAGGCGCAGATCAAACGGCGTTCCAAAGTTATTGGGAACGCGGTGCAAGATCCAGCGGAGCGTGTCGGTGGTGAGAAACCGAGTTCGCACGGGCCAACGTTAACGTTGGACAAAGGACAGAGGATAATGGACAATGGTCACTATAGTTTACTCCAGGTGAATTAAGCTCGTGCCGGGCGTGCCAACTCTCGCCGCAATTCCCCTCCGGTCGACCCCCAAGATCAGGTGGAAATTGAACGCGCACGACGGCGGCCTTGACGCTTGCCTACCCTGAATCGATGATTATTCACCCCGATATTTTATCCAAACGATAAGCGAAACGAGAATGTGGTTTGGAACAATGGTGAATAATCCTTCGTGATGAATTTGATTTTTGAAAATACTTAATATCTCGCTAAAAATGTCGAAAGATTTTTATGCATCTTCCGAGAAATAATTAGTTAGTGAAAATTATGAAAGTGTTTGATTTCACTTTTTATATAAAAAATGATTTAAAAATAATTTCATTTATTCATTGGTAATGTAAATTTATAAAATTTTAACGAAGAAGACGTTGATTCTGTAACTAGCTTGTAATAATTGATAGACGAAAAAGAAAATTTATGGCGTGGGAAAGAAGATTAATCTATAAATTTAGATACTACTTATTCATGTGTTATGCAACATTAGAACTAAGTTCTTTTTTTCCATTTCTTCGTTGATTCTTATAAAAATAAATAAATAAAAAATCAAGGGATCAAGATTAAAGCAAACAAGATTTAAATTTACGAGAAAGAAGGGAGTAGCTCGTTGCAAAGAATTTTCAGATACAAGTGGCCGTAATTCGAGTTAAAGTGGAAGTCGCATGCGTACAAAGTCGAGTCAGCGATTCCCCTGTGAAAAATTACAACGTAAGGGAAATAACGACGTAGATAGTATGGATAGCGTGAAGTATGGGGACACGGAATGGGGAGATATAATGGGTTAAGTTTCATCGTCGTGCATCGACGAATTTCCGGGTCGAGCCAGCGCTAACGCGGTGCTTCCAAGGGAGTACCACACGCTCTTCTTGGGTAACCAAGTTAAGTTGTTAATTTTCACGTGCATGCTTCACGCTCGGCTTGAATTTCTTATGTGGCCTTGACACAACGCGTTCTTCTTCCAGCATGGAAGAACTTTATTATCGTTCGCCTTCGTTATCGTCGTTGCTCTGTTGTTAATCAAAAAAAAAAAAAAAAAAAAAAAAAACTAGTTGGTAAAAGTAAATTTTATAAATTACGAAAATTTTAGTGTTGGTTCGTTTTTATTTTCAAGAAAAAAAAGAAAAAGAATCAACACGATACGATGTGTAAAAGTGAAATACAACGTTCAAATTCCTATTTGCCCTCGTTCCGGATGATCGCATGTAAAATTCACGCATTCGTGGTTTTGTTCCTCTTGCCTCCGTTTCGCCGATCGATGCCGTTTAAAATTTAACCCAATATTTCTACTGAATTCTAACCTGGTTAACCGCCAATTCTCATATCCAAATTCGAATCTCCTCCTCGAGCCGCGAAACCTCGAGTGCGAAAAGAAAAAAGAATACATTCATTTTCTCATCGAAGGGTCGAGCATCAAAGGTTTCCTTCTCCTCTGAAAAGAAGAATCCAATTCTACCTTTCGAAAGGGCATTGAGAAACATCGAATAAAGCGATTCGCCGATTCTGAATCGAGGCTCAAAGGCAACTAACTTCACAACCACCGAATTCGCTCCCCCGATTCGTGCTAATCTTTTTAATCGCGTCAGATATATAGAGAGAGAGAAACGATCGAGGAACGATCAGCACACCGAGTCAGTCAGATAGCCGCGTTTCAACGAAGCGAAACAGGTTTTCCCCGGTACTCTCTCCTCTCTCTCTCTCTCTTTCTCCATCCCCTTTATCCATCCTCTTCCACACGCACGCACGAACGCACGCGTCGCGCCATCCTTTTTCTCCATCGCTCCCTCCTCCCCCCATCTCTCTGTCGCCGTCTCGTTCTACCGTTTTATCATGTTGTCAGCACGGTGGGCGGCTATTACGTCCAAGTTATGGCCAATATTTGTCACGTGTTATCGCCTGCTCGCATCTTAAGCACGGAGAATTAAACGTGTAATCGGACGGTTATTATCTTGTTAACGACGGATGCGAAGAACGAAGTCATCGCTGCCGCCTTTCAAACCTGGACCCCTGGATTTTCGAACGCGATCACGTATCGTGAAGGCGGCTTCGTTAAGAGGACAGTTACGAGGCTTTGATTCGTAAGGATGAGAGGATTACGAGGAACAAATTGCTCGTACACGTCGCCTTTTAGAAGAATTTTTAGCGGTTCGTTAAATTAATTACCCGGATGACAAGGGGATCGAAGGTGTGTAATATGTCGCGTTGGAGAACATAGAGAACGGTAGCTGCGTTTAAATAATCGTATTAATTAATTCCAAAACTTTTTTTTTTTTAGAATTATCATATATCTAACTGCATAACGTAAAACGTATCTCCGATTATCCCGGCAAATTATTCTCCCGTTTCGATCGATGCTGTGACGTACATATATATATGTGCGAACGTTCGCTCGATGTTTCGAAAACATTTTAATCCGCGGGAGAACGCGTAACGCGTTCGATTCACCTTATTCGTGTTTATAAATACGCGATTGCCGAGGCGCGACGCGACGACGTTTTCCGCGACGGGTGCCATTCCATCGCCGGCACGCTTCACGCGCGTTACACCGAGAAAACGTCCCGTAACCCCCCTTCGTTTTAAAACGAATTTAGCAACGTTACAACGAATCTGAATGGCGGCACACCGGCGGCTTCCAACCTCTCTCTCTCTCTCCCCGCCTCCAAGAATATCGGAGCGGAGAGAATATCTGCTAATACCACCCGTGTGTGGTGATCCCTCCACAGACGCTTCGAGGACAAGGAAGATACCGCGATGGCAGCGCGGTAATTGGAAGCGCGGAAAAACGGGGAAAATTAATTTGTCGAGCCTCTCGTGGAAGCCACGGCGTGGAAATTGGCGGTGGAAGGGAGGAGGAGGTGGAGGGGTGGGCACGGATAGCTTCCATTGATTATGAGGCAAGGCGAGCGTCGTTAATGGCTGACAGCGACATTTATCGCGTCAATGGACGCCGGCCGTCTATATTCCCACGTGACGACCTCAGTTACCCGCTATAAATACACGCTTGTCTTCTCCTCGAGCTCTCTCTCTATCCGCGCCTGGACATTTTCGGTGAGGCGGTGGATTAAGATTCTTGAAGCACCAGCCATGGTGATTTTTACCGGCGTTCGAGTGCGTTAACGACGATGAATACCAGAAACGAAACGAACATTGGATTAACGGAGCGGAGGAGGAAAAGAATAGAGATATGAGAAATTGGTTGAAAGGGAGGGGTGGATGCATATTTTAAAGGATAGAAAATTCGATTCGTTTATTTCTTTTCATCGTCGTTCAATTATTGGATTTCGATTAAACATCATTCGGATGGAAACTGTCAACATTCCTTGGGCGATGGGATCTCGGCGGTGTTCTCATCTTGGGACGCAATTAATATCGAAAACGGGGATGCGTTAAAATTGAATTAATTACGAGCAATCGATTACGCCGGTGGTTCGCGGTGGCAGCGAATATTAGACAAACGTGTGTGTACAATGCGAGTTACTTGATGGTCGGTTGCACTGATTAGTGACAGCCACATCGTCGAACGGGCATATTGAAACTCTTGGTAACTGGTTACATCGTAAACCAGTCCCAGTGCAATCTGCAACTATGTTATGTCGCAGTTAGACGCGAAGTGTCTGCATGCCATCGATATATACACACGTATAAACGTACGTGTATATGTATGTATATATTTCATTGTGTGGTCGCGATGCAAATATGCTATTGTAGCAAATATGACATTATACCATCAAATATTGCAAATGATAGCGTATCGATTGTTTTACGTCGGACGTGTCAGTTCAACGTTGCGGTGAATACGTGAATTTATACGGCGTATAAATTTTCAAAATCCTCCCACTTCTTTAATCGGTCCATTGTCACGGATTGTACAGGCCGATCTGCCGCCAATTTCACGCTTTAAAATTCATGTTTTGAATCGAGATCGACCGCGCAATTGTAAATAGAATGGAGAAGAAATATTTTCTTAAATTATCGGGTTTGATTATTATCCATAATACGGTTAATATAATTAACTATTTTTTTTCAATCATGCGCAATAATTGTTGATGTTAAAACTACCAAGTTTCGAACAAAATTGATTCACACGATATTCTCGAAGCGAATTGATGAAAAATTTAATTTCCTCATTTCCCCATCGACGTTACAATCGAAGAAGCGATAATAACTCTACGCTTAATTTTTCTAATAACATCAACAACTTTGATTCATCGAGATTCGAGATCAAACATTCTTTCCAATTACATTCTGCGCTCTCTGTTAACAATATAGAAAAGAATATGTCCTCTTAAAAAGAAAAAAATAACACCATCATCGTACCCAATCGATCAAATCCCAACACTAAAAGAATCAATCCTTCTTCGATCGCTTCCGATCGCGCAAAATTATTCCAAAAAACTGGCTACAAAAAAAAAAGAAGAAAAAAATCCATCTCTCGTCCCTCCAAAAAAAAAAAAAAAAAAAAAAAACACGTAGGAAACGGCGTCCCAACGGCAAATTGAAAAACGCCCGTCACCTAATTTCTTTCCCGACCGTTCGTTCATCATCTCCTTACGTTATTCCACGCGCGCGTGACGCGGGGGTTGGACAGTCGCACAGCTGCCGTCAGGATTTTTCTACCTACGGTCCTTACTGGAACGGGCCATGCGTAACGATGCTACAGTAATTAAAACTAACCCTCCCCTTCCCCTCCCTTTCCCTCCGCAACGAGGAGCGAGCGGCGCGCAGCGTCGCGACGCGTCGCGTCGCGTTCCCGGCTTCTGGCATCGTCGCACGGGAGAGCCTCGTCCCGGTGCGCGCCGACGGTTTTTAATTGAAAAAATTTCCAAGCTAACTTTTTTACGGGGACACACGGGCGCGGGGGAGGGGGGAAGGGAGGGACGCCTTTCACGAGGGGCGTTCGAAGGCGCGTGCGCGGTCTCCAATTAAAAAACAATAACTGTCGGTGGTGGCAGAGGAGAACCTCGAATATTGTTCGATTCTGTCCACCGTTCGGTGAACTTCCACGTTTTCATCGTGGCGAAAAAAGAAAAAGGGGGAAAGGAGGAGAGGAAAAAGGAAAGAAAAATTGGTCGCGACATTGGTGATGTTCGAGGTAAAGATTATCGCGGAGGAGGGTATTGTTGCATCGTTTTTGAATCGTTAAAATTATTCGCTCGTTGACGCTGATTTCTTCCCTATTTTCTTCCCTTTTTCGCGATGATAATGCGTGTATCGGGGATTGATTTTTTTTATTACGCAAAAAGAATAGAATAGAATTGGAAGATGCGACGAATAGTTGGATATCGACACTATTTTCTCATCCAAAAGAAAAAGAGAATCCACATAATACGCAATATTCATTTAAATACAGAACCATCGCCGTACGCAACTCGACGAAGAAAACGAATTTATCACGATCGTAATCCCTTCCCATTCTCGTCAAAAACTCATAACCGTCATCGATCACATCGTATCAACTTCAAAATGTAATGAAAAAAACCATTTCTCGTCGTCTCTCGCCTACCAAAAAAAAAAAAAAAAAAAAGAAGAGAGAGAGAAAGAGAGAGAAGAAATAGGGAATGAAAAAAGCCTAGCCTAGGTACTTCACGCTACGGTTAATTGTTTCGCGGAGCAAGGGCGGAAATTTCAGTTTGCAAAAACACGGATGAATCGTGGGACGCAAAGGGAGGGAGAGAGAGAGAGAGAGAGAGAGAGAGGAATCGCAACGAGGAAAGATCGATCGTTGGATTAAACCTAACCGGCGTGAAGCGTATCGATCGTTCGGCTCGCAATCCGGTTTCTGCTGAACAACGTGGCACACCCGGTGACTCGTATTTCAAGGGAGAAACGAACCGCGTTCCAGGCACGACGACCGCGATAAAATCGGCCGTAACGACGACGGTGCCTCCCCTCTGCATCAATCCTACGAACGAACAAGAGCCGGGTCTACGCAATGCTTCGTAAAACACCCGATGACAATCAACGCCCGCCACCCGTGGTCTTGGCTTTAATGGTTTCTCCGTTTCGCGGCCACGGTGAAAAATCTCTTTCTTTCTCTATTTCTCTCTCGCCTTCTTCAACCTCTCATCAAAATACGAGGCACGGCACGATTCGTGAAACAATACGATCTTCCGGCGTATCGAATTTTTATTATCGGTTGTCGAACCATTTGTTGTTGGATTTCTGTGTATGGAGAAATGAAAAAGAATGGAGGTGTTGCGTTTCGTCGATAGTTAGGATATTGGCGATCCTTTCGAAATTTATTGGTAATGGATAGACCGTGGATTTTTATCGTAAAATCGATGCGAAGAAACGGAGAGCTTAATGGAATATTCGTTTCTTCCTTTCGATATTTTTCACCTTGCGTATCCTATTCTGAATTGTGAACTTTTTCCGATTCAGATGCGTGTTGTGAAACGCCACGACGTTTCACAGAAATTTTCATTCTTCTGTAATTATAATTTCCGTGTTTTATTTTCAAATTTCTATCGTCATCATAGATTGGAGAATTCATACATTCTGTATCTATTACAGAAATTTGGATTATCGTAAAATCAGATGGCAAGATGTGGAGAAAATCTGAACCAAGACTTGATATTTTAATCTCGTTTAATTACAACATCGTCGTCGAGACATTGAATTTCTTATTGTGTCTGTGTTATAATTTCATAGGTAATTAAAGTCGAGAAGAAAATTTATGATAACGTGAAGGGGAGCTAGAATATTCTAATGATGAATAAAACAAAGCGTTTGCAATAGCGACGAGGCGAGGTCAGAAATATCCATCGCGTGGACCGAAACAAGCAATTTAGATGCATTTTCATGGCGGTCGACAGCGCGGAAAAGCGGCATGAGTTATTTCCGACTTTACGGCGAGCAAGATCGCTGCTCACCGGCGCGTCGTGTTCCCCGAAGATAAGGTTTTAAGGTCTTAATCCTTCGAGGCGAAACGGAGTGGCGGATAACGCGGAGAAATAGAGGATGGAAAGTATTTCGAAACGAGTGCGCTTGATAATCTCTGTTACCTTCCACGATGTTTGTCCAGTCCGGCTCCGCAGAAGAATGGATTTACATATTTGCAATTTTTCCCCCCACCTATCTCTAGCATCACTTCTTTTAATCTTGAATCTATTAAATTTCCAATTTGATCTTTTCTATTTCTTTATTTCGTTATTGAAATTAATTAATACGAGCTATGATCAATTCAGAGGAGATTTTAAAAGAGATTTTTAAAATTTCAGAGTCAAACTTATAATTTTTCATCGATTCTTTAATTCACGATTTGATCGTGGAAAAACGAATGGAAAGAAATGGGAGGAAATAGCGAAGCCGAAGGCAAAGGATTCGCAAAAGGAAAAGGTCAAGAGGACAGAGACGAGTCGTGACACGAGGCCGAGGGTTAGAAAATTTATTTCTCTCGACGAATGATTTAGAGTTACACAGGGAATCGTTACATCGATGAATTATGATGTGGGTCGCGTTGTCCACGGCGTGTGATTATTAACCGATATCGCTGAGGCATCGCTGGTAAAATTTATCCTTGCAACGATGAGAATAGAAATTATCGTAACGATACACGAAGTCGATTTTCGCGATAACCATTCATCCGATTCATTCGAGAGATTTTTATCGAGAAAGATTGAAGGAATCAAGTTTAAAGCTTGGAGACGTTTGTTGTGAATAAAAATTTGCAACAAATTTTCTTGTTGTGGCCGCGAAAGAGGAAGAGGAAGATAAATGAATATTCGACCTCTCGCTGTTTAAATTTAGTTGTTTTACAAGTTTATCAAAACTATTGTTACACTTTATTGTTACTATTGTACGTATGAATGATCTGTAATCTGATACGTATATATATCTGATTCCTGGTTAAATGTTTGTTAAACAGAATCGCGCGAAAATGGGTATAAAATGCTGATCGAAAGCAAACAGGATAGGACAGGGTGCAAAATATAGGGTGTAGTAATCTATGAAATATCACGTGCTACTACAAAGCACACCGAGTAATCGTTTTTCCAATGAAACGGATATAAATGGAGCAAATATTTGTATTTCTCGTTCATCACTATATGAATTCTTTCTCTCTCTCTCTCTCTCTCTCTCTCTCTCTCTTCTCTCTCTCTCCGAAAATTCTATTATTGCATATTTCGAGTTCAAATATTTCGTTTCTCCGTGTTAAAGCGAAACAAATTTCTACAACTTTTTCCCCCTATCTTTCACACAAGTGAAAATAAGAGCGGGGGAAAAAAATATTATACAAAGTTTAAACGTAAACGTTTCGACACACGTGTTACGCGTAGATATTAAATGAAGCAAATTTTTCTCATATTTTGAAATGAAAATTCTCGCGAATTAAATGTAAATTAAATACACGTTATGCAAATATATATATATATATATATATAAAATAAAAATCTCTTTTCGACCATTTTGTAATATCCTTAATATCTATTGTTGCGCACATATTCGTATCGCATTCAATGTTTCGGATAAAAACAATATTATTCCAAACGTTTTAAATTCCAAATAATGCAATAACATCATTCGCACGTTTCAATCGAAATTGAATAATCTTGCTTAATACTGTTTTTTTTTTTTTTTTTTAACAAACATCGATCCATTTTAATCTTTTCGAAGCCCAGGAATTACAATTAACGATTAACATCCTTCTCTTTACCTCCACTTCTATAAAATATACACTCTTTCGAATCCAAAAAAGAAAATCATTCGGTGAATTTCATATTTCACGAGACGATTCAAAATTCGAATTTCACCAAAAAAAAAAATAAATTTCTATTTCCGGCTCCGAAAACACCGACGGTCGAAGTCGTCGCTGCGAAACAATGTTCACGATTAACAATTTGGTATCCGTTCCGGGGTGGCGGATCGTTAATCCCGGCATCGATGAAAACAATTTATTTCGCCGAATTACCGACCCGTCAGTGTCGGTCGCCTTTTACACGTGGCATAATGATACACGCCGCTCGAAAACGGGCGGAAAATTGATGTTCGAAGCGGAGCTGACATCGATCCCCGGGGAGGGGGAGGATTTTCCTGTCGGCCGGTTCTTTTCCGTCCGGCTCGATGATCCGGACGTCGAAGATCGATGACGATCAACGTTGTTCCGCGCCATGATCTCGCATCGTACGCGCGTACAACGACGGCCAGCCAGCCCGCGCGCATTCGCTGCGTTTACACGTCGAATCGCGGGAAGAGAGCCAGGACAAAAAGCCAGCCTAAGCCTCGATTTCCTCTCCACGTATTATAATTTGACAATTTCGACGTGGGAATATCGGTTGCCAACTGGATGAGGTGGTATGGCCGTTACGTATAACACACTGGCGAGGAATTAATTCGATCTTTTTGAAGAATTTTGGCAAACGGATCGAGAGGGACACGGTGACTTTGAAAATCGGCTCGATCTTTTTTAGAAAGGAGGATTGGAAACATATTGATTGTCCTTCTGAAAGGATATATATATATATAAGAAAAATACGTACAATATATTATTCAATGTATTATTTAACGATCGATTAAAAATATTATTGGCAATGGCAAAGAGTTGAAAAGATTTTGAGAATATCAAAACTTTGATAATTGTGGGGTGAAAGATTTAAAAAAGAGAGAGAAAGAGGCAAGAAAAGAAAGGATAGTTTTGTTAGAAAAACTAGCTCGTAACCGCGAATATTCCAATGTTCGAGTGTTATATGTGACTGAACGAGGTTGAGTCGTTGGTAACGGGAGCCGCGAAATCGTGTGCCGCCTAGACGAATTTCCAATATAAATATTTGAGTTTGTTGGATTTTGCGGCGAATCGCGCGATCCGCGTTCGTTTGCCTTTCGAGAGGTTGAACGTGGTCCGCACGTCGACGCCCGCGTACCACGTTCTTGCAATTCGTTGATTACTTTTGCGATTGGAATCGAGACAACGTTTCATTGAATCGTGGAACGTTCGATGGACAAGGATGTGAAAAAAAAAAAAAAAAAGAAAAAAGTTCCTTTCTCTCAAAAACTTTTCTTGAACATCGCGTATTTCAAACGAATCGAAACTTTATTTCGATGACCAAAATTTCACTCGCTTGTAATAATTTTCAAGTTCGACAAAATTTCAAGCCGACCGTAATCCGCGCATAAAAAACAATCCTCAACAACACGAATCCATCTCAACCCTTGCAAGAAAGCTGCCTTCCAAATCGTCAAAAAATATTCCCCCAATTGGGCCCAATTCGGGCCGAATGAATCAACGTCTCGTTGCGAGATCGCCTTCCCTCCAAACCGTCAGCCCTCCCTAAGATGAAGGGGAAGGAAGGAAGCGCGGGGGAAGATTATTTTCCACGGCTATTCCCGGCCGTATCCATCTCAGGCGAAAGCCTCGTTCCGCAAATTGGCGTCGAGTTATCCAAGTGGCCGCTGACGACTCGACCTGGCGTCGAAGACGAGGGAACGAAGACGAGAGGGTTGGAAACAGCGATAGCTGGTTTGGATTTGGAAGGGAAGGAGGGGGGAGAGGGTCGAGTGGATGCGGATACTGCAGTCGGGCCAGGTTCGATTTCGCCTCCGACGAGTGGATACGAGATGCCGTGATCCAGCAACTCCTCCACACCGTTGCGCGAGTGTACGACGACTAATCTGGGGTTAAGCCTGAGAAACTCGCGGGAGAAAGAGGAGAGGGCGAAGGGAGACGGTGAGGAGCGTGACGAGGGGGTGAAAGAGAGGTCGGAATTAAGCCGAATCTCGAACCGGGTCTCGGCCCATAACCCGACTCCCAACCACTGTGTACAGGGAGATGCACTAGCCTAACTCCACTTAAATTAAAGCAATCTATCCTGCGGAACTCTTGCGCTAAGCCGGCAGGTTAAGCGACCGATTACCGGAAGAGGAAGAGGGGCGGCCTCGGTGTCGTTCTCCTGTAAGCTCGTGCCCCCTGGAAAACCACTTTCCTTTACTTTCCATCCGAACACGTTGTCGCCTCGTCGCCGAGGATTTACTCGTCTCGCTGCTGATCTTGTACATCATCCTTTTCTTTCTTCGTTGGGGGATGGACGATGGCGATCGGGCGCGAGAGAGAAAGGTTTGGAAAAAATTAAACGAGAGTAGAGTAGAACGATTGATGCAGGATAAAATTTTCGTGGGTGGGATCGAAGGAATATTTTTTGCGCGTAGATTATTCGTCATCCGTAAAATTTGGCAATGAGAAATTCAATTTTACGAATCTCCATGTCTTAAAGAATGGCTTAACATAGAATATTTTCAAATGATATTCAAATTAACAACAAGTTTTATTGTTAATTCAAGCTGCTCCATTTTACCGCGCCTTAAATTTAGAATTCTAATAACGATTAATATAATACGTAACGTACGTAAGGCGCATCGCCGCGCCAGTAATAAAGACTGTAATATCGTTGCACGAAGGAATTTTCCTGGAACGGAATTACGCAACGTCTCGAGCGAAATTTCCACGGAAACACGGTTCACGGAGAGGAGCGCGAAATGACACACGGTTGGCTTGATTCATTTCGAAGAAACGCGTTCAAGAACAATTACCCGATCGATTACTGTTAAACGAATTAAACGGTGGAGAGGGAAAAATGCAGGACAATAACACGGATCCTTCAGTTTTTTTTTTTTTTTTTCCATTTTTCCGGAATCAACTTTTACCGTCTCGGATTTGCTCTGCGTTCCTTCCAAATCAGGCAGGATTAAATCGTTCCCCGTTGAAATGAATTTTTCATGTCTCGCGAGCGGAAGGAAGAAAGAGACGAAATGTTTTTTTCATACGTTATTTATAACGTATCGTTCGTTAAAAATCGACGACGAGAGAGAAATAAAAATGAAACAAAGGAGAGGATCGTTTTCCTTCTCGAACGGAATAGAAATGGTATAGAAACAACACCCATCGACTCTTCCTTCTTCCCGTTTCCTCGTCTCTTTGACACCGTCTTCCCCTTTCGAGCAAAGTGAACAAAGACCCGTTTGATTTTCATTTCCTTCTGGAATGCCATTTACAGTCTGTGTTTAAACGGCCCCTCCCCCACATTCGATTCAAACTAGAAACGAGCTTGCACCGCGACACCGGGGGTAACATCTCGCCCGCTCTTTCATCCACGTGTTTATTCTCCGAGTTATTCGATATATCGTGGATATATACGTAGGCGAATGGAAATTGCAAGATAGCCGATTGTAAGGCTATGACAGAGTGTAATTTGATATGTCTATTTTGTCAGGGGAATAGGTTTAGTTAATCCCCTCCCCCCTCTTTATACGCGGAATGGGATATCGCGAACGCAATCACGCGTTATAATTGTAAAGGAGGATGTAAATAGTATCCGGAAAATTGAACGAAATTTATTGGAGAAGATAAACGAAAAGAGTCGGGAGATTGACGTTCATAAATCGATAAATCGATAATTAAGAATTTTTAAAAAAAGAATTTTATCATCCCTTATTTCATTAACATTATTTATTAAATATCATCGAGTAAGTAAACAATTGAGCTCTTCTCTCAATCAAACGTGAAAATATTTTTTTTCCATAGCAACAAATTGTGCTATGCTTCTTCACGACAAAATATTAATACTTCTTCATCGTCTTCAACGCAAGGAAAGAAGGATTCCGAAACAAAACGATACGCAAATTATTTACAACGAGGTGGGAACAAAGTTTCATCGTATCTCTGGTTCTCGCGAACGTGATCGTTCGAAAATTCGGAAATCGTGTTAATTCGCGGGGCGTCGAGAATCGGGGATCGCCGACGTTGAAGCGATTAAATCGCGGCCGAATGCCGATCTGAAATTACACACGGTGCACCAGGATTATTACTGGATCGCGTAATACGTGGATCGTGTCGGATTACGGCTGCATTTCTGTCTTACTTGTCTTACTCGCGACATCGAACGCAACGCTGGAACAGGATACCGAGATGAAAGGGAGAGGAAAGGAACGGTGTGTCTGCGAGCGATTTCTTTTCTTCTCTTTTCTTTTTTTTTTTTTTTTTTAAGACGCGTTTGCGACACGGGCGTGCGATAATGATTGGAATTCTTGAAACCGTATTCTCGCCGCGTTCTCACGATATGCTAATGCCTTACGATCATTGTGTGCTCATTGAAGCATTCGACGATAGTGCCGCGATGTTATTGGAGAATTGTCCGACGGAAAAATCTCGAGCGTTCCGATATTTACATCCGCGAGAATTTTGCAAGATCGTCTTGCAAAGCTAGAGCCAAAAGGATCCAATACATCGATTTATCGTGAATGAAATGATCGCACAATAATACTTTTTTTCGTCACGATTCGCTCTTCTAGAACATTTTATATCGTGAAACTGGTGAAGCATGGAAAAATTAAGACGCCATCAATGATCTCGAATTCACCGTTTTAATCTCGAGAATTTGAAATTAGCTGTGTGATAAATTCAATAAAACGATGGAAGAAGAGGAAGAAGTGCCTGTATCCTCGATCGAAACTCGAGAGGGGAAGGCGGGGAGGAAGGGGGAGGAGGCGGTTGATTCGTGGAGTAAATGGAAAGCGGCCGCATCTAAATGAAGAACTTAGCCTGTCCTAACTGCGGTTGAATTACGTGGCGGCTGCTTAACGCGTCCCCAGCCGCGTTAATTACGTTAAACCGCCGGCAGGAATTAATTTTGCGGGGCGGAGAGCTTTATCTTGGAGAGCGTGGACAAGAAATGGCGCGCGATAAAGCGAGCCCGGCCATCCTTCGCAGCGCCGCGAAATTGTTTGATTCGTGTTCGCCCTTAAATAAAAAGGGATTAAGGAGCCGGTCGAAAGATAAATAGAAGGCGAAGATTTTCAGCGGTGTTTAAATTGTTGCGATTGACTTCGAACGGGAAGAGAAAAGGAGGAAGGTTTGTCTTCCAAATTCTAAAGGTACAGAAAGAATCGTAAGATTGATTTTTCGACTCGCTTCAGGAGGAGAACTTCAACATTCATCGTCGTCCAACGATCCTGTTGAACATCTGAATACATCTGAATTATTCTTAACGGTTAAATATTTTATTTCCGCGTATAATTTAAAAGGAACGAATCAACAATTCCTTTGAATCATTATGCATATGTACGGCAAACCGGCAAACTGAATATAAACATGCTTGCTCGACAAACCATTAATTCATAAATCAATATTTACGGTATTTACAACCATTCATCGTTACATATAAATAAAATACGCATATCCTGTATATATTCTCTATTAAACTCGATACAATATTGCAATATCGAGACTACCAATGCGTCCAATTCCAATGGAAATTCATGTTTTTTTATTGAAAAAAAAAAAAAAAAGAAAAAAAAAGAAAAAAAAGAGTCAGGAAAACGTATATTAATTACGAATGGAACGGTAGAGAGGACGATGACTTAACGTTTTGCCATTAATCAGCGAGCATTAAGTACAGCGCTTGAGGAAGATCAGTGTTATGGAGTGTGACAAGGAGGATCGCGAGGGGTGGACAACGAAATATTAAAAATTACGTTCCACGATATATCTCGAAAAATATAAATCGTATCGAGACGGAACGAAAATGAATTTTATAGAAGAACAGAGTTTCATCTTGAGTTTATTTATGATAATACTCTTTCTCGAGTTTTAGTAATTTTTTATACAAACGATGCGATATTTGTATAAAAAGTTTTTCTAATTTCTTCCCGTGGTAATTGATGGCAGGTTTTGCGGCACGATAAAAATGATTGAGAAGGAGAAGGAATGGCGGATTGTCGGTGTATAAGAAGCGATATTTCTAAATTCGGAATCTATTTATTCGATGACGTAAAGCGAAGGATACCGCGTTTAACGGCGGAGAAGATCCAACGGGGAATTCCGGTAAAGCGGTGGAAATCGGGATTTATTCGTATGGATTTGTATGCCAAGAAAATATGCTTGTAGATCATCGCGATGGAATCGAATTTCACGCAAGAAATCGAATTAAAGTCACGTCGGAGACAATTCGATTTCAAAAATCGTCTTAGCCGAGCCCCGATACCTATTTCCATATAGATAACAAATGTAACTTCGTTGGAATCGAGTTACGTTTTATCGATTGGAGTTTCGGTTTAAGTTGCTGCCAGGAGGGAAGCGCGTGTAAGCGCCGCCGCTAAAACCTGGGCTGCGGAAATTTCAACGATAATTTCAATCGATCAAAAAACTGCGAGGGAAAAGTTGTAGCAGCCAAGATTTCGAATTATCTCTTTCGTTCACGCGTTCAAAATTTTCCCACGGCTGAATATTAAAAATACGTTTAAATTTCGAATTTTAATCGACACGACGAGTATTAAAAAAATTTTTTTTTCCTTTAATAACAATTTTTCCTAATCGGGGATAATGCGAACGTGGTTCGAACAAAATCGAGTATGAGAATAAATATAACGAGTGAGTAAGTTCAACTGGTGAACGATAGGCTGTGAAAGCTCGGGACGCAATCAATCATGCAAATCACGCCCGTTACAAAATCTCGCAATTCGGTGTCGGATTCCATATGGTAATGCCGTTAATATCCACCTGGTATATCGATATACAAGCGGATATATGTGGATATATACGTGTCTATGTATATATATTCTATACAGGGAGTCACATATTTGAAACAAAGGATGAACGGCAATCTGGCTGGCTCCAGCCGTGCACCATTGATTATTTATTAACGATTAATTGGCTCGTATTGATCTTTGCACGCGCCTCGCTGTTCGAGCCCCGCGTTATTGCAACGTCATTTCGCGCGATCATCAAAAAATCATCGAGCCAATTCGGGTCAAACAATCATCTCCAATCACCGTTGTCGCACGGACAGAAAAGTGATTTAAGTTCTGAATTCACGACAGCGTTACGCGGCCCGATAGATTTTATCTATATTAATATCGACAGAATTATTTCGCCAATTTTGCACATTGTACAATGGACAAAGAGTTATCGCATCACTGCGCGGCACACGTGCTTTATTTTCAAAATAATATTAATAAAAACGGCGAGAAACTGCTTAATTCATCGCAGCATACCTGGGACAGAAATTCGTGCAATTTGAATCGGAGGCGAGAATTCGTCATCGTTTCGCGGTATTATGCATCGTATGGCGAATGGAAAATTAACGATGGAACGTGTACATGTGTAAGTACGTAGTTTCCGATGTTACTAATACGCGAATAACAACGAATAACCCTCGAATCTCTGTAATTTCTGAATTATTATATTCATAAATGTCGAAAGATTATTTTTCCAGTACTTTATTTTATTAAATTGAAGGATTGTTTCGCGAAATTCTTATTACGAAATTAATATTAGTAAAAAAAAAAAAAGAAAAGAAAATGATTACGTCCTAAATTTAAAATCTAAACAGGTGATAAATATTCAAAAAATAGAACGATATCTACCATTAATTTTAAGCCATTGTCGAAGCCATTAGTCGAATTAATTGTCGAATGTCTTTAATTATTGGATTCGGGCGATAAAACGCGACCTCATAACGGTGTGTCGAGGCCGTTGGCATCGGCCGGAACAAGAACGACGAAGAGGAGAACGAGGACAAAGTGGCGTGTAACCGAGGGGGAAAGAGAGAACGCGTCGATATGATGGAAAATTTGCAAAACACCGAATTTCAATTATCCGTATTTCGAGGCGGGAGAGTTAAAAATACCAGAGGGAATGAATTATAATTACCTCAAATGGCACGAATGACGCGGAGACACGTCCTCGAAAATTAAAGGACGCGCGGGAAAAATGGTGGCCGCACTCGAAACGACTCGCGCTCTTTTAATTAATTTATTGCGAATCCAATATTGGCCCAATACCAATAAAAAAAAATCGATTGCAATGCATATCGTTGATGATACAGGTTCTTTTTTTTTTTCTTTCTTTCTTAAATGATTTACAATTTCACAAGGACGAGATATGATCGCTTAACTACGAGCTACGTTCTTTAACTGACAGCTTTAATTTTGCTCAATATTCTATCCACTGTTCAAATTCACACAGGAAGGATTTAGAGTAAAGAAGAAATTGAAGTTGATATTACAAAAATAATATCCTATATTTTTAATAAAAAAAAAATATGGAACTGTTCTTGACGTTTTCATAGTGAAATCGTAATTATTTTTGATACAAACGCAAATAAAAATTCTCACTGGAAGGAGGAACTAATTCGTCGATATTAAAATCGGGCGATGATCTCGTTATTCGCCCCTCTTTCGCCACCGTTCAACGATCGGAAAACAACGTTTTTCGCGCAAGAGTTGGAATTATCATCGGAGGAAGGAAGGAAGGAAGGAAAAAGAAGGGCCAGTTGATTGTAATCGGCGACCTAATTGCCGAGTATTGTTCGCCGCGTTCCACGATTTCTCGTAACACGATTGCGGCACGATGTCAGCGGGACTGTGAATTTTCAACGAGTCGATTCGTTTTCGAGCGGCGACACGTAAAAAAGAGGGAAGAGGAAAATGCCGGAACCCTGCGAACAACGGCCTAGACGCCGCGTATCGAACCGAAGTCACGTACCGCGGTCGGTGTAGAGAAAAAAAAAAATAAAATAAAATAAAATAAAATAAAATAAAAGAAATTGAAAAAAAAGGAGAGGAAGGAAAAAAAATGGTATTTCTGTTTGCGCGCCTGACCGCGGCGAATGCAGAAAAAATGATTTATCACCGACGAGATTTCGGCGAGGCAATCGGAACCCGAGGCAATTTCAGAGGAGTCCCGTGGTTCGAAACGTCTAATCGTGTTCTCCCTAATGATCAGACATTTCCACTCGGGTATACGTGACTTAGCGCGAAGATAGGTTATGGAATTTCGGAGGTGGAACCGGTTTAATTTCCTTCCAACTTCCGACGTTTAATTTAAATTCCTTTTAAATCGAGAAAAATGTAAATATTATAAATGAGATAAGCGCGGAGATAAGTTTCAGAATGTCGAAGAAGAGATTGAACCAATCTTACCCCTTCTCTCGAAATTTAAACTCGAAATTTAAACTCTTCTATTGAATCGTGAGAAAGATAATAAATGTAAGTTTTTTATCTTTGACGATAAGCGAAGAATGTAAAGATTGAGTTCTTAAGTCGAAATTCGAATAATTTATCCGAAGAATCAAATAAACGAGTAGCACACTTTGGATATTTTCAATTGTGATTGAATTTAATCGATCGAATTAATCCTTTCACACCGCGATGCGTGTTGATTCTCGAATTAATGAGTGTCATAGAATCGAAATTCTGGCCGAGTGCATCGTGGAAGCAACGTCCAATTGACGAAGGGGTGGGGGGGGAAAAAAGAAGAAGAGTATTCAAACAGCTTTTAAATCCGAAAGCGTACGGTACTGCCATCTACGCGCTGACGCGGAAAACTAGAATCCAGCGAGAACGACGAATTCTCTGGCTGGTGTGCATGTATACGTCGTGAGAGACCGGATTTCCCTCGAGCCACCCCTTTATACCGGGGAAAAACAACCCCCGAAATGCGTCGTGTAATCGTCAGCCTGTAGCGTCGCTCGAAACACGCGAAACTTTCAAACACGATCCAGACGTTATTCTCTCCGTTTCAAATTTGTCGTCTCGTTATTACAAGTACCAATATAATATTCATCCCCATTTTATCCACGAACAAGCTTAAACTCTGACAACAAACCGGCACGACAAACTTTACTTACGTTACAACGACTCGCCGATTTCATTTTTGACTTTTATCAAGATTTCGAGCTGCTCTCGAGCATTGATTTCGTCTTACCTGAAACAAAAAGAGAAAGGAAAATTGAAAGATGAGCGAAGTTAATGAGATATTTTGTTAAACATGGGTGTAAGGGATTACAACGAGGGGAAGATTCAAAGGCCGACAGCTGCTTTGTAACGCAAGAATTACGCCTCGCGTGGGATCGCGTCGTTAATATGCCACGAAGAAACATAGATGCGCATACGTTCAGAAATTTATTAGTCTCGATGAATTTAAATGAGGGCCATAGCCTAACTATAGATGTATGAAACTCTTGGTACATAGTCTTATGTTTGTAATATATACTTATGGTGAAAATCTTCGTTGGAATTAGCCGATATATATATTGAAAAGCTTCGAAATATTCGAGAGATTGAAAATCATTGGTAACGAAAATAAATAAGAAGGAACGAAAGATATGGAAAAATATGGATGAGATATCGATCGACGATGCTTTTCAAAACAAACGGATCAAAACAAAGAGAGAATAAACACAACTATTCGAGATTATGCAGCCATCGACTGGATTGGAGAAGAATGAGAACCTACTCTTTAATTTTATTCTATCAATATAAATTTAAAATTTCTTTCCTTTAATCTTTTCCATCCAATGGAATAGAAAATTCTTTTCTAATCCAATTTATCGTTCCATCTTTCTGTATCATAAAAATAATCATAAAATTAATTAACCAATCTCTAATTTCGAAGAATGTTAATTCACAATGTTAATCTTTGTCGTGGATATATTTTTTCCTTATCAAGTACATCGCAAAAAATAATCACGTAATATCGATTAATTCAAACAATGTTAATTATGTATTTTTTATAGATCTTGATATGAGATGCCTCGATTATTTCGTTTTAAAGAAGAATATCCAAATAAAATCTCGATCTACAATTTCTCGATCCTGATGATATAACGCGATATAGATCGAAATCGTTTTGAAACAAGAACGATAGCCATCTTAGAGTCCGTCGTAAATCACCGGCCGATTCGATCGCAGCGAAAAGCTCGGCATCATCCGTCTCTGACAAAGTGTAGACCTGCCAAAGGATCTTCCACTGCTGCTAACTTCCGCTCGTTATTTACGGCTCTAGATTGGTGGTACTTCGTTCGAGTTTCGGCGCGAAACGTGAGGTCGAAATCGCAAATTGATCTCGACTCGTTCCAGAGACTTTTATCGCCGGTTATTCTCCTCCCATTTCCTTCCAAACTGGTATATATAAGTTTCTTAAATCGGTTCCATCGGCGCAATAACGAAAATAATTTTCCCCGCGCCAATGCACATTGTGCATTACGTGCTTCAGATTCAAGATATCGTCATCAATTTTCAAAGGTAAATATTTATTTTTAATCTACCCTATTTTTCGATTTATGCCGGCTTTTTTTATACCGGATCTTACGAAATGAGAAATTTCAGAATATTATACGCCATTCGTTATATGTGTTTCAAAAAAAGGAATTCATCTATCCATTGACCATCGGCAATAATTATTTTTCTGGAAAATATATTCCATATTCAGCATTCTAAATTAATCGCTCGAACTTTTAAGATACTAAAAGTATATAAGTATATGATCGATTCAGTCCCCAAGTTCCACAATCTATTCGACAAAGAGTATAACTTCTGTTCCACGTCCACCCACTTAACGATCCTCCCTCTCGACGAAACCTCATAATTAATTCACGCTTAATCCCCTTATATCTTCCATCGCAAAATCCCTCAAGCGCTGGAATTCGATCGAAACGACGAGTATTCGCAGCTTCTTCTCCGCCGCTTTCTTAAACGCGCAAAAAGGAAAAAAAAAAAAAAGAACAACGAATAAAACAAAGAGAATAAAAAAAACGAAAGGAAGAATCATAAATACACGGTGTAATACCATTAGCCGGTCGTATCTCTTTCCAATCACCGACCGCCCTTAAAAAAAGATTTTCAATAGAAGTCCGCGCGACGCCCAGAGAGGACGTAATTCAAGCGTTCTTATCCGATCGCCTGTGCGGCTCGATCGATTTTCCCATAAGTCCGATATCACCTCTCCGCAAGGAACTCCGGCCGGGCATAAAAGTTTCATTCGATCCATACGAATATACGTATGTATGTATGTATATACGATCCGCTCGATTCCGAGCGAGAACAAAATGGAAACGGGTCGGTCAAGGGGTTGTTGGATAACGGCGCGACGATTCAGGTATATCGAAGGAGGGAACGATTACACATGCGAATCGAACGAATTGCGAGTGGAGCGAAAGGTGTAAGAATGCAGAATGCTGACCGTAGGCGGTATAGGTCAGACATGAATTCTTGATATCCGGAGCTTCGACTTGACCGCAAACACCGCCGTTCTACGGTGTTACGTACGTGTACGCAGTGCTGCCAACCGCGTACGCCTCGCCACGACGTTAACGTCACACTCACCCTGTTACCAACTTTCTTGTTGCACCGGTGTTACAATCGATCGGCGAATCACACGCGGCCGCAACCGGTGTGATCGGATGTTGTGCATCGACGCGCGTGTGAATCTTTGATGGAGGGAACGATTTCGGGGGAATGTGCAAGTATCCGTTGTACACGATTATATAGGAATATTTAATTTTTAACGGAATTGAAACGCGTTACGAGAATAATTTTCAGAATGTCTAGGATATTAATACGGTTAATTTCGTGGTGAATTTGAATTATCAAACGAAATTTCGACCCGCTTATACGATTTTATTAACACATTGAAGAAAAAAGAGAATGGAAAATCGGAAGGAACGAACAGCCAGAACACAAATTCATTCAAAAATCATTCTCCCTAAATTTCGAGCCGCCCAACACGCTTCGATTCACCCGGCCAACCGATCGTGCAATTCGTCTGGCGTGGCAATTGCACCGGTAAGCTGCAGGAGGCGGGCATCTCGCGATCCCGCGTATATATCAGCGACGCAATTGATATATCATCCTGGTGGTGGTCCACGCGGGCAATTGCTCGTGCACCGCGTTTACACGACCGCTTGGCCGATCCACCGCCACTGTTTCAACCCATCCGCCATCAAAATTCACCGATAACTCGAAACACCCATCTCTCTCTCTCTCTCTCTCTGTTCCTCCTCGCACGGTCGATCACCGATTGTTTCGACCTTCGTCGTCGTTGTTCCCGCCGCAACGGTGGAACAACCAGAAACCTAGAAACCGGGAATTATCCTCGAGACCGGAAGATCAGTTCCCAATAATCCACGGCACGCGCATTTACATCGGGAACGAGGTAATAAATACGGCGTTTACACGGCTAGCCACCTGGAGGGAGGGAGGAGGATAAATTCCTGGCCACGGTCCAGCGTTTCGAGTTTCGAGAAGCCGTTTTCCCTCTCCCCCCCGATACAAATGGACGCAGGAACCGCATCGAAACTGCGAAACTGGCCGAGCTGGCCCCGTTAAATGAACCAGTCATCGTGGAAAGGATCGAGGAAATGGAGGGAAGGGCTTCTTTCACTTCTTATCTTGCGTGAGCTCGCGGGATTCGGATTTATTTTTTAGAGCAAAGGGTGAGGGAGGACATGCCTGTGCTTGGATTATGGATTTCGCAAAAGAGAATTGGACGTGCAAGAACTGTGGGGAAAAGCTTGAGCCACTTGTTATAAATTGGATTCTTAAAATTGTGGATGAAAGAAAAATTGTGTCTTTTGATATAATTTTGAGTGAACAAAGCCACTTAGCAGACGAGTAATAACTGGAGGAATAATGAAAGATCAGAGGGTGTATTTGTACGAAAGGGATAGTTAGACGAGGACTTTCGAGAATTGTGTTTCGCGTACATCTCTCTGTAGGAGAGAGCATGTAAAGGCCACCGCAGTAGCCATATAAAGTTGTTCCCCACTTCACTTACATAGAATAGAAAACAGAGATTATTTGTAGTGGAACAAATCTGCGAGAACGTGTATTCGTGGAAGTACTTTGAAAAAATAGATATCTATTTATTTACGCGATATCTCTTATGCCACTGCGGTATTTAAACTCTCATCTGATTAATGAACGTTGCATTTATTAAAATTGTTTGTTGCAGCATTGGTCTGAACCTTCGTTCCGCTAATTTTCCTATTCGTAACTTAGTCTTCAACATTGCTCACGAGCATCTATAATTATCCATACACGATATAATAAGACAAAGACTGCAGAAATAGCTAACCCCAGACTTTACTCCTATCGAGCTTTTTACATCGCCTGTTGTTCACGAACGCTTTGAACTTGGTTTAAAACATTAAACTCACACTTTGCTAATTTTGTTGCCCGTAACGTTGCTTTCAGTGGCTTGAAAATAGCACTAAGAGCCAGAGAAAATCATCGAACAAAACATACTCTCTCTCCCTCTCTCTCTCTCTTCATCAATCCTCAAAATCTACCGTAGAGGTATAAAGAGAAACTCTATTCGAATATATATACATCGTGCGTTCGTTACTCCAACTGGAAATTTTCAACAGTTGCATACGTTACGTTGCTTTATTATCCACCATAGTTTCCTAAGTGGTCGAGTAACCGTAAATACTCCATCTTATCGAGCTGTACGCGGTATATCGCAATTGAACTCGCTGTAAATAGCGCGGTATCACGGAACGGTTCGCTATCGGGCGAGGTCGATACGCGATAAAGATAACAAGCAACAGGGTAATTAGCGAAAAGCCACTTAGCAGCGTATTAATAACGTAGAACGGAATAATTCGTCGATCGTGGTCGCGCGGTTCTCGAAAAGGGAATCGTGGAGAGAATTAGATGTTGCTCCATCCTCGCGTGCTACGCGCTATCGATCAGAATTTATCGGCCATCGGTGTAATTGCAAACGAGCAAAGAGAAAAAAAAAAGAAAAAGAAAGAAAGAAAGAAAAAGAAGCTAAAAGAGTAATTCTTCAAGCGAAGCAAGTTCGATTGAAATCGACAATTGTAATTAAACGCGATATTTTCCATGCCGGAAATTTTCGATTTCTTTCGAATTACTGGAAGACGCTATTGTAGAATTTCATATATAACTCGATATATGTCCTTGTATAAATATTCTTACGATGAAGGAAAGATGTGTAAATGTAGAAATTAGAATTTCATCTATTCCCAGATTTAACGAAGAATTGTGCGTTGAAATTGTGAAAGCGAGAAGAAGAATTTTATATTATTAATCGAAAAATTTAATAAAAAAAAAAAAAAAAGAGAAAAGAATATCACGCGATATTTTATAATTCATTTCGCGTGTAATTAATATCTACGCGAAAATTAGAACAAGGGAGGGGAAATCCGTTTCCAGTGGAAACGGAAATAAAAATCTTTCGACTCTACGAGGAGTAGAGGAAATGACATCTATTCCACGTATGAAAATTTATGAATCCAAATTTCGCCCGCGAGGTGGAGGATTAAAGCGAGGTAAATTAATATTAACCGAATCAATTGAAACGCGTATATCCTATAATCTTACCAATTAATATCGGTGGGGGAGGGGGGAAAAAAGAGAAAACGGGGAAAAAGCAATTAAACGAATCATCGGTTATTTCGGTGTACCCATTATCCGCCACTACCACGTAATATCGAGTATAATACACACGTATTTATGATATACGATAAGAGGTTTACGAGATAAGAGGGAGAGGAAAAACGGTGGAGACGGTGGACTTGCTTTGATGCAGAAACGGCGGACGAGGACAAATCACGATCGCGAAACTCCACGGGCCATTAAACGCTATCCTTATCAACAGCGTAAAAACAATGACACCCTCGTATCGGCCGGCTGATACCCTTCGTCCATTCGACGATGTTAAGGGCTCGCGTGTCGCTCGCTTGCTATCTCTTTTAACGCGTGCGTGACGTTCCACGATGAAATCACGTTGCAAGTCAAACGATGCAACGCGCACAAGACACGATCGTTCCAAACCATTTTGCATTCGTGTGTCGTTGCATCGTTACGTTTTGCAGTTTAAGGGATGTTTCTTTGTCTCAGAGACGATCGAGACGTCATTTTCTTTTGTCATTCCATTCCAACGAATGACGAATATTTATCGGATCGTTATATACGCGAAATGTGAATCGATTTTGCAAAATTTATTTAGGGGCCGGTAATTAAATAATATTTATTTCGCAATTCGAAAATTGATTCAGATGCTTTCGAGTGTGGTGTCATGTTGGTTGTTTAGCAAACAGTTTATTGATTGTTGGATATTTCTATAGCTTATGTAATTATCATCGTTGACGGAATTTAATGTAAAAAGTCTTGAAATTTTGAACGATATCTCGATAAAAGTAGTTTAATATAGAAAATTGACTTTTCCCGTTCTCACCTGTCAAATTACTCCGAATGTCGATTTAAAAAGATATATAAAATGCGTAGATGTACATTTACTACATCGAGGAACACGCTCCCACTTCATCGTCAACAAAGATTAATCGATCTTTAAGATCCAAACGACGAAATTCACGTATCACAAACGCATTTCGTTATATCAATATTTATATTTGAAAATGTAGATTTAAGAAGAAGTGAAACACGAATATGCGATGTATATTCACAATCCCTGCTACATCAAAGAACGCACACTGAATCACACTTAGCAGTATCTGCGATCTCCGAGAGATCCAAGAAATTCATCGCATCGATTTAACGTTGAGAATTTAAAACACAGTGTATTCAGACTCGTCACGCATCCATCCGCATATATAACCGGCCATACTTTCAAAAATCCAGTAAAATAAATCAACGTCTACAAGATCCATAAGGAATCATAGACCGTCGTGCGTTCCGCTATTGTCCGCGCTGCCATTTCCCAGACCCCGAACAATCCCGTCCCTATTTACAATTCGAGTCCGTTTTCCGTCCAACAAGGGAACCATCTTCCGGCGTGGAACATTACACGAGAGAACGGCGTAGAAAAGCGCGGATAGAAAACGAGAAGGAAACGGGCCTGGTACGGGGACAGAAAATAACAGAGCGAACAATTTGAGAGATTACAGAGGCCCTGGGTGCTGGTTTCCAATCGGTTGAGCCCGGCCGCTGGCCGCATACCTTGTTTCCAGCCCCCCTCCCTCTCCCCCTCTCGCTCCGTCCAAGCCAATTCTTCTCTTCTCTTCTTCCTTCACCCGTGTCGGCCGTTTTGCATTTTCTATTCTGCATTTCACGTTTTGCCACGCGCAACCCGCAAATTTACCGTAAATAATGCTCCATTCGTTGCTGCATCCCGCGTGTCGCATTGCAGAAACCGATTTTTTTATGGAACACGGAAATACGTGTTGGAAGGCTGGCTGGTCGGTGGAGGTCTCCAAGTGAATTTTATGTCGGGTGAAGATTATAGATGAAGCATAAGTATAAGGAATAATCGAGTGGATGACACATGCAAAAATTAGGGAAACCAAAATCGAATCAAATTTTACCTCCACTTCTATAATACGAATGACGCAAGTTCAACGAGTTTTCCATACATGCAGCTTCGCCACTACACTCGCCACTCGTGATGAAATTCAAGACGCTTCTATACGTCACGAGCTTTCCAGCACGGTGTATGTCGCGAGTAGACTCCAAGAAACCGTTACTTGTCCACTCAACCCGCATCCTTTGACCTGCCGCAGGTTACGGATGCCACGCACCCGTACACGCACGGGACGTGTTGCACGGGACGTACGAGGATTCCTGGCTGATCCGTCTTGATTTAGAGGAGCGGGTTACGCGCGCTGGATACCGGACCATCCGAATTGAATGCCGGTTACGGGATTAATTCGAGCCGCATCCGTTTGATCGCGATTCGATTGAATTGGGCGGGGTGGTTGGAGGGCTCGCCTCGAAATATTAACCCTCTCTTCCCTCCCCTCCCCCCTCTCGCTCCACCGTCTCTGTTATAGCCTGTTTAACAGGCTAAGATTAGTAGAACCCGCGATTCCAGCCAGCTTCGATGGAATATGTTTCGAGCGTTGCTGTCGGTATTTTGGCCAGGATGGAACGCTTGTGCCCGGCGATCTGATCTGGTATATCGACCGTTCCCCCATTTTGGCGGGGGGAGGGGGAAGGAGGAGGAGGAGGGGATTGACGATGATTCGCTTTTGCTCGATGAAAAGGTGGCGATGAGAAGAGGTTATATCATAATAAATTCGACTCGACGTATCCTTTTCGTTCTAAATTAATATTATAAAATTTAACGAGGTTAATCAGCTCAGAAGGTCAATCACGAAGCGTTCTTACGTTCTTCGGCGGAGAATGATTGGAGAAATACAATTTGTTAATTGAACGTATCTATCATTTCTCGTTCGTAATATAATTCTAAATTTGTAATTTATCTATGATTATCTTATGTATATCAGAGTAATATTTATAATAAAAGGATCGATAATTCATGCGAGGGTACAAGGGCAAGGAGGATAAGCTAAACACGTTCAAGACTTGGCTATACAAAGATTAAAATTAACTGGCAAAAGTAGTAATAACACGTAATGATTATTATCTCTACGTGCAACAAGATAACAAATCTACGCGTCATTGTACGATTCTACGCATCGAAATTTGTAACCAACGATCTAAAATCCAACCAGAAATTCTTGCCCCGTCCAATCCGACTTCCCGATCAAAATACAGGCCCCCAAGAATGAAAACAACGCATCCTTCTCACATCCATTCTTCTTTCTCGAGCAAAACACAGGAAACGGAGGAAGGAACGTTCCATCATCATCATCATTCACGTTCACGCGCGAAGAAGACAAAGAAGGGAAAGGGATAAACGTCTCGCCTCAACGTTCGCGACACGAGAGCATTTCGTCAACATTTCTGGCAGCAAGTCGGTCGCGAGATTTCCATCTGTCACGCAGGGTTGCCTTCCCTGGGAACGAGGCGAGCGATATACATACATATATATACCTGGAGAAAAGTGGAAGAGAGAGAGAGAGAGAGAGGGTGGGCGAAGGCGAGAAAACGTTTTCAAACATCCGGCGCAGCCTCTGCATCTCGAGCAAAGTGAGACGTCTTAGCCGTCGAGCGGTGGCTGGTCGTCGATGTGGAAGGTTGGCGTGTCTGAATCCTGAGGGAAGCTAAACGTAAAACGTGGAGAGGAGGGGGAGAGAGAGGTGGAAACGAGGCAACGAGGGATTCCAGCAGGAAAAGGAGCCTAAGACAGAGGCGTGTAAGAGAGAGAGAGAGAGAGAGGGATTCAGGAGGAAGAAGAGGAGGCACGTCGACCGTGGGGGTAGTAGTTTATTTGGACACTGATTTGAAGCGAACGCTTGGAAATTTGACATTCTCGTGAACTTTCCACGGCGCTAGGCCAGCTTACCGTATGCCTGTGGAAACGGCCTCCCGTCGGGAACGGGTTAGCATCCCGAGATATTTCGTATTTTCGCCGAGGCCAGACCTCGACCGAGAGGGCCAATCCTCTCTTCCCGAATACGTAAACGGACGAGTTCCAGTGAATTTTACAGAGTCGCCATACGCGTCTTCCCCCAGTGGCTTCTCCGTGTCCGTGAACTGGAAAAACGATTCTCCGAATTTCGATAGGTGCAGGAAATTACAGACACGTTTAGGAGAAGAAAATTTGGATTAACGTTGAGACGATTTTTTTTTTTAAATACAAAGGTTTAGGAAAAGAGTTATCATCAAAGAGAAATTTATAAAAACGATTCTGCAAAGGATCTACTTTGAAATTGTAATTTGTACGATTATTTTTTCTTGCATAATGCTTGGAACGGGGATCTTTAATCTTTAAGGAATTGTCTTAAAACTCATCGGTATTCGAACGAAGTTTAGTAGAAAAGATATTGATAGATCAGCACATTGTAGCATAGTGCTAACGAAAAGTATAAATAGAGAGTTAAAGTGAGAAAATTTAAATAGCTATAAATAGGATACCTCGGTTCCTCTCAAACGGAAAGAATCGTAATCTTCGTTCGAATTTAACCCCATCAGGAAGAAAATCACAACCCAAAAATTAAGGAACTTTTCCTTAAAACGGGTGCCTTCTTAAACGTTTAAAAATTTTCTTTCAAAGAAAATTCTGTACAATATCAAAATACTGAAATGGCAAAAAAAAAAGAATAAATAAATAAATTAATAAACAACTATTAAATGAAAAATATTCGAACACGGATTCTATGTATATCCCGGATCTTGTGGTGGAGAAAAGAGACCTCTTGACCCGGCGCATCTTTATTAACAGATGCAATCCCGATTTATTCTTGGGTCGATTAATCCTTCCGCACAGCTCGAGCGTGCAGAGAGGAAAGAAAACGAAAGCTTCGCGGAAGTCTGTCCTACGAGATACATTTATAGCGGGCCCCTCCACGCCTCGTCACGTTGGCTTTTCGTCGTTTTATGCCCCGGTCAGTTACGCGGAAACACTGAATGGAATAACGGATAGAAAGCGTTTCAAGCTCTGGGAAATTACCGCCGCGTAGATGGACACGTTGGAATGGTATCGGGAAAATAAATCCTAACGAATGATAAAACTTTAGTTATTTCTGAATTTTGATAAATTTCGTTCACCACGCCGTTTTTTTTATTTTCTTCTTTTCTTTTAATTTGTATTATATTACACATTACGCGTTTTGTGCAAAAATTGAAGGACATTTTCAAAAAATAAGGATTAAAATACTCTTGATAAATCAACAAGAACCGAGTTTGGATCACGTTTCAAAAGACGTGATTCGATATTAATAAATCTCGTTTAATCTAATGTAGCTATTCACGATCCAAGGATGCTAATTGCGAATCAGAGTGCCAATCTATTCGTTACATAAAGGATTATTGAATAAAACCAATTAGTGTAATCACATTTTCTGAAAATGATTGTAATTCGAAGTAGTAGTAGAATGAATTAATTCGTTTGTCATCTGAAAGTTTTGAACAGATAAAGAAGTATTCTCGAAGTACGTAACTTCAAATAATCCATACTTTCTACAAACACATCTACTATTTATTAACAAAATCCCGACAAATTTCTATAATTCTCATTCCTTTCTTTTCGCATCTCCTTCCTAAAAATGTTACACACACCATTATCTATCCATCTACGAGCGAGACAAAAATCCAAACAGAAAATTATCGAAATTGATTGGTTATCGAGCCGAGCACCAACCGCTGGCATCGTACCACCACACCTACGATCCACAATGATCGACTTCGCCTCGGCTCATTACCGTACTGACACACACGGTTGCGCCCTGATAACGGTATTATCGGCATTTGCCCGACCGGATGCATTCGACCCCCTCCACGCCACGTACTCTCCGTTACACAAGCGTTCCTCTACCCCTAAACCCCTCCGGTTGTTTGTCTCACCTCTCGCAGCCGAGCGAGAGGAAACGAGCATCGGGGGCCTGGCCACCCGAGTTAAAAGAAAGAAAAAAAAATTCGTCCGCGCACAGGCCTTTTTTTTTTTCGATATATGATAGAGACGAGAGGGGAAAGATTATACGCCGCGAAATTCGTGATCCGATTACGCGTGCAACAGGAATTAATTCTACGCGGCGGTAATCCGCGCGCGATGCGCTTCGCTCGAGGAAGAGGAGACGATGGTGGAGAACGAGAGGGAATATTATTTCGAGAGGAGGAGGGGCCGTGGAACGCGGTTAATTAAAGCGTTCCGTAAACTGACCGACCCCCGAGGGTGCGACGTGTAAGAGGGTGTAAATGAACAATCAATTGTAAATATTTCGAGGGTGGGACTTGATTGGGATTTGTGACCGCGCCGGATGGATTGATTTCGAGGGGATAATGCGATAAAAAGCGTACAGCTTTTTGTTTGCATTGGGATTTCGTCGGTGCCGATGTCGAAGCTCTTATTGTTCACACGTTAGACAGAGCAACAATCCAAATATATTCGGATAATTAATAAATATCAGTCTGTTTCTCAATGTGGAAAATAAATATTTCGAAATATTTAACCTCTAATTTCACCTGGAAAACCAATGTAACCAATAATATTACCAATAATTCCTTCTCACCTTTAGGCGGTGAAAAAATTCGGTCGCTCCGTTTTTCCCTCGATCGTCGATAAAAGTGACAGATACATTTGACACACAAGTTTCTCCATTCCCCAAAGGGAAACGAAAGACAGACAGAGAAAGAGAGAAGTCAAAATGAGAGAAGAAGGAAAAGAAGAAGGAAGAAAAAAAATAACCAAAAAAAAAAAAAAAAAGAAAATACTCGAACAAACCACGCTTTATGGCTTAGCGGGAGAAAGTTAAACGACCATCGAATTTACAATAAATCTCGACAGAGCTTTTAGTACTTTCCCGCAGATAAGGCAAACACGTTAATGGATTTTTCCAGCGGCGCTCTTTTATCCACGCCGGTTCCATTCTCTATGCACCTCTATACACGAATAACGAACAAACACGATAACCTAATTCAAATTGGCTTATCGCCTCGGCTCACCGTAAACATTTTTCGCCTCTCTGTAAAGCGTAACATTAAAAGAGTTACCGCCGATCGAGACGTAGAAGAGAGAGAGAGAGAGAGAGAGAAGGAATCAACTCGAACTCGTATCGTTCCATTTTAGTTTACGAAGCCGATCGCGAGAAGCACGGGGGAGGAGGAAGAATACTATCAACTGCAATCACGTACATATATATATATATATATATATCCCCGTACACGTGTGAACCTACACGTAAGTATATGTGGGTCCAAGTTTCGCGCAGAAATCTCTCGGGAGGAAGTTCGTATCGCAGATTGTAGAGTACGGCGACAGCATTGGAAACGATTCGAAACGGTTTCCACGGAACAAGAATGCGATGACGAACTGCGAGAGAAATAGAGAGAAAGAGAGAGATAAAAGTCTGGTAGGACTACGATCCTTACGAATTCACCACGCGAAAAGGCCGTAACGGAGGAGGATAAAGAGGAGGAAGAGGAAAAAAGAAGGAAAAAAGGAGACTCGTCGTCGATTTGGAGCGTTTAGGGCGCAACGAGGGAAAAGATGGCGGGAGCCGATGAAAGAGAGCTCCACTCCTGGCAAAACAATCAATTATCAAGAAGAGTTCCGAAAGCAGCCGGGACCAGTTCGACTGTTTCTCTTCGAAAGCCGATTTTTGCGATCGGTTTCGAAAGGGCCGGGTGCAGAGAGAGAGAGAGAGAGAGGGAGGGAGAGAGAAATAAAGGCTACTTTGCTCAAACTCTTGGAAAAGTTTCTCGTACGGCCAACCCCCGCCGTCTCTTTCTCTCCAATTCTCCCTGGACCCCACTTCGAGCGCCGCCATACGACCCTTCGGCCAAGGGAATTGATTCGTGTTCCGTACTTTGCGCGATTACGACGACCCTCGAATATAAATCGACAGGGCCGGTGGAGACGACAGAGACGGGTTTCAGCCGCTCGATCGGAGGATACCTATGGAACGAGGTTTAATCGCGGGACGAAAAAATTGGCAGCCACTACGGTATCGATGGTGGATCGATTCCGAGATGAATTCCAATTTTCTTCCCCATTATTGTCCCCATCATTTGTACATTTGTTGTTACATTTAACTTTTGTTTTTTCTTTCAGATTGCAATTCTTTGAAATTTGTGAGATATACAAATGTATGTTTAAAAAAAGGAAACGAATAACGGAAATTAAATTTAATCCTCTTTGTCAACTTTGTTGTGACAATGATTAAACAACTATATTATTCCGACAATACACGGTGAATACTCGAAAGAATCTTTACTTGAGAATGCCTGGAAACAGTATCGAAGTCGCGAGCCACGAAGACAGCTAATGTTTCGCGCACGATGTACGCTTAGCTTCAAGTCGATCCAGACTTTCTTAGTGGGGGTTCTGAGTTTACCGTCGAACGTCGTTAGCGCTACTTGCGAATTGGGACGCCTTAATTAACGCCGATTTCTTGGTGGAATTTCAGGAAACGGAAAGCGGGCAACGGAGGTTGAAACTAGCGGTGTATAGTCGAAAATGTGTTAACGAGCGTGCAAATAGCAACGGGTTCGCGGATGCGCGAGTGTTAAGTGCCCCGCGAGCCTGGTGTGAACCGTAATCGAAACCTGAGATTATTAGGAAAAGATTCCAGCGGTACCACGTCCCTCTCTCGTTCTATTTCCAACTAATTCTGGTGGTCAAATATTTGTATTCAGTGAATATTAGTGAATTCGTGATAAATGAACTCGAATCGAGACGTACGTGTTACGACAGAACGAAAATGCTACTTTTAAAGTGAAGAATAGACGCGAAGTCCTTTGAGATGCGTTTTGTGATGCCACGATTCTCGTTAGAAACGATATTGTTTGACAAGGATCTCGACCCATCATTGAGCATCACGCATCAGAAAGAAATCTGAGAATCGAGGGAACACAATTTCGCAAAACTTCCAAAAGGGAGTAGATCTCAAAGAATCCTCCAACAAGGGACGACGAGGGAAACTTGTGCTCAAAGCAAGAAGAAGGCGAAATCGCTCGAGGGCTTTTGAAATTTTTCGCCCGAAGACGCGAATCTTTTTCGCTCGAGAACACTTGAAAAATTGTGTGGCTCCCGTCAAATATTACTACACTTTCTACTGCTAATTTCTATTTTACACGATTAATTTGAAATTGCAAAAAAATATATATATCATAATAATCGATCGTATATCCAGAATTAATAAAAGTTTTCTTTTTAAAGATAACGCTTTAATATCCTTCTGTCTGTTAATAGCATGGTAATCGATCGATACTCATTGTCAGACTCGTACAGAAGAGTCCACTTTCAAGAATTTCCTCTTGGAAAGTAAACCTGATTGAAATTCCAAATGCACATTTTCCACCAGCATCCTACGACCGTTTCGTTATTACGTAACACGTTATATTAAATACCAGCACGGTCAAATTTAAAGGACACGAATCTACCTCATCACCGAGAGACCTTTCTTTGCCGACCTTTCTTTTCGAATCGGAGGAGAAGACTCTCCAAGGACTTTCGCGGAGGGAGAGAGAGAGAGAGAGAGAGGGAGGGAGATAGTTAGACACACTTGTCCCTCGTAACACGACTCGTTACAGGAGACGTGTCCAAAACTAAATTTTGTCTACGTGCCCTGCGAGTATGCACGACCCCCTCGCAACAATGAGGGTTACAAAATCA